>NC_044051.1:23163996-23486092 GCF_902167405.1 Gadus morhua | reverse complement strand
GTTTTGGAGGGAAAGCTTCACGTTCGTGTTAGCATACTGGCCTAACCTTAACTTGTACCTTACATCTGTGTTGAAATCAAAGTATTCAAGATGTTCTACCATGATCATTTAAAGATATAAGCCACACAAAGTATCAAATATATTAAAGAATAACAACTCATTACGCTTGGATGAATGAAATTGTATTTTTTTTTATTAAACAATTAGTGTGACAAGAACAAGTGATTGCGATTGTGTGAACAGATTCAACAATGGACACAGCAGGGAACACTATATACTTAGGGCAAACCATTAACATATAACGTTGCAAATATACTATACTTTATGCCATTACAATACTTAGAATAGCCCTAGGAAATTCAAAATGGGTTTAGGAGGGAGGATCCTCGTTTGGTCATGAACTCTGACCTCTAACCTATTCTCAAAAGTCAGGGCATAAGTGGTTGAGGAACAGTTGTTACCCGCTCTGTGATCTTCAATGGTGTCATGGTTCATTGGTTACAACTAACATTTTATAGATCAATGGTCATACCATGGTTGGCTGTGCAGCATTTGGATGCTCCAATCGGTCCGAGAAGGGTTATCACGGCTTCCCCAAGGACCAAGAGCGCAGGGAGAAATGGATGGCAATGGTCAGCCGTCAAAACGTATTGACAGTCAGCAACAGTCAAAAACGATGTAACGTAATGTTCAGATCACTTGCTAGCATTTCAAAGGGCATAATAATTGTAGTGTAGAGAATTATGACTTTCCAATGATATTTGAAGTGCAACGGAAACTGATATTAAAGCCTACCTACAGGTACACTTTGGAAATGACCAATTCAAAGCCACAAAAGTAGATAGGATGTTGAAGTTGAGGCCCGATGCAGGCCCAACAGTTTTCATCCATCGCCCTAAACCGAAGAGGAGGAAACCCCCTTCTGTGAGGGTGCCTCCGGAACCAAGTGCAACGGACCACCCATATTGCGCCAAATTAAACTTCGGTATGATCCATGCAGCTTACAATATTCCCCATTTCATGTAATTCTAGGATAGACTACACTCCTAATGAGATTACATAATTCATGTTTGCACATTCAGTTTAAAAAACAACCAGAAGGCAGGGATTCTCTGAGGATTTGCACACAATGTAGATAATCGACACATTTCTACCCAATTAACAATTGCCGGTAGATCCATTTATAAATTGTATTGGTTTCTGATTGTGGCAGATGATTTAATTCACATTACAGAAATGTTTTGCTTTAATTCATTTTCTTACATTGGAGATGACAGTAGTTGCAAATGCAAAGGCAAAATACATATAGCATCAACATTACCTTGTAATTGTTACAGAGATTGAGGGAGAAATTTAGGTGGATTTCAAGAGCGTTGAAAAGGACATCACAGGAGACACAGAGAGCAATCAAGAGGCCACATTGCCAGGGGCAGGTGATTCAGGGGCAGGTGATCCAGTGGCAGGTGATCCAGGGATTTGTGTGCCGAGGGTCAGTCAGGGGTCAACAGTGAAGGAATAACTTTTGCCAGGGCCAGCTGCTCCAGGGACCAGACTGCCAGGGACTGATGGGGCGACTGTGGAGGACCTAATAAGGCAACTAGAAAAGGAAAAATTAATGAGAAGGAGAGCAGAGAGGGCTATTGCAAAACAAAAAAGAATCAATTTGGCACTAAGAAAGAGAATCAATTTGGCACTAAGAAAGAGAAACAATTCAGTCAACAAGAAGTTAAAACGAAAAAGCCATATAGGTTAAATTCACCGCCCATCATAATCAGCATTGTTGAATCGGCGGCATCTGTAGGGCTTCATGTGCTGAACATCACCCTTTCCAGGATATAATTAAACAAACACTGTTATTTCTACTAGCTATCGCATCATAAAACCCGTCCTTAAATCAACCTAAATTATCCTAGTAATCCAACATAAATAACTAACTAAATAAAAGTTAGATTCACTAGTACTGAACTTTGTAATTGTTGGTGTAGATAGCATCACATGGTGCAGTCGAGCTAACAAACTAGCAGGCTCGTCTACCAAGATAAAAATATATATAATTACGCTGTGCATATACAAATAAATATCAATATATGCATCATAAAAGGTCCTGATACAATATAGACAGTTGACAATTCAAAAGAGGTAGCTATTAATCAATTTACCCCTGGAGATACCTTCACAGATGGTGAAGTTGAGCTAACAAACTAGCAAGCAATCGGTCGTCTACCAAGATGAATATATATATAATTACGCTGTGCATTTACAAATAAAGATCAGTATATGCATCATAAAGGGCCTCTGATACAATATAGACAGTTGACAATTCAAAAGAGGTAGCTATTTAATCAATTTACCTCAGAAGTAACTCGGCGGCCAGCAATGGAAATGAACGGTCTCCTACGCCGTAAAATGGTTGTTTGGAACTATTCGAGGCTCCATACCCCGGAAGTAGGCGCTACAACGGAGTCCAATGGAAGTGTCGCAACTCTCTCTCTCTATAGCTCTGCGTAGTGCTCCCCGCATTACAGCCATCCGGAGGCGCACAGAGCTTTTGGCCATGATATTATCTATAAAATTGTATTATACTATTATATATAGAACGTTATTGACGCTGTCACCGAGTGTGAGAGGAGAGTTGACAGAGAAGATGGCGGTTGACCTAGTTTCAAAGTTTATACCGTTTATGCTCGGTAATACCGGTGTAACGTGTTGACACGACTACTACTACATGTTCCAAATCGGTTAACATATTCTCCATCCATTAAAAGAGAAAGATCAGTTAAGTCATTAATTCGTCTGAAATATACCAGCCAGCACATACACATTTGGTTAGCAGCTTGTGCTAGCTCCCGCCTAGCAATAACGTCAATGGTGGAGCTCTGGCTAACTGTTTTTCTGTCAATTCACCTGCACAACTCGTTAATGCCTGACTTCGGAATAAATCCGTTATTTTTGAGCACTTAGATGCATCCCCCTCCAGCATCCGCCTCTTCTTTATTCTGGCCTTTTCAGCCCCTCCTTTCTCTTTTCTCTTCTTGCCTTCCATGAGTGCCACAACAAGTAAAAGCAAGCAACCACGAACTTGCTCGCCTTCTCTGTCTGACGCGTCTTTATGGTCATGCCATTAGACGTGGGGCCGCTCATATATTCCCCTACATTTCCGAAAATGGACTTGACCTGCAAGCTGTTTATTGGATGAACGCATTTCCCAATCCCAGGAGTCTTTGCTCCATTCTACGTCAATTCAAGAACAAACAAATTAAAGTAAACTGTAGTTCGTATTATTTATTTATGGTCATGAAAGTTCTGTAACGCCTGAATAATGAAGAATTAAATTAAGTAAAAAAGATATATATAAAAAAAAAAAACATGATTTAAAAAAAGAACATTTCCACCTGGCCTCGCTGGCCGGCCGGCCGACCGAGAAATCTCCCGATCGTCCCGACGGCCACTCCGCCTCTGGGTCGTTGGTGTGTGTGTGTGTTCCGATTTAAGTGACCCACGTCACTTGCTCAAGATCCTTCGCCGTAGTGGTGGCGCAATGCATCCTGGGAGATACTGGCTATATGGTCTTGCCGAGTACAGTGGACTCCAGTGCCTCATCTTGAAGCTTGTTTCTATGGCGACGTCTTATATCCTTCCAACCTTTTCCACATGTGTGTCTTACATAAGGGTTCTCTCTCTCTTTAAATCAAGCTCTCTCTCTTTAAATCAACCTCTCTCCCTCTCTCTCTTTAAATCATCCTCTCTTTAAATCAACCTCTCTCTCTTTAAATCACACAAGGATATCGCTCTCTCTTTAAATCAACCTCTCCCTCTCTTTAAACCTCTCGCTCTCTCTCTCTTTAAACCTCTCGCTCTCCCTCTATTTAAATCAACCTCTATCTCTTTAAATTCAACTCTCTTTAAATCCACCTCTCTTTAAATCAACCTCTCTCTTTAAATCAGGGGTGGGGAACCTTTTTCACATCAAGGGCCATTTCCAAAGTCCTCAGAGGGCCGTACCATTATGAACACATAACTAAAGATGAAAAAAAAGACAAAAAGTCTATAACTGCTGTGTTACTAAGCCTCATGTTTGCTGCATTTCTAGACTCACCTAATGTGATGGCTGGAACTGTTTTTCTCTAGCAAGGCGTCTGATGTCAGCTGGCAGTGATGATGATGCTACTCCAGGGATGGGCAACTTTCATGATAAAGAGGGCCACATTTTTTATCATAACCATCGGAGGGCCACATGACTGCACACTTCAACTATACGTGAGCTGAGAGAAGCTACATAATTTTGAATTTGGTAGATGATTTCCTGTATTCTGGTGCATTTTGGCGATGGCCACTACCTAAAAAATTGTCCAGAATCATAACCTATGTACGGTATGTTAATTGAACCAACATACATTAATTTCATGTTTTCCATGCTCAAACAGCCACATGAATGGTAAGTATTTTTATCAGTGCAAAGGGCTCACATACATCATCATTCAATGAAATAAAAAAACTGAAAAACAGTGGCCCAACATTAAGTGCAACAACTCAATGAACTCAAACCCAACAAGCAGTTGTAGTAGTTGTAGTGGCGACTTAAGTGGATATCTTTAATGACTGATATCGCTTCTAAGCAAACTAGACGCATGGGTTTGCCTTTGAATTCTATGAATTCTTCCCATCTTTCTTGAACGAGTTTTCTGTAACTCGATCAATTATTATTATTATTATTATTATTTATTTTTTTTAATTATGTGCAGGCTGAGTGGGCATGCGGGCCGCGGGCCACATGCCCGCGGGCCGCCAGTTCCCCATCCCTGCTTTAAATCAACCTCTCTCTCTCTTTCCTTAAACCTCTCGCTCTCTCTCTCTTTAAATCAATCTCTATTTCTTTAAACCTCTCTCTCTCTCTCTCTCTCTCTCTCTCTCTCTCTCTCTCTCTCTCTCTCTCTCTCTCTCTCTCTCTCTCTCCCTACCTCCCCAGGCAGAAGGAAAAGGTGCCCCCCAAGGAAAGTGTACCGGGGGCCCCTCAAGCCGAGGCCTCCGCCGAGTCCCCTGGCCCCTCATCGCCCCCCTCCTCGTCGGACCCCCCTGGGTACCTGCAGGCCCTTGATGGACAGGGGGTCCCGCTCTGCCTCCACTGCCAGGAGCCATGCCCGGCCTCCCCGGATGACTCCAGCGCAGCCACCTGGGACAGCCGCTTCTGTAGCCACAGGTATGCCCCCCTTCCCCCCCGCGGAGCCTTCCAGACTAGAGTCCTCATTCAATCCATCAAACTTTAGCAATAAGGCGGCTCACTGGATAGAGTGTGTACCATTTAGGTTTGATTCCTGGCTGTGGTCCTTTGCTGCATGTCCTCCCCGCTCTCTCCCATACCCTCCAGTCTATCTCACTCTAAGAAAGCATAAAAATGCAACATGTTTTTTTTACCGAGCACTTTTCGTGCAATGCAGTGATAAAAAGTGCGGGGCGAAGGGACACAAGGAGGGGAGGGAAATGAGGTTCAGATAAAGCAGGAAAGTATCGAAAATCTATTCCTTCACTACAGCCCTATACTCTCAACTGGGACAACAAACTTTCCCATCTGGAATACTGAAGCACATTTGAACAGTAACAAAGATTAATTTAAAGGGGTAGGTAGACCAAAACAAGATGTCACACCATGACAGAGATACAATTAAGGGATGATGGTAAACCGACAGACTTACAAAACACACCTATGTGCTCACATGGATCCTGTTCTATGCCGTAAACGTGGTCCTAAATACAAAAACAGATCGACAATCTGTCAGCTGTTCGGCTTTGAAGATGAGGATCGATTAGGATTCATGTGAATGCAAAATTTGGTTTCCCCTATGATAGAAGTTTCTACATCCTGAGATGTGAGATACAGCTCTCATTAGGGGTGTGACGAGATCTCGTGCCACGAGATCTCGCAAGATTAAACTTGACGATATTACCCGTCGCGTTAAAAATCGGTCTCGCGAGATTTGTGATTTATCCAAACTTCTATTTGTCGCCTGTGGGGGCAGTAATGCGCCTTTGCTACATCTAGCCTGCCAGAACCTAAAGAAGGAGAAGGAAAAGAAGATAAGGAGAAGGAGGGGAAGCAGGGGAAGCATCGAAAGCAGCCATAAGCTGTGTTCGAAATCGTTCCCTATCACGGATATAGTGTACTATTTAGGGTGCTCGCCATTTTGTAGTGGTGTTCGAATTCTCAGTGGTTAATTTCATGCACTATATAATGCACTTAAAATATCCAAAATTTGAGTGTACATACGATGTAGCCTACATGTTACTCCCGTATACCACAATGCAATGCGGTCGTGTTTTTCCGGAGGAGAAGAAGAGGCTGAATAACCGCGAAAACGAATACCTTTAATCAAAGTACATTTTGGGTACTTTGATTTGGTTTTGCACATAATATTGTTTGCAATTGAAAAAAAGAGAATTATTTAATTTAATTTATTTTTAGTTAACTTTTATAAATGTTAGTTTTAGTTTCAATTTCATGCATGTAAAGAGTTATAGTAAAACATTTCAAAATACATGCGCCACTTGGTTAAATAAAAGTCTGTTGGTCCAGTCATATAATTTGTCATTGTAGTTTTCTTAAAATCTCGTCTCGTCTCGTTCTCGTGAACCCAATATCGTGTCTTGTCTCGTCTCGTGAGCTGAGTGTATCGTCACACCCCTAGCTCTCATAAATTCGCGATTCAATCGACGCGATGGCGTTCCGAGGACCTCTTCCTACACTGTTACAAGTCCCCTCTGGCTCTTTCAACGTCGGTTCCCTCACCTTTCAGTTTGGCTTCCACCTTTTGGAAATGAATATCGAGGGACGATTAACAGGCGATTTGTGATTTGTTTCTTTACACTCGCTATAATGACAGAAACCGCCAGTACCAGCGTGTCTCTGGGTGCTGATTTTTAGAGATAGACGCTATGATGTGTTCTTCTCACCTCCACTGCGTCACCTCCAACTGTCAATGACACTAATTCACTGTCAGAGATAAAGGGGATCACGCAAGAATTCAAAAGTATCCACTATGTTTGCGGTCTGGAATCTTGGCAGACTGTACAAAGTGGCCTGTTGAAGGGGGTGTGGTGTCCAGACTCGTATCAAGGGATGCACTGTTTCGAGATGTTCTCTGTCGATGCATGCAGTCATAATCTAGTACAGGCCTCACGCTCAAAAATCGTTTTCACAAGAGCTTCAAAACCCTCACCGCCCTCACCTCTCCACCCCCTCGCCCACCCAGGTGCCAGGAGGAGCTGCGTCTGCGCTCCAGCCAACCCCACATGCGCGCCCGTGTCCTGGAGGCGGAGGGCGGGGCGTGCCAGCAGTGCGGGCTGGCCGCCCATCAGCTCTACCTGAGGGTCCGCGACGCGCCCCCCGCCCAACGTAAGGACCTCCTGGAGAGCACCTGGCTGGCCCAGCTGCCCCTCAAACAGGTGGGAGGAGTTAGGCGGGTGTGTGTGTGTGATAGTTTTGTGACATCACTGCACATATATTTGCAAATGCGTTGTCCAGCATCATTTGTTGTGTGCATACCAACATCTTCTGGTTGGTGGGTGTGTGTGTGCTTGTGCTTCTTTAGTTTTCCCTTTGTTGTTTTGTGTGTTGTTTTGTGTGTGTGTGTGTGTGTGTGTGTGTGTGTGTGTGTGTGTGTGTGTGTGTGTGTGTGTGTGTGTGTGTGTGTGTGTGTGTGTGTGTGTGTGTGTGTGTGTGTGTGTTGGATGTGTGTCTGTGGGGAGCTTGATGTTTATGTACATCTTACATGTAAGATGTGGGCGTGTCCATCAGAGGACTGGATATGTGTGTACTCCAGGCTGTGTATACTTGTTTGCGCCTGTTTGTGTACTCCAGGCTGTATTGAAATGTGTGTGACTGTGTGTACTTCAGGCTGTGTGGAAGTGTGTGCGTCTGTGTGTGTACTGTTTTTAGGGGGTCTTTGGGTCCTTACAAGCCACAGCCAATATTTTCCAGAATATTTATGTTATTTTTTCAAACCCCTGATACTATCTATTGATTCTGTTGTCACATCAATAAAGTCTCTAATTTTTTAGCCTAGCAATATCCTTGCACAGCTCAGCACTTATCACGTGAAATAGTATATGATTTCAATCTTCTGTTTTTTGCCATGTACCATTGGCATGAATAATAAAACATACATAGATATGTTCACAACGTCTTCAGAGATAACCAATTAAATTTCAGCAGCATCTTACTGCCCACGCACTCCATCAGTGATTCAGTCTGTTGTTAAAGGGGTGCTAGGGCTGGGGGTAAACGATTATTTATTAAACGATTAATTGGGCGATTATCTATTTTTCTGTTGCTCGATTAATAAAAACCATAATGTAACTCAAATAAATACCAAAAAAATCTTAATAATATACTTTATTTATTTAACAACAGTTTTGCACAGCAAAAAACCTTCTGCTTTACACAAAATAAAATAAATAAAATAGTTTCACTGTTATACAAAATGAAAGGCCAGCCCGTTTACTCTTTCACAGTACCAACATAACTCTTGTTCAAAAAATTCAAAAGTTGTAGTGCAAAAGAAAACACTGTGCAGTGCACAGTAGACATTCCTGAGTGTTTAACACAATATAAAATTCCTGTTTTCAGTGTAACAGTCCGAACATAAATCTCTCCTGAACAAAAGATCAAAAAAATGCAGTGCAAAAACCAACACTGTGCAGTGCACAGTACAGACATTCCTGAGTGTTTAACACAATCTAACAGTCTCAACATAAAACCTGATGCACAATCAAACTGACTCTCTTAACTGCTATTCTGTTGGCTTACATGCTAATGAAGTTTGTGCAATATAGCACTGTCCACTTCCCTCCACTTCTCTCCTCCCTCACCACTCTTTAGCTACCTACTCTGAATTACTGCGGAGGAATGTGAGCATGTCCACGTGCTCTTTGGTGAGGTGGATGTTGCAGGGGCAGCCAGATAGGATTTTGCCACAACAGCCAGGGCAGGGAACTTTGTTTCATTTTCCTTCCACCATTGGAGTGGGTTTTTGTCCTTTGGAATCTGTTTCTCCCTAAAGTACGCAAGCAGCTCATTCCTGACAGCATCATCCCTTCCGTCTTGGCCTGGGTCTTCATCTTCCAGCTCCTCATCATCATCTGTGTCATCTTCTTCAGGCTCTTCCCTCACTTGCACTCGTCTGGCTTGAAGTGCCAGGGTCTGAAGTTTGATTTTCACCTTCAGGATGTCTTCTGTGGACAGGAACTTGAGTTTTCGGAATCTCGGATCAAGGGCCGCGGCGAAGATGCACACATTTTTCCCGTCTTCATTATATGTAGCCTGAATCTTCCATCTGAAAAATAATGGATTTGATTTGCACACTTATGATCAAAGAAATTCAAGGTGCTTAGAGAGAAAGATAACAGTAGAATCAATAGCTCTACATGATAGAATGCCAATGGGAAAACATTGAAAAATGCAAACTGGGAAAGCTTAATTAAAATATTCAGTTAGTTCACTATAAGAAATTTAAAGAGCTGGATAAACAAACTAACCTTGAAGCAATCTCTGCTGCGGCTGCTGTTTGGAAGGTGGTGACGGGAGCGGACTCAAAGACTGTCTGCGTGGACTTCTGTAGGGCTTTCACTAGCGGAGGCAGGACAGAGACTGTGACGTATGCTTGTCCACTCAGGAAGACGGTGGCTTGCTCAAAGGGCTCAAGTGCTTGCTGTAGCTCCTCCAGGAGGCTCCACTGGTCAGCTTTCATATCCAGGTAGTGCTTTGCTGCATTGGTGACCTCTGGGTCGGAGAGGGTTGCGGTTACAGGCCACCGCTGCTCAAGGAGGCGTTTGATCATATAGTAAGAACTATTCCATCTAACAGCTACATCCTGGGCCAACCTGTGTTGAGCTGTGCCCATTTGCTCTTGTTTGAGTTTCAACTTCAGGATGGCAACATCGCTGCTATGGAAGTACCCGGCGAGGCTCCTTGCTGCCCCAAGTGCCTTGTTGATGCGGGGCTCTTTCAGAGCATCGTTGACGATCAACTGGGTGGTATGGCCAGCACATCGAAGTGAGGCAACGCCATGCCTCTCTTCAAGGATTCTAAGGGCTTTGACCACATTAGCTGCATTATCGTGGACAATCGCCTGGACATCATCAAGGAGAGAGAAGTCAAACTTCTCGGCAACCTCTTCAATCCAGCGAGCAATGTTTTCTGCAGTGTGTCGGTCCTCAAGGGGCTTCGTGCACAAAACAATTGAGACCATCTCCCAGTTGTCGTTGATGTAGTGGCAGGTCACTCCGAGGTATGCCTCTGTGGCAATACTTGTCCAGGCATCTGTGGTGAGTGTGATTTTTGAGGACCTCTTCTTTAGGTCTTTCTTCAGATCTTCAAGAGTATGTTGATATGCCTTCTCCAACTGCTTTGTGAACCACCACCTAGAGGGACATTTGAAGCCTGGGCAGGCATATTCAATCATGTCTATGAAGGCTTCACCCTCAACAAGAGACAAAGGCCTCATGTCTTTGACGATCACCTGTAAGACAAAGAAAATGATTATCAATAACAACATGAACATAGCATCTTTCATAGAGCCATATGTTGCTTACAATGTAAGAAGATTTATTATTAGACAATCTAAACAAGGACACAAAGAAAAGGGCCAAGTTAACTGAAGAAACACCCATAACCTAGCTAATAAATATAGGACACAAAAAATGGACACAGCCTTTCCATCCTAAAAGAAGCTCAAAGCAAACAGTGAGCTAATAATTACTTACTCTCAAGATCGTTTTGCTCAGTTCAGCTGCCTTCTGTGGAGTGCATTGTGTCTCTTTCCCAAGGTAGGACGGCAAGGTTCTTTGCTTTGTCCTAGAAAACACAAAAGCAATGCATATTAGAACAACAGCTATGACAGTGGGGCATTTTAAATCTACTCTTAACCTCATTGCAGTGCTATGCTATGATTAGTTTATTTGAATGCTATCGTGGCTACTTTTAAAAGTAATGTTATGTCCATCAATGCATTTGATCATCATGGCTAGCCTAACGCAGCAGCTGTGTCTCTGTCTGTGTTGTTTTGTAACATGGAAATGGCCAGGGGTGCGCAGCACATAACAATTTTGATCTGGTTACAATGCAAAATACAATGCAATACAATACAAATATAATGTAAGGAACGCTAATAAATGTAATTTGTAAAATAAGTGTTATCTGTCTTGTCGCGCTCAATGAACGAGTTTGCGAATGTTCAAGAACCTTCCACGTCATTCGACGCGATCGATCGTCTGTTGCCAGGCAGGTTTGGAATGGATTACTATGGATGACGTGGGCCGGTAAAATTTTCGCCCCCGGTACAATTTTACCGTGACACCACCAACCCAGCACGAACAAACCGCACCGCGCAGAGCCCAAGCCACACAACACAAACCACACAAACATGAAATTAATTTAACCAACGTTGGTACTTACTTGCAATTGTCTCCATCACGAGTGACAATGGGGTGCCTCTGTTTGAGATGCTCCAACATTGCTGTCGTGCTCTTGTGATATGCCAACTCCATTTGGCAAAGAGTGCAAATCACAACACCTTTCCGTTTAGGACTTATCTTGAAGTATTTCCATACCTTTGAGGATTTTGTGCGCGGACATTTTCCTTTATTGTGAGTTTCGTCCATTTTTCAATCCATTTTTCTCGTGTGGCGAAAATCGTCGACAGAGAAATTTGACGTTGACGAATTTTTGACGTTGACGTCATCGACGCGTCGCTACAGCTCTAGGTGCTATCATACTTTTTGGACTTTACCCTTTGCTTTATACATTTATATGACATATGTTACATGTTTGACGTCTGCTAAGCTAGAAAAATCTAAGTCTGAGCCATGGGGAGTATTCGCGCCCACCAAGAACGCCCCTCAATAAGTGTGTGAAACAGCTTGTTTACTTCGGTAACAGTGTGACGTCAGACTGCAGTGGGAGGGGCTGAAGTGCAGAAGTCCTGCCTCCCGGCTACCTGCAATGCTCACAACTTCTCGGGGGTGTGAATTTGCCAACACATGCCCAAAGTGTTGGACCAATTGCAACAGAGTGAGCGTGCTGACCAATCACAGCAGAGTTTACTCCTCCCAAGCAGAGGTTACTCGGGTTGGGGGCCTTAAGGCAACATGATACAAAACAGAACGTTTTTGAATGACCCTGAAATTGGTTTTGCAGAAATGAACATTGTGAGAATAATAAGGGGTATTTTTAACACACAGACATGTAACCCTATTCTAGTTGTACGCCCAAATGCAATTATTAACCCTTAAAAAGCATGATATGGGACCTTTTAATGTGCGGTCGTACGGGGTCCTATACACACACCCAGCACTCAGTAGAATAATGATAGGTGAAAGGCGGGGCCCGGCGTTGTGTGACGTACAGAGGTCTTCAGGGTCTGCCTGCCTGGGAATCGGGGTGTTGTGTGTTTCGACCTGAAGCACTGTCTGGGGAGCGTGTGATCGTGTTTAGGTCGAACGGTTTATGATAAGGCTTTTTTTTACGCATTTTTGTTGTGTGTGTGTGTGTGTGCGCGCTACATCGGTTGGGTTCCATTTCAGTTGGCTGCCCTAATGATGTCAAATTCTTCGCTAAGGAGCCAAATGTATTTTTCTCTCTCTCTGTCTCTCTCTCTCTGTCTGTCTCCCAGTCTATCTGTCTCCCAGTCTGTCTGTCTCTCTCTTTCTGTCTCAGTCTCTCTCTCTCTGTCTCAGTCTCTCTCTCTGTCTGTCTCTCTCTATCTTTTTCTCCCTCTCTCTCTGTCTATCACTATCTTTGTTTTTCTCACTCTCTCTCTCTCTCGCTCTCTCTCTCTCTCTCTCTCTCTCTCTCTCTCTCTCTCTCTCTCTCTCTCTCTCTCTCTATCTCTATCTCATCCTGTCTCTCTCTCTCTCTCCCTGTCTTTCTTTCTCACACCCTTTCTCTGACTCATTTTAACTCCATCCCTCTGGCCAGCTCCCCCTCTCTCATGTCCTCTCCTTCAGCTTTGGGGCTCATCATAATCTGTCTGTACAAGATCTCTTCTGTCTGCAAAGTCATCTTTGGAATTGAATTGAAAGCCATTTGTTTTAAGCGCAATTCGATTCATCACGTCACACACACACTTGTGAAATGTCCTGAAATGTAGAAATCCTTTCGTAATGTGACCAGTGTCTTGCTTGCACTACTTTTTAGTACAGAAATCCCAGTAATACAAGATTGCTCTTTGAAACAACTTTTCAAACCGGCCAATCTTATCAATGCCTCCAGTCAGGCTCACCGTTGATCCCATTCGTTAACAAAAAGTATGGATTCTGTATTGTAGACAGATTTGGACACCTGGAATGGGCAGGGTTGTATAATCTAGATAACTTGGATAGTCCTACATTGACCTAATTGCCAAAATCCTACCAGCCACACCAGCGAGTAACCTTTACATGTACATTACATTCAGGGCATGTGCTGAAAAAAAATCTCACCTACCGCTATTACCCTCTGTTTGAGTCCCTTCAGTATGCGCTGTTTCTGGTGTCTGTAGCTTTAATGCAAATGAGCTGCTGCCATTGATCAATGAGTTGTCAGACTGAACCACAGCATGGTAATATCATATAATCATATCATATAATGTAATAATAATAATTACATTATATATGGGTATTTATAAAATATATCTAATATCACGGCCAAATGTTATGTGCGCCTCGGATGATATTATGAATCATAACGACTGCGTCTGACGTCTCTGGCATTTCCACAACAAGTAAAGACTCGTAGTGGGGGATATCGGTCATGGTTGAGAGGAATTGAGGGGGAAGGAACTTTGGCCTTGACTCTCTGAAGTCCATGAACCGCGACACGGAGGAGAAAGGGATTGTAAACCGGGAGCTGAGCTGCCGGACTTGCCGCCGGGGTCCCTGCGCCGGAGTTGATGGACTGTCGCCGAGACCTACCCCCGCCGGACCTGCCAGCTTCGGAGGCAGTTCAGCTCCCGGAGTACACCCGCCAGAGCAGCCGGAAAGCCTCGGCCGCAGTTCAGCTCCCGGAGTACACCGCCGGAGCTGCCGGACTGTCGCAGAAGCTTCGGCGGCGGCCGGATGGCTTCGACGGCGGCCAGACCGGCGGGGGTAGCTCGGCGACAGTCCGCCAGCTCAGCTCTGGGAGTACAATCCCTTTCTCCTCCATGTTACCTCCTCCGGACTGCCGCCGAAGCTTTGGCGGCAGTCCGGCAGAGAAAGGGATTGTACTCTTGGAGCTCAGCTGCAGGGCTGCCGCCGAGTTCCCCCCGCCGGAGCGGGGTGGGGAAGTGGGAGATAATATTCAACTGTGCCTCCTTCCTACATGGGAGGGGGGGGCAAAACTGACTCCCTCGTTTGGTAACTGTAGGAGGGGTACTTTCAGAAATGCATATCTCACTCAAAAAATCATGTACAGACTTTTTTCAAAGTTTATATGCGTGTGGGAGCACCAGAGACCCAAAACAACACCCACAATCCCAGGAAAAGTGTTGTTTTCATAATATGTCCCCTTTAAAAATGCAAAAAAAAAAAATGCTTCCGTTAATACGATTTGGAAAAGTAAAATAGTCAACGACAACATGGCGATAAACAGTGTCGAGGGATTTGATTGATGGTGTTGAAAAGATTTCTTGCTTGTGAACGGTTTGCTACATTTCTCTCTGTGAGTAGATTGAGACTGATGTGGGGTTATATCGCCCACGGCCTTTATGGAAGGCTAGCCAACTCTTGATAGTCGGGAACAAGCAGCAAACCAAACAAGTAATATATTAGCCTACATCAACGAGCCCTGTAAGTGTGAGGAGCGTGGGTTTGAGAAGGACCTTTGCGTTTTGGTCAACGGTTACAGCTTTACTACAGGGACCTTGTTTTCAGTAGCTCGCAGTAATGCTTAAGCTCACCTTCTACCAGTGAGCAGCCGATTGCTCTGTGCTAGAGAGACTTTTGAAGTCATGGTTAAATGCGACCAACATAAACATTACAACTTGTCCTCCAAACCCCCTGATTAACATCCAGAGTACTTTACTTATACCAGAAGAAGTTATTCGTAGTATGTGAAATATAAAAATAATATGCATTCATACAAACAAGCTACACACACACAAAAACTCTAACGGTGAAGTTGCTTAAAGGGTCAGACTTTCACAGAGATAGACTTAGTATTCTATCTCTGGATCCTGATGAAGTCAGGATCCAGTCATGCCAGGAGCAGCTAGGGGTTAGGTGTTCTACAGTTAACCCCAGTCACACCAGGAGCAGCTAGGGGTTAGGTGTTCTACAGTTAACCCCAGTCACACCCAGGAGCAGGTAGGGGTTAGGTGTTGCTGCAGTTAACCCCAGTCACACCAGGAGCAGGTAGGGGTTAGGTGTTGCTACAGTTAACCCCAGTCACACCAGGAGCAGGTAGGGGTTAGGTGAATCTTCTGGTGGTTAGGGGGGTTGAGTTTCAGTAGAGAGGTGCTTGGTTTCAAACCCACTGTCACCATCAACATCCAATAATGGAGAGGATGGTGATGATGGTGGTGGTGGTGATAATTTTGTTGACGATAGTAATGGTGGAGATAACAATGATGATGATAATTATGTAAATGGTGGTGATGATGATGTCAATCGTTATGTTAACGTTTGTGATGATTGATGGTGATGATGGTGGTGGTTATGAGGATGATGATGATGGTGGTGGTTATGAGGATGATGGTGAAGATGATGATGATGATGATGGTAACGTTGGTGGTGGTGGTGGTGATGGTGCTGGTATGGTATCCGTGGTGATGATGGTAATAGTGATGATGATGATGTGTTGGGGACAATGGTAACGGTGATGATGATGATGTAACGCTGCTGATGATGATGGTAATGCTGATGATAATAGAAATGATGAAGATGATGGTAATGGTGATGATGATGTTATGGTGGTAATGATAGTGGTGGTGATGATAACAATGATGATGATGGTAACGGTGGTGATGATGATATGGTGTTGATGATGATGATGGTGATGATGATGGAGATGTTGCTGGTAATGGTGAAGATGATGATGATGTTATGGTGATGATGATGGTAATGATGGTGATGATGATGGTAACGGTGGTGATGCTGAAGATGGGAATGATGATGAAGCTGTTGTTGATGTTCCAGCTGAACGAGATCATCCGGGCCCCGGTGGAGGGGGACTTCTGGCAGGTGGACCATATCCAGCCGGTCTACAGCGGGGGGGGGCAGTGTTCTCTGGACAACCTGCAGACCCTCTGCACCGTGTGCCACAGAATGGTGACTAACGCGCAAACACAGAAACACAAACACACACAGGTGCACACAGCAGCGCTACTACAAAGGAGGGTGTTCCTTTAGAGTAAGGTCGGCTCGTCTTCACTACATTGTTTTCATTGATGATTTTAGTTTTTCATATCTACATTTCATTGTGTAATTCATTAGGTCTAATTTAGTTCCATTTTGCATGCACTGACTCCTCCTCCTCGTTCCTCTGCACTGGGTGAGTGTTTGATGTTTTATCAGGCCTGCATGTGTCTCTGTGTTCCTCTCGGGTCCTCAGAGAACATCGCAGCAGTGCAAGGAGCGCAGCCGGGCCAAGAAGGACCAGGCCGCCTCTAAGGTGGCCTCCAGCATCACCCGCTTCTTCAGCAAGAAGTAGCATTACGCCGTCTGCAAACAACCATCACACTGATCTACAGACGACCCATGGACGCCAAACGAACCAACCGGGGAGGATCGACAACTACATCAGATGTCAGGTTTACTATCGGTTCAAAACACAAAGGAGACAACAACAACGAGACGGGGAAGAGAGATGACTTGAAGATTTGAAGGATGACTTTGTTTGAGGATTATTGTTGTCATTCACTTTACTTATTACTTTCCCAACAATTATGACGTGATAATGTTTTCTCCATATCGACCAGAATAAAGAGTGTTGGACTTTTCTGTTTAAAAACTAGTTTTTTCTGTTGATCCTGCAGGGTTTTTAGAAACTAGTTGTAGAATAGTTTTGGCGTTTCAGTAAAGAGTCAAGAATCCAACAGCTCGGATCCCTGGTGGCTGTGTAAGGGGTCTTGTAAATTTTCTAAATAAGACCGAAGGCCATATTGTTATTCTTAAGTTGATCAGATTTATTGTGAAAGTGTGGGTGTGGGGCCACGATATTTTACAGTCTATAAACAAAAAACTGTAGATATATAATGCACTTAAATAAACATGGATAAATAACCTTCCCACAGATCATCACCACGAAATATCAGGAAACCACAGCCAGAAGTCCAGTGTACACAAGTTGCTGTAGTGCTCTCATCTGTGTGTGAGAGAGTGTGTGCTGTGAACAAGCTAAAAGCATTTTTAACCTGAAGGATTTATGATGCACAAAATACCTCGGCCCCACAAAATGCCACTTTGGATGCATGGTACAAGATGAAATTCCGCTTACTGTACGCACAGCAAAATGAAACACAAAACTAACCCCAAAACCCTCCAGAAGGTAGGGGTCTCAGGGGTCTCATTTATAAAACTGTGCGTGGGATCGTTACTAAAAGTGTACGTACGCCCAAAAGCTAAGTTTTACGTGCGTCAAAAAATATTCAGATTTATAAAACCCTGTGTACGCACAGTGCCTACAAGTGTGCGCAGCTGAATCAGCTTCACGTTCCGCCCTTTTTAACCATAAATGGTCAATGCAAATGACCTCATCAATGCGATCTGCATATAAAACAGACTCAGATGCAAGTATTATGTCTTGTCGGAAACAATGGCTGAAGGACTGAGAAAATCAAAATAGTGAAATTTCACGGAGGTTGAAGTGGAGACACTTGTGAGTGAGATGGAGACCTGAAAAGTAGTTTTGTTCGGCGGTCACGGGATTGGGATCGCCAACAACAAAAAGCAGAGTGACTGGCAACATGTTGCTGCAGCAGTGAACTCCGTCAGTAGCACAGATCGCACAGTCCAATAATTAAAAAAGAAGTGGTCTGACATAAAGGTAGACTACATATTTTTATGTAGCCTACCAATAAATCGTTATGGTCCCTAAAGACCCTCTCCCTCCAAATCCTGCCATTTGCATGGTACGCCAGAAGTAGGCTACCATATGGTGCAGCATTACCACGGCGCTTATTTATGGGGTTACGGTAATAAGACTGACCGAGAACACCTTGGATAATCAGTTGTTAATCACCCACCTAAAATGTTCTTCAACATAACCCCTTTTTAATGCCTGATTTGTCATGAAAAGCATCAAGAGGAACGGACAACGATTGTGATGAGGAGTGTGGCTTGGTTTTCCTCACTTTGGATTTAATTGACATTTGATTATGTGTTTACAGTGTCACATAAAAATATTATGTTATTGACACATGTTGGACGGATGCTTTATTCCATGCAGTCGAGCCGTCGGTGCAGTATGGAGTGATGGGATTAAATATAGAGATTTTTTTATTATTTCTATTCTAAGGAGATGTTTCTGGAGTTATAACTGAGAAATAATGCAGTTGACTTAAATTATTCAGATTACATAGATTTAACGCATGATACGGGTTGAAATTAAATGTATGAAGGGCGATGATAAAACATAATCGTTCTTCTCACTCTTTTCTCACAATTCTTCTGTCTGACTTCAGTTCACCACCACGCCATCTGTGTCGCCAATTCTCCTTTTCCTCCAAACCATGCGTACACATGGGTCAGTTTGCTTAGGACTGCGCACATTCTCCCGTCAAGTTGTTTTTTTTATAGATCACAACCGTTTCAATTTCAGCCCCGTTTTGTGCGTACGCAACGGTTATAAATGAGACCCCAGCCCTGTAATGTTTGACACCTTCCCTTGAATCAAAACCCCCAGACGCTTCCTGGACCAGAACTCCTCTCCTGAGAGGGGTTCTGGTCTAGGGAGCGTCTGCACGCAGGCCACAGCATCTGAGTCTACAGCCCCGGATGTTTTTGATATTATAATACAAAATACAGCCTGTTCAATTGTTCCGTGATACCAATCATGCATAAAAGCCCTCGAAGAGCTGATGATATTGATCAAAAACAAGTACGTTTTGGTTCCTCTCTGTCGTTCGAGTAACAGATCTACTTCAGAACTACTTGGCACGCACGCATGGTGATGAATGTTTAAAGACCGCAGTTTTGAAGTATTCTGCTTCTACCCCATACTTATACTTTTTACTTATTACAAAAAAAACTTTACATCACAATTTATAATCTGGAAAGTACGATAAGTAAGGTTTTTGAGGTATACATTTAAATTTTCCATGATTAAGAAATGCTGATTAAGACATGTTTGAAAAGGTATTCAGTAGAGGTCCGGGCTGAGCCCCCAATCTCCTCAAGATGCGCCCCTGATGCCCACACTTAAACTCGACTGCAAGCTTCACAGGAATGCATTTTTCCCCCCAAAAAAACGCTTAAACTTAATTTTCATAATAATGCCCTGTGAGAAGGTGAAATCCTCCCCCTTCTCACTTTCCCGCATTAGAGGAATTATTATTATTATTATTATATTGTGTGTGTGTGTATACATTAGATTGGGCTGGTATAGAATTGGTCCTCCGTCCCGGTAGGGGGCAGTATGCTAAGGGAGCTTAGGATCAAAGTATCAGGGAATAGCCCAGGGGGGTGTTGATAGAAACAGCTGTTTTGTAAATATCTTTAGGTTCTGCACAGGGTGTGGGTATATATGTATTTGGTGATTGTTTGTTTAGTATCATGTTTATTTAGTATTCACACAATGTACTTTCTGTTCAGTTATGTTGGATTGTTAGCTTTAGGGTAAATGTTCCCCCAGCTAATGGTCTGGCCCATATGGCCGTGATTGGTCCAATTACCATTTCCCTATTTAAGGGCCTTTTCATTTGGTGTTTGGGGCTGAAGGTGGTGCTGGCTTGACGTGAGGCCAGTACGAAAGGTTATGATATCCTATGTTATGTATCTTAGTTTTGTTTGCTGACCGATGCAGTAATTTCCTTTTCGTTTGGAACGTTGCTATATTTTTGTGTGAATGTTTTGGAGACATTAAAACTTCACTTTTTTCTTAGTCCTCTGTCCATTGCCCTCATTTTTGCCCACACTCGGAATTCCCAGTTTGCCGTATCCCAGATACGTGGGGCGACCACGCCGGTCCCTCACATTTGGTGGCAGTGGTGGGATCTTTTTTTTTCGACGCTTCTGAGGAACTGGAGAGACGAGGGGGAAGACGAGGACTCGGTGGACAGCGAGGACGAGGCCGAATCTGGCGACGAATAGAGCAGAGGCTGTCCAGAGGGGTTCTGCTGGAGATGGAGGAGGAAGACGGCCATGCTGAGGACCAGGCATCCGGCGGAGACCCGCCTGAGGAGTCGGACCTTGCCGCAGTGCGTAGGCTCTTCGAGCGGGAGGCGTCCAAGCAGGAGCAGCGCTGGAGGAGTGTCCAGATGCAGCTGAGCCAGCTCAGGGAGGACGTCGAGGCTGACCGGAGGCCTTCATCTGCACCAAAAGGACAAGATCCAGCACCAGCACCTGCACCAGCACCTGCACCAGCACCTGCACCAGCAGCGCCCGTGACCTGGCCCAGGGCGGCCGTTCCCAGGCTGGAAGAGGATGACGACATTGAGCAGTACCTCATAACATTCGAGAGGTTAGCAATGGCTTATCGTTGGCCAAGAGAGGATTGGGCAGTCTTTCTAGTGCCCTACCTCACCGGAAAAGCACGCAGCGCCTATGTGGCAATGAATATGGATCATGCCACTGACTATAACCGAGTGAAGGAGGCCATCCTTCACAAGTATTCAATCAATGAGGAGGTTTACCGGAGGAGGTTCCGCGAACCGGACATCAGACCTGGGGAGTCCCCCCGAGAGCTGTACACCCGCCTTAGGGATCTCTTTGAAAAGTGGATCAGGCCGGCGGATAAATCAGTCGAAGAAGTGGCAGAGGTGCTCATCCTGGAGCAGTTTCTCCGGACCCTGGCTCCAGACATCCGAATCTGGGTGAAAGAGCACCAACCCCAGAGTGGCCAGGGCGCAGCAGAGCTGGTGGAGAACTTCATGGCGGCGCGGAGAGGCCAGAAGAGTTACCGACAGGAGTCCTACTCTATTCCAGCAGCCCAAAGTAGGTCTGGGGGTTTTGGTCATGCGAGTGGTCCAAAGACTAATGAGCCCAATAGAGTGCCTGCCCAGAAGTCGTATACGTATGACAAGCCTAGAGTAGGACAAGGGCAGAAGCCCGGAGGGCCGGTGGTCTGCTTCTATTGCCGTGAGCAGGGTCATATTAAGCCGGATTGTCCCAAATTGAAGCCTAGACTCTCTGGCCATAGCTGTATCCCGAGATCAGGGGAGGGTGATACAGGTTTTGGGGGAAGACTGCAGACTACCACTGTCCTAGTTAATGGGAAGGAAGCCACTGCCCTGTTAGACACCGGAAGTACCCAGACACTAGTGCAGCCCCACCTAGTGAAGGCAAGGGATTTTGTGCAGGGTAGGAACCTCAGGATTCTATGTGTTAATGGGGATGAACATGAGTACCCCACAGCTGAAGTCTATCTGGAGGTCAGAGGGCAGGCGTACCAGATGATTGTTGGTGTGGTAGAGAGGCTGTGCCGTGCAGTCGTCATAGGCCAGGATATACTGGTTCTGCCAGAGCTGGTGCAGGCCAGCAAGCCAGTTAATGTGGTGGTCACCCGGTCCCAGAGCCGAGCAGGGGCTCCTGGAGAAGAGACAGAGGAGCCTGCTGAGCTAGCTACCCTAAGGGACATGCCTTTTGCAGAAGGAGAAATCGCTCCTCCTGCCAGAGTGAGGGGTAAAAAGACCCGCATGCAGGTCAGGCGGGATAGGCTAGTGGGCACGGTGGAGAGAAATGCTGAGTTACCACTTGCAGAACCAGATGCAGATTGGGGTGATATCTCAGTTAATTTTGAACAGTTACAGAGAGAGGATGAGAGTTTGCTAAAAGCTTATGACAAGGTCAGTGAAGTTGGTGAGACCTCCACAGATGTACCTCCAGCTTTGTCGGGAGAGAGCTACCGGGTAAGAGAAGGGCTGTTGTACCATCAGCCAGGAGAGGGCAGGGCAGAGCAGCTGGTTGTGCCTAAACAGCTCAGAGAACGGGTGTTAGCTATGGGTCATAAAATACCTTGGTCAGGTCACTTGAGTAACGCCAAGAGCTATGAAAGGATTGCAGCCAGGTTTTATTGGCCAGGGCTCTATATCGATGTGCAGCAGTATTGCAAAACCTGTCCCGAGTGCCAGGTAACTAGCAATAGGAGAACTAGCCCTTACCCACTACAGTCACTCCCTATAATAGAGGTTCCCTTTGCCCGCATAGCAATGGACCTTGTTGGACCCCTGGAAAGGACCAAAACAGGCTGCAGGTATATATTAGTTATCTGCGACTATGCTACCCGCTACCCCGAGGCCTTCCCGCTGCGCAGGATTTCAGCCCGTCCAATAGCACAGGCCCTGTTGCAACTTTTTTCGAGGGTAGGAATTCCCCAGGAGGTCCTCACTGACCAGGGCACTGCATTCCTTTCAAAGACCTTAAAGCAGGTGTACAGATTATTAGGCATTAAGGGCATTCGGACCACTCCTTACCACCCTCAGACAGATGGCCTTGTGGAGCGCTATAACCAAACGTTAAAGGGCATGTTGAGGAAGTTTGTGGCAGTCAATGGGAAGGACTGGGACCACTGGCTGCCCTACTTGCTCTTTGCCTACCGGGAGGTTCCCCAGGCCTCCACTGGCTTCTCACCGTTTGAACTGCTCTATGGCCGACAGGTGAGGGGCCCGTTGGATGTGCTGAGAGAGGCATGGGCGGGACCTGAGACGCCCATGACCCAGAGCCTGGTAGCTCATGTCCTCGAAATGAGGAACAAGATGGAGGAGATGACTGAGCTAGTGCGGTCCAACATGGAGCAAGCCCAGTCACAACAAAAGACCTGGTATGACAAGTCTGCCAGGAAGAGGATCCTCCAACCGGGCCAGAAAGTTCTGCTTCTCCTGCCCACCTCAGAGAACAAGCTGCTTGCTAAGTGGCAAGGGCCTTACGAGGTGGTGCGGAAAATGGGTCCGGTGACCTACGAGATTAACCTCCCTGGCAGACGGAAACCCAGGCGGACCTTTCATGTCAACCTTCTGAAGGAGTGGCATGAGAGGCCACCGGAACTGCAGCTCAGGGTGCAGGCTGTGGCGGAGGAAGAGGAGGAGTGTCCAGAGCAGTTCTTCCCCATCAGCCAGCAGTCCTCCCCCCTGGACCTGTCTCACCTGACCTCCCGCCAGCAGAAGGAGCTAGCGGGGATTCTGCCTCCTGGCCTTTTCCAAGAAAGGCCGGGGTTCACGACCATTGTGGAACACTCCATTCCTCTCAAAGACACTACCCCTGTGCGCAAACGGATGTACCGGGTTCCTGAGCGTCTCCTGCCGTGCCTCAAAGCCGAGGTGGAGGAGATGTTGGCTTTGGGGGTGATTGAGAGGTCCTCCAGTGAGTGGAGTAACCCGGTGGTGCTAGTGCCCAAGAAGGATGGCACTATGCGCTTTTGTATTGACTTCCGCCAGGTGAATGCCCAATCACACTTTGACGCTTACCCAATGCCCCGGCTCGAGGACTTGATTGAGCTCCTGGGCAAAGCGTCCTTCATCACTACCCTGGATTTATGCAAGGGCTACTGGCAGGTGCCCTTGGCCAAGGAGGCCAGGCATTGCTCAGCCTTTCGGACCCCACAGGGGCTTTTCCAGTTTCTGGTAATGCCCTTTGGCCTGCAGGGGGCACCAGCCAGTTTTCAGCGACTGATGGATATCGTCTTGGCGGGCACAGACGACTTTGCGGCAGCCTACCTGGACGACATTGTGGTGTACAGCGTCACCTGGGAAGACCATCTGCGGCACCTCGATGATGTGCTGCAGCGCATCCAGCGGGCGGGGCTGACCATCCACCCCCTCAAGTGTGCGATAGCCAAGGAGGAGGTGAAGTACCTTGGCCATATTCTAGGCCGGGGTGTGATTCGGCCACAAAAGGACAAGGTCCAGGCGGTACAGGAATGCCAGCGCCCCAAGACTCAGAAGGACGTGAGGTCGTTCCTGGGTCTGGTGGGCGGGTATCGCCGTTTTGTGCCAGACTTCGCCCGACGAGCAGCTCCCTTGACTGACCTGACCAGGAAGTCAGGCTTCGCCAAGATACAGTGGGGGGAGGAGCAGGAGCGGGCGTTCCTGGACTTAAAGGGGGCGCTCTGCAAGGATCCTGTGCTCCAGAGCCCGGACTTCGAACAGCACTTCACTGTCCAGACCGACGCATCTGGTGTTGGTCTTGGGGCAGTACTGCTTCAAGGGGAGGGGGACAACATGAAGCCTGTAGCTTATGTAAGCCGCAAGTTGTTCCCCAGGGAGACCAGGTATGCAGCAGTCGAGCTAGAGTGCCTAGCTGTCAAGTGGGCACTAGACACTTTGAAATACTACCTGCTGGGTAGAGACTTTACACTGGAGACTGATCACCGCGCCTTGCGGTGGTTGGGGAGCATGAAGGACTCCAATGCTCGCATCACCCGCTGGTTCTTGGCACTGCAGCCATTTCGTTTCACAGTGCAGTACCGAGCGGGAAGGCAGAATACAGTAGCAGACTTTTTGTCTCGCCATCCGGTTGGCGAAACTCCGGAGGTGGTGGGAAATGTGAGAAGGTGAAATCCTCCCCGTTCTCACTTTCCCGCATTAGAGGAATTATTATTATTATTATTATATTGTGTGTGTGTGTGTATACATTAGATTGGGCTGGTATAGAATTGGTCCTCCGTCCCGGTAGGGGGCAGTATGCTAAGGGAGCTTAGGATCAAAGTATCAGGGAATAGCCCAGGGGGGTGTTGATAGAAACAGCTGTTTTGTAAATATCTTTAGGTTCTGCACAGGGTGTGGGTATATATGTATTTGGTGATTGTTTGTTTAGTATCATGTTTATTTAGTATTCACACAATGTACTTTCTGTTCAGTTATGTTGGATTGTTAGCTTTAGGGTAAATGTTCCCCCAGCTAATGGTCTGGCCCATATGGCCGTGATTGGTCCAATTACCATTTCCCTATTTAAGGGCCTTTTCATTTGGTGTTTGGGGCTGAAGGTGGTGCTGGCTTGACGTGAGGCCAGTACGAAAGGTTATGATATCCTATGTTATGTATCTTAGTTTTGTTTGCTGACCGATGCAGTAATTTCCTTTTCGTTTGGAACGTTGCTATATTTTTGTGTGAATGTTTTGGAGACATTAAAACTTCACTTTTTTCTTAGTCCTCTGTCCATTGCCCTCATTTTTGCCCACACTCGGAATTCCCAGTTTGCCGTATCCCAGATACGTGGGGCGACCACGCCGGTCCCTCACATGCCCCAACACAGCTGTTGTTTACTCACAGATTTGCAACCGGGGCAGAATTTATTCAAAACCTCCTCATCCGTAAAGCAAACTGTTTCGAGGGCCCGCTGTTTTTATTTTCCATTGGTGGGTATTGAGAGGTTAACTACAATATAAATTGCATCGTCAGACTTCTGTTAAGAAAGTCTCAAAGGCCTGGTAACGGTGTCGGGAAACTCACTACCTGTGGATGATTCTACACACAAGATGAAAGTCATTTATGTTTTTAATTCAAGCTTAATTTTATGAAGCCTTCAATGGGCCAGTGTGCGGCAGGCTAACACAGCTGGTAAGCAATCAGGGTCCAACATGAACACTTGCCAACAGCCACGGGCCGATCGATTTGACGGTTTGGCAGGTAAAGAGATGCGGGGTTACATAGCCTATTAGAACAATTGCTTGGCCGGTTGGTTCTTTCACTCCGGCAGGTAAAAACACATTTCGGATGCAGTTAATTTCAAACCATGCTAGCAATGGCTTTGTTTTTTACACTTCACAACTCAATCTCATGTTGAAGGATGTTAATGTTTTTTCATGCAAATCTTGTTATATCCGCATTCTGGAACTAAGATAGGTTTGGATGCCAGTTCACTCTGTGGGAAGGTTTACAGATCAAATATTTTAAGTAGTGCTGTCAGTTAAACGCGTTATTAACGGCGTTAATTTTTTTATCGCGCGATTAACGCAATTCTTTTATAAAAAAATAAAATAAAGCTTTTGTTTTGCCTCAAAACAAAGAAGCAGTAGCCTGACTGCTATGTTCAAGGCAGTATGTTTGTATGTTCATCGTTTAATTGCACCATAGGCTTTTTTTTTGTATCGTCCTGTTTTGATCAGTATATGCCAATGTTGTTATCAATAAAAAAACATTTGCACAAGGCAAGCCAATGCACTTCTCCATGTTGATAAGAGCATTAAAATGAGAACAATTAATGGGACAAAGAAATCAAGGGATATTTAGCATAGAAAAAACATTTGTGATTAATCGCGATTGCTCACGATTAATCGTGAGTTAACTATGACATTAATGTGATTAATCGTGATTGATTATTTTAATCGCTTGACAGCACTAATTTTAAGTAATATTGAAATGTGACTTTCATTCTAATTACCGGTACTTGAAAACACATAGCAGAATATCTTATTTTTAAACGAGTCAATATGTTGAGTACCTAACTAACATTTTTTGTATTTTTTTTAAGAATGAGCCATCATGTTAGGATATGTTAAGCAGCTTATCAAGTCTTCTAACATTTTTTTAAAGAATGTTAATTTTAGTAGCTTACCAAGTTTTGTTATCTATTTTTAAAGAATGAGCTGTTTTGTTTAACAGCTAATTCTGTTTTGTCATCTATTTTTAAAGAATGAGCAGTTTTGTTTAGCAGCTAACTACGTTTTGTAATCTATATTTAAAGAATGAGCCGTTTTGTTTAGGGGCTAACTACGTTTTGTAATCTATTTTTAAAGAATGAGCCGTTTTGTTTAGCGGCTAAGTACGTTTGGTAATCTATTTCTAAAGAATGAGCCATTATGTTAAGTAGCATTTTTTCTCTCTGCCCCTTGTCCTCGAACCGTCAACCGGCGCTCTGCGTGATTTATGTTCTGCGTGGCTCGCGTTCGCCCCGGGGCTGAATTAGAACCCGCTGTTTTAGAAGAACACGCTATTTTGAGAATGTGCAAACCTGTTTTTATAAAAAAAAAAGTGGGGGGAGCTGAAAGATGGGCTGGGGGTGATTAAAGTTATTTGTTGTGTGGATGTATGTGTGGGGGGGTGATGTCCTCATTGGCGTGAAATCCCCATGAATATTTGTAAAAACATCCTTGATGTAATAAAGTTTGCATCCTGCAACGTTTTCTTTATTCTTCCCTTGAAATGAGACGAGGAACATGGAATTAAAACAGAGATGTTGGGGTTCAGAGACGAATGGTAATGGCTGCGTCTTGTGGTTTAACCCTCTCCATCACTGCCGCTGCTAGTCAGTCAAAAAACAATTAGTTCATTATTTTTGGAGACATTATACTTCCTCAGTGGACTGATTGACCACGTTAAGAACAGGGGTGCAAACTGGTGATGGGGTGATGGCCCAAAAGGGGATACATATATTTAGCCAGAAAACACAGACAACAAGCAATGCATGGCACCCAGGCCCCTTCCTAGGATTCATTCTACATTATTCTCTGTTTAAGTGACCCATAAAAGCCTGTTGGTAATGTTCAGACCTACTATATGAAGCAGTGCTAATGATAAGAACAACTCAGCTGCATCTATAAGAATTTAAAATATATTTTTGAAATTACAATTATTCCAAATCCCCCCGAACATTTTTAGTGACATACAATACCACCACCCCCCCCCCCCCCAACTCCAGTTCAGCCCACCAAATACCATTACTTGTGATATTTTGCCTTTGCCTGTATCAAAATATTGAGTGAATTTTAGAAAGAAGAACACAGACTTGTTTAACCTTGTTCATAGCAATCAGTGGTTACACTTACCAGCCCTACAGGCAAAACGGCAAGAGTCAGATACAAACTCTCGATGCCCTCTTCAGTGCCATGCAGGTCAATGGAAAAGCCCCAAAGTGATTTAAGCCAGCTACACAAAGCCAGTGAACCCAAAACCATATTTTTCTTTTCCTGTTCATTTGTCTTGATCGTCAAGACAAATGATCGTCAACATATTGTTCTAGGCAATATTATCAGTGTTGCTGAGATATGCCCCCAAGTTAGAGGAAAAGGGGGTTAATCCCTAAATTTTAAGAGGGCGAACTCATCCCCGCCCTTCTCTGCCTCTCATTGGCTTGGACTCGTGGATGACTTGAATGAGGCAGAGACCCCCCTCCCCCTACAATCTTTTTGCTCCTCCATTATTCACGTGGATGCCCTATTTGAGGTAAAAACTGAGAATTTTTCAAAAGGTGACGAGTTTGCATCCCTGAAGATAGACACTAGCCCTCAATACAGAAGAACCAGCCCCTGACCCCGCCTTTTTAAAATGCTTTCATGTTTGTTTTCATTGTGGTGTGCAGGGCGTGGACTCCCTTGGTAAATGCCTCAATCGGTCTCAACAAACGGAGGGCAGGACTTTATGCATCTGCTACATTCATGTACCAGGGCTCATAGTGGACCACACTGAGGAGGACTACCTTGACCCTTGTACATAACAGAATACCCATCATCAGTGTTCTGAGCCACAACTGACGCCTCTCTGAATACGATCTAGCATGCCTTTAACCTAGAGTCATCTGCAAACCAATGTACCAACATACAAGCCTGTGAGGCCCTGTTCCTGTTTCTGCTGTGTCTCTGACCTCCTGGTTTCCGGCCACAGTGACCCTTGACCCCCTGGTTTTCTGTCTGCCAATGTGTCTCTGACCTCCTGGTTCCTGTCGTCCGTGTGTCTCTGGATCTGAAGTCCTTATCAACCGACCCCGATGGAAATTAACCCATCGGGAACAGTCCTCTGTCATCGTGCCCGGGCGTCCATGACGACCACTCACCAAACCCTTGTCCTGCCTGATAGGCTGTCATAAGGCGACAGCCATGTCAGACACTCGGAGAATCCCAGCAGAGACTCAGACATTTTAAATCAAACAACGGTGACTTGTAGAAGTGTGCGAGTGATTTCCACGAGGGACCAGGTAGCATCTCACACCTGGACTCTCTGGGTCTCAGCTTAATAAAACCAAGCTTGTACCACAAACAGACACACACTAACACACACACATTTGTCTTTCATACATGCACACACACACAAATACATTTCACTTTCATACATGCATGGGCTGGGCTTTACTCCCCCCCCCCCCCTCCTCCCTTTTCTACCCTGACAGGTTAGTGAGTAATGGTGTCTCCCCGGGCAACCGTCCACTAGCCGGCGGGAAGAAGTGTGCATCCCCAGCAGAGCTCGACTGTGCATCTCCTCCTGTCCCCATTACTGCGGGGGGGGGGTGTGCGTCAGAAAATAGGTTTTGTATGCTTATGTATGTGTGACACTAATAAGCTGTGTGTGTGCACATGTTTGCATATCAGTTTTTTTCTGTATGCCAGTGTGTGTGTGCATACCAGTGGGTCTGCACACCAGTTTCGGTGTGTGCGCCTGTGTGTATGTGTGCGTGTGAGCTGTGTTGGTGTGTGTGTATGTGTGCAGTAGATGAAGCCACCTGGATCCTCCTCCAAGGGGCCCCAGCGGAGAGAGGACCAGGAGCCTGGCTCTGAGGAGGGGGTCGCCGAGGAGAGGACACGCATTACCGCAGACACGCCCACCATGCTGATCACAAAGATAAGGCACAAAAAAGACTGGCCGGCCATTGAAACATCGGTTTGTGTGTGAATGGGGGTTTGCCGAAGCAGTTTCCGTCGGAAAACGATCACATCAAATGGTTTATCAGTGAGCCTGGCCGACGATGCTCTATTTCAAAAACATGTCAGTGATCAGGAGAGGGATTGATTTCTCTCTCTCTCTCTCTCTCTCTCTCTCTCTCTCTCTCTCTCTCTCTCTCTCCGTCTCTCTCTCTCTGTCTCTCTATCTCTTTCTCTTAGTATAAATGCTTCGGCTGACCCATAATACTGCTATGTGTACGAGAACTCCACATTCAGCGAACTCTCTGCCCTACAATTGCCATTTCCAGAGTGCCGTGTGGTGGGCGAAAGGGGGGGTCGGCTCCGGCAGTCGTCCTTACATGCCCCCCGTCTTTAACGCCGTTCGCCCTTTCCCGCCGGCGAGGAGCACTTCTCCATGAACACGTCAGTCACGACGTGAGACGGAAACAGGCCAATCAAAGGCAGGCCGGCGCCGCATGTGGCCGCAAATTTCCCCCCGCCCCCGCTGTGTAAGTGCTGCTGTTTGGTTGCCCTGGTGACCACTGGTCTGTCTGAGCCCCGTGGAGGGTCAGCACGGTACATGTCGGGGGTGTTGACGATAGGGGTCTTGGAAGAACAAACACTTGGTACCAGTGTATGCCCCCCCACACACACACAACTTCACACTCACGCAAGCTCTACTTGCCGATTGCTTACCTCGCACCTGCCGCCAATGCAGCCCCCCCCCCCCCCCCCCCCCCCCCCCACACACACACACACTCTCTGGGCGGGAAAACGATATTACCAGCCATGTAATTGGCGGGCGCCAGACCATCGCTCACAAGTGATTTGAATAATTCCATTTATCCCTCCCTCCCCCGACAAACACTAAGACCGCTGCTGTGAGGTAGGAAATGTAAGCAAGAAACCCTCAGTCCAACATTTCTTTTAGCTTTCCTGACTAGAACCAACACACTTTTTCATATAAAAGTGCTTGTGTGGATCCTACAGGATTTCATGTGACCTCGTCGGAGGGGGGCTCAGAGGTGCGGAGGAGAGGAAGAAGACGAAGCGATCCCGATGCTCAGCTGGAGAGCGGCTTTCAGTCGACTCCTAATTCTATTTACCCAAGATGGCTCCCTGATCGTATCCCAGGATGCACGGCGTGCGGTGGATTAGGGCGCGAGCACAAACACAGAACTGCAATATCTTCGCCCAGCGGGAGCTCAGGGGGAACAGATAGGGCGGTGGTGGATGTTTCTGTGGGTAATTCACACCGCGGCCCCCCGATATATACCAGGATTAATGTAGGCTTATGTGATGACTCTGTTTCTGTTAGTGTTGGAGAGTTTGGGGAAAAAGTGGTGGATAATGCAATGTCATCAGGGTATGACGTCGTACTAGTCCAAGGGCCCTATTTTAAGTCAGAAGCGCAAAACGGAAGTGGCTTTGTGGGCGGATCTCTGGCGCTGTTGCTATTATACCGGCGGATAAATGAGTCTTGCGCCCGACGCAAATCTAAAATGGGTTGGTCTGAATACCTGTAGGTGTGTTTATACCATAACATGCAATAAACCAATGCGATTGCCATCTCCCATCCCTTTTAAGAGCCATGAGCGCATTTGAACCTGACAAGTTGATATTTTGATAGCGGGTTGGCAGTCTTCGCTGAGACACATGCATGATCACATGAATTTGAACCTTCAAATGGCTGTTTATGGCCAAATAATATGGCTCATTCGGGGACCGCCTTCAATTCAGACATAATCCCACTCCGACATTGACGTCCAATTGTTGTAGTGGCGGCACTTCCATTGTTTTCAAACGTCCCACTGTTACGCCCCGGTAAGGGGAGTATAGAAAGAACAACGAGGACGCAGTGTTGTAGTTAAAGTCCAAAGTTGTAATGATGTTCACAATATTCAATAAACAGTGCATTTTTTATGCAATTTCAAATATTAGATATAGGCCTACCTGTACAGTATTCATAAAATGGTATTTTCACAATACAAAACTCAATACACTTTGTTTTTTACACTTCACAATGCAATTTTCATTAAACAACTTTCAAAATAACATGTAAATAAACGCATATTAAAGTGTGCATTGTTTGAGTACTAAATACTACATTTTAAAGCTTATCACCATGAGACATTTTCCATAGCTATTAACTAAAAAAAGATTAAACTCTCAGTGTTGTGGAACAGAACGTGGGGACCCAAGTGCTGAACACAGGAAGGCAGAGACGGGGTAAAGGGAACAGGATTTATTGGTAGGCAGGCGGGTAGTCAGACAGGCAGGGGTCCGGTAACAGGCAGGCAGGCAGGCAGGGGTTCGGTTGCAGGGGGAGAACTAGAGGAGGAGAGATGGTTACCAAGGGGTCAGGCTAGAGACAGATATTCAAGAATGCGGGTAGGACCGATACTAACGTAACAACGAGGTACTAGGTAGACGTAACGACGAACAGCGCCGGCTGATAGGAGATCCCCGGCTGAAGTAGGGAGTGGTGATTGGTGATTGTAGACTGGTGTGTCAGGAGAAGGACCGCTGACGTCAAGTAGCCACTAGATGGAGGTAGCGCTCCTCAGGACCGATAGTCGACGAGGTACTGGTGACCCCGGCCGCGGCGTCGTACTTTCAAGAGGCGACGGACTGTCCACGCCGGGTGGTTGTCGATGACCCTGGGTGGAGGTGGGGGCGGTGCGGGGGGAGACAACGGGCTGGTGGAGACGGGGTTGACCTGGGAGACGTGGAAGGTCGGATGTATACGGAGGGATGGGGGAAGTCGGAGACGAACGGCACGGGGGTTGATAATAGTCTCAATTTCAAAAGGTCCAATGAAACGGGGAGAGATCTTTTGAGAAATTCCCTTCAAGGGAAGATCCTTCGCCCGAAGCCACACCCTCTGTCCGGGGGCGTACTGGGGAGCAGGTAGATGGCGCCTATTGGCCTGCAGTTGGGAGCGGGAGGATGCGCGGAGAAGCGCAGCGCGTGTGCGCTTCCAAGTGCGCCGGCACCTGCGCATGCGGGCCTGGACCGACGGGACTGAGATCTCCTCCTCTAACTCGGGGAACAGGGGTGGTTGCTAGCCCAGCGAGGCCATGCACGGGGATAAGCCGGAGGATGCGTTGACCAGCGTGTTGTGGGCATACTCGACCCAGGGAAGCTGAGAGTTCCAGGAAGAGGGACTGGCGTGAGAGATACAGCGGAGCGCTGCCTCCATCTCCTGGTTGGCCCGTTCCGATTGTCCATTGGACTGGGGGTGGAATCCGGAGGAAAGGCTGGTTGTACCCCCTAGAGCCGCGCAGAACGCGCGCCACACCTGAGAGGTGAACTTGGGGCCCCTGTCCGAAACAATGTCCGCAGGGATGCCATGAAGGCGGAACACGTGGCTGACCAGGTGTGCGGCCTTGGAAAAGCGGTCGATCACCGTGAGGATGGTGGTGTTGCCCTCGGACGTGAGCAGACCGGTGACGAAGTCCAGGGCGATGTGAGTCCAAGGTCGGCTAGGAATTGGTAGAGGTCGAAGCAGACCGGAACGGGGACGAGTAGAGGTCTTATTCCGGGAGATGCGTGCGTCCGATTTGCATGCGCTCCACCTCGCTCGCGGCGGGGTGGAGCGAAAGACGAAGGAGAGGGCTGAGGTGTTGCAGATGGCTTGAACGAGTGCGTGGAGAATGGGCGTAAACCTCTCTCTCTGCAGCGTTCTCGCAAACGATTGTTTAATCGAATGGAGAGAGCGATCAACTCATCCAGATCTGCGGATTCCTCCCGAGAATTCAGCTGGTCCTTGATGTCATCGGAGAGCGCACTTAGCATAGGCTTCCAGGGCTTCCTCGTTCCAGCCGCTCTCAGCCACGAGGTTGCGGAACTCAACCGCGAAGGAGGCGACGCTGCGGGATCTCTGGCAAAGACGCAGAAGACGTTGAGAGGCCCCCTTTCCCCGGACCGGGTGATCGAAAACCTTCCGCATTTCTTCGGTGAAGGCGGAATAGTCTAAACTCACGGCGGAACCACGTTCCCACACGACCGCCGCCCAGGCGAGCGCCTCACCTCACAAGGAGCCGATCAGGTAGGCAATCCGTGACTTATCGGTGGGGTAGGTCTGGGGCTGTAGTTCGAAAGCCAAGGAGCACTGAAGTAGGAAGGACCGACAGGATCCCAGGTCTCCTTCGCAGCATTCCGGAGCTGGAATGAATGGCTCCCGGGAAGAAGCCGCTGGACCAGGAACTGAGAATGATGGTTCCGGAGAGACGGGGCGGTGGGAGCGTACTGAAGTGGTCAACTCGCGGAGGTTGGAAGTGATCTCCTGCAGGATCTGGTTATGCTGACCAGAGTCCCTTAAGGGAGATCACCTGGCGGAATGCCTCTGTGTCCGCTGGGTCCATGTTGGCCAGTTCGTTCTGTTATGGAACAGAACATGGGGACCCAAGTGCTGAAAACCGGAAGGCAGAGACGGGGTAAAGGGAACGGGATTTATTGGTAGGCAGGCGGGTAGTCACACAGGCAGGGGTCCCTAACAGGCAGGCAGTCAGTCAGGGGCTCGACGACAGGCGGGTAGTCAGGCAGGCAGGGGTCCGGTAACAGGCAGGCAGTCAGGCAGGCAAAGACTCGACGACAGGGTAGTCAGGCAGGCAGGGGTCCGGTAACAGGCAGGCAGTCAGGCAGGCAAAGACTCGGCGACAGGCGGGTAGTCAGGCAGGCAGGGGTTCGGTGGCAGGGGGAGAACTAGAGAGGAGGAGAGATGGTTACGAAGGGGTCAGGCTAGAGATAGATATTCAAGAATGCTGGTAGGACCGATACTAACTAGGTAGACGTAACGACGAACTGGCGCCGGCTGATAGGAGATCCCCGGCTGAAGTAGGGAATGGTGATTGGTGATTGTAGACTGGTGTGTCAGGAGGAAGACCACTGACGTCAAGTAGCCACTAGATGGAGGTAGTGGACCGCATAGCAGGACACGGCGTGACACTCAGAAGTATTTTTAAACTTTTACACATTTTTCAATTGCGCATTGTTTCAGCTCGCGGGCCTCTTTACGATGCGTGTATCGATACGGAGGCGTCAGTATCGATACTTCACGTGCAACAAATCCCTACCGCTAATCAAATTCATTAAACTGCATGACATTTGCTCCTTGCTATGCGCATTTCGGCCACAAGGCGGTAGCGCTGTAGAATTAGGCGGCAGCGCTGCTGACAATAGAATAAGTGAACTAACATGGAGGAAGGCAGTAGGGAGAAAATATTTTCGCCCCCAGTAAAGTTGAAAGCTCGCGTTTGGGAGCATTTTGGATTCCACAAAAATGAAAAAAAAGAGCTGGACATGACACACGCCGTCTGCAAACACTGCGGGCAAAAAGTGAAGTACTCTGGCAACACAACAAACCTCCATCTGCACATGACGAGGCATCACGTTGGCATCTCGGAAACCCCGGTAAATGCTACAGCCACAGAGACACAAGCTAGTCTGACGGCGGGGTTGCAAGCTAAATTCCCTACAACTTCACCAAAGGCGAAGAAAATCACCGACGCTCTTGTGTCATACATATGTAAGGACTTGCGTCCGTACAGCTCGGTTGAGAATGAAGGCTTCCGGGCGCTAATCGCTGAATGTGAACCTCGCTACACTATTCCGACTCGTCGCTTCATCACTGAAACCGCTGTGCCTCGCCTGTATGATGAGGTAAAACGACACGTTATCGATTCCATTTCAAAAGCAAGCAGAGTAGCCATTACGTGTGACGGGTGGACGTCGAGGGCAACCCAGTCTTATGTTACGCTGACATGTCACTTCATTTCTGAAAATTGGGAAATGCTTTCCTACGTTCTGCAAACCAGAGTGCTGTTCGGGAGCCACAGCGGCCATAATGTGGGCGAGTTGCTGCTCGAAGTCTTTGAGGAGTGGGGCCTTACAGCTAAAGAGCCAGTGTTGGTTACTGACAACGCCTCAAATATGGTCATTGCAGCAGAGCATGCCAAACTGCTTCATGTACGATGCTTCGCGCATACATTGAATTTGGCTGCCCAACGTGCCCTTAAGACCACAGCAGTTGGGAGGCTGTTAGGAAAGATTCGCCACATAGTGACGTTTTTCAGGAAGAGTGCGCTGGCCAGCCAGGTCTTACAGGAAAAACAAAAGCTCCTCAACCTTCCCAAGCACAAACTCATGAATGACGTCCCAACCAGGTGGAACAGTGCGTTCGACATGGTCGAGCGCTTCCTGGAGCAGCAGCCCGCTATCTGTGCCACATTGCTGTCAGCTGAAGTGCGCAAGAATGCCAAGGAGCTGTGGACTATGTCAGATACCGACCTCACCAATGCCGAAGATGTAGCTAAAACCCTGCGGCCTCTCAAAGTGGCAACACTCGTGATGTCAGAAGAAAAAACACCCACCGTCTCAATAATTGCCCCGTTACAGGCACAGCTGTGTCAGGGCAGTGCTGAGCAACCTGATGACTCTGGGATCGTTAAAGAAGTCAAAAGAGCACTGGCACAAGACCTGGGGAAGAGGTATTCCAACAAATCCTTCCTTCAGATGGCTTCAGCTCTGGACCCCCGCTTCAAAGCACTGCCCTTCCTCACAGAGGGTGGAAGAGATGACATCTTTGCAGCAGTGGGACGAGAGGCAGCTGAATTATCAGAGGTTCTTCTTTTCTTTTTACATAATAATAATAATAATAATGACAATAAAAATAATTATAAAATTAAATAATAATAACATTTATAATACTAATAACACTATAATTACTTCATTATGATTAAGTATAATGACAATTATCTTAACAGTGACAAGATTTTTTTTTTTTTTCTGCTGCTTTTGAAATGGAGTATACTGTTTAACTACTATCACTACTGCTAACACACCAATCTATTGAAATACAGTATTGACAAAAGTGATATAGATCCAAACCACATCTTAGTAATGTTTGTTGAATGTTTATTTTGTATTTCAGAGAAAGGCTACTAAGGAGGAGGGTGACCAGCCTGCTGCTGAAGGAGAGCATGAAGAGCATGAAGGAGAGCATGAAGGTCAAACACAACCTCCACCCTGTAAAAAGAGCTGTGCTCTGTCTGATTTATTTGGAGAGACATTCTCAACAGAGTTAGAACAGGCTAGTCAACCCAGTCCCATCACACAGGCAATGATTGAGGTAAACGCATACAGAGCCACTGAACCATTAGAGCTTTCAGCTGACCCACTGAATTGGTGGAGAAAACACGAAGGTGTGTTTCCACTTCTGTCCAATCTGGCTAGAAACACTCTCTGTGTGCCTGGAACAAGCGTAGCAGCAGAGCGAATATTCTCAACTGCTGGTGACATAGTTACAGCTGAGAGAAGTGTTATCAAACCAGCCCATGTAGACCAGCTTTTGTTTTTGAACAAAAACCTGAAAATGTACCAGAGGAAGTAGGTGGGTATTAATATGTGGAGTACGGCCTTGTTCTTGTGAAGGCTATGTTTTCTGTCTTTAAGTTTTATGTTTCTCAAAACTTGAAAGATGTTTTGCACTACAGTTTTGTTACAGCCATGTTTCAAGTCAACAATTTTCAGAGGCAGCTGTATTTTTACACAACAGCCCTGTTTTTTAAGTTCATGTTTTAAGTTTATCACAAGCAATTGTTAAGGCTAGGTTTTAAGTTTACTTTTACCAAAGGCAGCTTTATTTTGTACTTCATGCTTGTTAAAATCAATCTCTTTTTGCACTATGGCTATGTTTTAAGTTTGCTTATTTCAAATGCAGCTTTAATTTGTACCACAGGCCTGTTAAGGCCATTTTAAGCCGTGCAAGGTTTAATGTTTTAAAATGTTTTACTTGTATCAAGCAATCTCTTTTCACACTACGGCCTTGTAAAGGCTATGTTTTAAGTTTACTTATTTTTAAAGGCAGCTTTATTTCTGCACCACTTCCTTGTGAATGTGTTTACATGCACTACTAGAGAGTACTTGTTGGTCTACTACAAAATAAAAAAAAACTATTTGGTTACATGTCTGTTTCTTTGTACAGCGTCTACTTGGTTCCTGTGCCTGCCTGCATACTTTGACCGATCATCCAGTTGATGGTATAATTTGAAAGCAGAGTCTCTGTAGAATCCACATGAGGTGACAAATATTTTATGATGTACTGTCAAGGAGTTACAGGCAAAAATGTTGTGTTATAAGCCTAAAATATCGGGATACGTATCGTTTACGTACGTATCGCATGTATCGCGATACATATCGTATCGCGACCCCTGTATCGGGATGCTTATCGTATCGCGAGGTGGTTGGCGATACCCACCCCTACTGACAATACTCTCTAACGACGTTTAAACGGAATACAGTGCCAGCAGTCAGGAAAAGGCGGACCCTTTTTACCACGTGCCTGCCCGTGTGATGCTGCTAACAAGCACGCTAAAGCAGAGCGACTCCTCCGTGTTCAACCCAACTACTTTTTCAAACATTCCATGCCCGGCTATAACCCTCTCGGCATGTTCCCATTATAAATAAAAAGGGCAGAGCAATGGGTAACAATTGAGTGAAAAGTCAGTTTTTGCATTTTTAAGCATTTTTTTACATTTACATTTTTGCATTTGAGAATTACAGCACATTCAAATCATCCGCCTTCCTCCAATGCCCCACCCCCTAAGCGTACAAAACTAAGCGTTATTTTTTACAAAAGTTCTAGACTCCCATGGGTTGTGTTTAGACTCCCATGGGTTGTGTTTAGACTCCCAGGGGTCATAATATGTAACAGGGGTCTATTAAACAAGAAATTTAGCAGGTGGCTCACTGTAATTTTATGGGCTTCGTGTGATACCGTTTTGAGGCTCCATGTTGAAGGACAGTGGTCCCACTGAGTATAAGAAAGGTGTATAAGCATTACAAACAGAGTAGCGGGACAACGTAGCGTCCAGGGACGGACTGGCCGTCGGGCATACCGGGCGTTTGCCCGGTGGGCCGAGGTGCAATATGGGCCGATAGTCCCGATTTTTTTTTTTTTTCCCCATATAATGGTCTGACCGGCTGGCCCACGAAAGTAGTTCATCAGCGGCCCTATTGACACTGGGCTGGCCCAATCACATCCCCTGGGCTGACCCAACAACCCTTTCGATATGGACCTGCCTACATAATGCATTAGGACGGTAAACAAACTCAGCGTGGCCCATGGCCTTGACATTCTTGACACGTGCACGCTAGTCTGCGGCCCATTAGCTGTCTTCTTTACTGACTAGGGGCTCGTCCAATCATATCACCAAACACCTTCTACCTTTAGCTTGGTCGGTGCACAGAAACGCACGTTTCGTGAGAATCCTCCAGTCCAAAATGGAGAGAAAGAGAAAAGGGGGTGCAGAGAAACTGCGAGACAAGAAGAGGCTTGCTCTTCAAGCCAACGCTGCCAAATGTGGCAAAATATCAGAAATGTTTGCCACGGCAGGGCCATCATCAGCTCCCGTGGATGACAGTGATGCTGGTGGCGTTACGATACAACGACCTACGGTAAGCTTACTGATCATGAATTAAAACGTCTCTAAAATATGTTTGACTTAGGACCTATGTTCTATGGCCAAGTTCGTTTGCATTGTAAATACAAGACTGTAGCTGTTGCTAGCCCTCAGCCTACTCTACTCTGAAACAGCCAGCCGTTAGCCTACACTCTAATGTTGTGTGTTTGAGTGGTGGGCTAGCCCGTTAGCCTATTGGTGCGCGGCCCAGATACCGAATTATGATAGCCCTATACTCCGACAACAAGAAAGTCATTAGTCCGACAGCCCATTGTTCCGAAATTGTGAACATAGCAGTCCACTGGTAGGCTACATCAAATGAAAATGCTAGGCTACTGTGGTGAAGTTATGGTGTTTCCATAGTAAATATATGCTGATGTTGAGAAGCACAGAGGTAAAGCAACAAGTTGTCTGAGAAAAAGTTGCGAGCAGGTGTAGCGGTTGCGTACTCTCTCGTTGCGCTGTGATTGAGACCACGATGGAACCATTGGCAGCCAGCCGTTTATTCTGGTGGAATATTAACATGGGAAATGCTCTTTGAGAACCCTCACAATGGCAGCCTCTCCCAGCCGGGGTATACGTAGACTAGCCATTTACATGGAAATAAATATCACATTAAACAAATTAATATTTGAATGGGCGTTTGGTGACATACCTGGTGGAATATTAACATGGGAAATGCTCTTTGAGAACCCTCACAATGGCAGCCTAACATGAGACAAAGACAAGCTGAAGTACACATTCTTGGCGAAGTCCACGCTAGCTAAGTAGCTACGACCAAAGCACATGGTAGCCAAGCTAGCGATCCTAAGCCTAAAGTCCATTTAAATGTAATTACAGATTCCAAGGAACACAATATATATGTACAAGCAACCAAGTATTAATACAGTATTATGTACATGTAGACTCCCGTAATGCATCGCCAAAGTGTGGATTCATATTTAACTGCTCTGACTACCTACCTCTCCCAGCCGGGGTATACGTAGACTGAGGAGAGGAGGCAGCAACGTACAATACAACCCCCGCATTCCGCTAGGGGGAGCTCTAGCACTCCAACCAAGGCTCCCACTACCACAGCCAGCGCAAGGATCTCGCTGGCAATGGCAAGTGGGAAGCATTAACCCTGCTACACAGGGAAAACACATGGATAGGGTGGTGTCATTTATGTGCCATGGTGTACTGTATGATGATGTTATGATGTTCATTTATGAAGACGTGAAAACAGTGGTAGCACTGGCGTGCGAAGTGCTGCAAGATGCGGCGGGAACCACACCACCTCCACCACAAAAAATGAATTCAGCGCCACTTTTCGAAACAATGGGATTTCGGAACAGTGGGTATAATTTTGTCGGAGTAAAGATATTTCGGACTTGTGGGAAGAAGGTCCAGGGGTATTTTTCGGTAAATCACATTCAATAGTTTAATATTATAAATGAGATTCAAACTGTCATAATTTAGCCTTGCACATATCCAGTCTATGGTAGCCTGTGAAGTGCTAATGTTAATGCATTATTCAGAATGTACAGTCCTGTGCGTGAAGTTGACAAGCATTTGCGGTTAAGCATAGCCTCCGTGTACTTTTGAAGTTAAATTGAAAAAATAATCTAATGGTGGTCGCTGGGACAAAACCAGTTGAAAACCCCTGTGCTAGAGAATAGCTTCTAACGCCAAATGCCAACCCTATGTTTGTGGGATGAGTAGTAGGCTAACCCAAGGCTGAGCTACTTTTTTGAAGAAAAGAAAAATCTGTTAGGCAGTTGTTATGTAGCTGGTTAGTGACAATGAACAGAAATGGAAGAATACCACTTTTTTTTTTTAAATCAGCACTGCTTTGTCTGGAAAACTGACAGATTAGATCAGATTAATCAGCTATGTCTATTCATTATAATTCTCTCTCCCTCATTCATGTTTCATAGGCTACTGAAGATGTCGAAGTCCCTTTTGACTGGGTAAGTTCACAATTTAGTGGGTACTACTCTTGATACAGTAGAGTAACATCTGATCCATCATTTATTCTCTTCTCTATTCTTTGTCTTTGTCTTCTATTTTTTGTCTTTCTCTTCTATTAAACGCAGGTACACACCCAGTCGGATGAACTCTACCCATTACTGTGATGGACGTGGAGTATACTTTTTTTGTTAATAAATAACACCTTTTGGAAGTGTATAATGCGTCCACTCTCACTGATTGCTTTTAACTCATTGCATGGCTTAAGGTATGTGGAAAATAGTTGCACAGTTGGAGTCAGGCTTTTAGCTAGGATTTTTTGTACAGCACTTGATCGTTTTTAGGTAATATTACAATTACACTGATTTATTTATATGTCTAGTAATTTAATACATAATAACAGTGAGTGTAACTGAAACTAGGTAACAAGCTACAAAATTCAAGTAACAACTTTAACAAAAAGAAACAACTTTCTACACAACTTTAAAGTGTATGATGTATATTGTATTGTATTGAATTTAGATTAATTAAGACCACCACCTTAACACACAAACTCTTGTTGAACTCATAAAGTAGTAGGTTCAGTGACGTGCGGTGAGACAGCTGTCTTCTGTAGCTTCTGCGAGCCCGTGAATCAATGTTTCATTGGAATCATGATGTAACGTTGTTGTAGCGGGAATACAGCAATGCTATTTTCTAATTGGCAGGGCATATGTATGATTCTAGACTTCGCTAAGCACTGAAGCGACTGAAACTGTGAATTTTGATCACATTCAGCAAAGTTAACAGGTAAAACGGGAGAAAAATAGGGCGTCTTTAGGCCGTCCTGCCTAAAAGTAGGGCGTCCCATTTATTCTTATTTTTTAGTAGACTATAGGGCAGACGCCCTGCTAGCTAAAAGCCTGGTTGGTGTAGACATTCGAGAGACCAAAAAGACTGAAAAGGTGTGTATCGAATTTAGTGGGCCAGTCTGGTTCAAAATGCCCGGGCCGACTTTTTGTCCCAGTCCGCCCCTGGTAGCGTCTGAGGCCGAAATGGGTCCCCTAATCGGACTGAATGGTGCGGTTGTTTGCCAACGGTCCGGAGGTCTTCCTGGAGCTCCAGATTAGCGGGACAACGTCGCGTCTGAGTCCGAAATGGGTCCCGTAATCGGACTGAGTGTGGCGGTTGGTTGCCAACGGTCTGGAGGTCTTCCTGGAGCTCCAGAGTAGCGGGACAACGTCGCGTCTGAGTCCGAAATGGGTCCCGTAATCGGACTGAGTGTGGCGGTTGGTTGCCAACGGTCTGGAGGTCTTCCTGGAGCTCAAGAGTAGCGGGACAACGTCGCGTCTGAGTCCGAAATGGGTCCCGTAATCGGACTGAGTGGTGCAGTTGGGTGCCAACGGTCTGGAGGTCTTCCTGGAGCTCCAGAGTAGCGGGACAACGTCGCGTCTGGGGTCCAAAATGGGTCCCGTAATTGGACTGAGTGGTGCGGTTGGGTGCCAACGGTCTGGAGGTCTTCCTGGAGCTCCAGAGTAGTGGGACAACGTCGCGTCTGAGTCCGAAATGGGTCCCGTAATCGGACTGAGTGGTGCGGTTGGGTGCCAACGGTCTGGAGGTCTTCCTGGAGCTCCAGAGTAGCGGGACAACTTCGCGTCTGAGTCCGAAACGGGTCCCCTAATCGGACTGAGTGGTGCGGTTGGTTGCCAACGGTCCGGAGGTCCTGAGAATCATCCAGGGGAGCGGGACCACTTGGCTTCTGAGGCCGAATCGGGTCCCCTTGTCGGACTGAATGGTGCAGTTGGTGGCCAACAGTCTGGAGGTCTTCCTGAGGCTCCAGAGGAGGGTAACTCTGTGAGTCTGAGTCCGAGATGAGTCCCCTAATCGGACTGAATGGTGCAGTTGGTGGCCAACAGTCTGGAGGTCTTCCTGAGGCTCCAGAGGAGGGTAACTCTGTGAGTCCGAGTCCGAGATGAGTTCCCTAATCGGACTGAATGGTGCAGTTGGTGGCCAACAGTCTGGAGGTCTTCCTGAGGCTCCAGAGGAGGGTAACTCTGTGAGTCTGAGTCCGAGATGAGTCCCCTAATCGGACTGAATGGTGCAGTTTCAGTACGCCGTGGACCACTTTGGTCTGCCATCGTCAGTCGCTACGGTCGCTACTCGCTACTGTCTGCCGTGGAATCAAAACAAACCCTCTAGTTGAGGACGCGCCTTGATGACGCGGGCCCGAATGCGCCACAAGAAGCAGACGGAAAACCTTATATATCCATGCAGCAAACAGACAGGTCTGTCGGCCAATAAGGTCCTTCGGTCCGAAGAATTTTATTGGTTGAAGTTTTCACTAAATATTATGAGAGTAAAATTATTGTTTGTTTTTACTCCTGGTGGGTCTGTCTTGCATATTAGAGTGTTATTACCTTATTAATACCAATTGAATCTTATCCAAAAAAAGTGTAAAAATGCAACAAAGGTGAGAGTCCCTTTAAGCATTTCTAAACATTTTACTGCAACACATATTTATAACCATTACACACTCCCCTACAACTCAGATGTCGTGCCCAACATGTAATATCTAAAGCAGTTAACCAATGGATACAATGCTATAACCCTCTCGGCATGTTCCCTAGCATTCAAACATAAATACATAAACAATTACACAACCACCGTTCTTACCTGTAAGGGGAGTATAGAAAGAACAATGAGGACGCAGTGTTGTAGTTAAAGTCCAAGTTAGTTGTAATGGCCGTTGAGATGGCGAGCACGCTATTCCCCTACAGGCTGAACGAGGCAAAACAAAAGCAATCAAACTACCATCTAGAGCTTGAACTCAAAATGAGGTGGAATAAAGAAACACTGCAACAACTTTCCTAATTTAGCTCTTCAGAATAATGTTGTAGCAAATAAACAATAATGCATTTTTTAGATAAACATGGGAATAAACAAAAACCTATTTTACCAGCATCCCATTATAACTCAAAAGGGCAGAGCAATGGTTAACAGATAATATTAGAGTGAAAAGTCCGTTTTTGCATTTTGAAGCATTTTTTGACTTATTTACTGCATTAAGCATACCTAAACATTTGACTGCAACACATATTTATGACCATTACATAACCTCCCCGACAATTTCTGTTTCCATGGTCGGAGTGGGGGTACTTTACTTTTACCCAAACGTCCCGCCATTCCGACATGAGCTCATTAATATAAATTGCATTAGCCTAGTATTGTCATTGTACTTTAATTAAGTAATATGATTATTTCTTAGTTTCATGCGCTGTAGTGTCTGTAGAACGATATGCGATGCTCATACGCATTGTCACAGGTGAGCCACCGTACCGAGCGAGAAGGTATGTGCGCATGCGTGCTGGTACGGAGGTCGGAGAAATATAGTTTGTGGCCCCCCAACAGATGCCTGTTAAGTTGATGAACCCTGGGAATGTTAAATAAACATCCTGAAAGATACAAAGAACTATTATTGAACACATCTTAAAAAATGGTGTCAGAAGTATCGCATCCAAAGATGGAGGAGCGTTAATACGAGTGGACGTTGTGTTCCAGCTACGGTGACTGAGTGGGTGCTAACGTTAGCAGCAGAATGGCCGAGGGATTCCGCAAACCAGACCCACTGGGGTTTGACGGCAACGTTGCGGAAAACTGGAGGATATTTGAACAGGAATACGACATATTCGTTGCGGCAGCATGTTCAGACAAGCCTCCACGTACACAAGCCTTTATCCTGCTGAACCTGGCAGGCTCGGAAGCCTTAGAACGCAAATGTTCTTTTGTATATGCTCCCGCTTGTGGATGTTGTGGATGATGACGGAGTGGAAATTACTCCCGCCGAATCGAGAGAGGACCCCGAGTGCCTGAAAATAAAATTCCGTGAGCTTTGCAACCCGCAAACCAACGTCACTATGAAAAGACACATGTTCTTCACCAGGAACCAAAGACAAGGTGAGACTGTGGAAGCCTATGTGAGTGATTTAAGGAATAAAGTGAAGACATGCAGATTTGGAAATCTACAAGACGAGCTGGTTAAGGACAGACTTGTCACAGGCATACACAATGACAGTGTAAGGAAGATCTTACTCCGCAACAGCGAGCTAACTCTAATAAAAGCAATTGAAATTTGTCAAATTCACGAAATAACAGAACAGCGCACCAAGACTCTTGCTGCACCGAAACAAAGCGGGACGAATGTAGACACCGTACGTTTCAAGACAAAGCAGTCACAGCAACGGCCATTTAAACAAACGACATACACTGAAGGTGAAAGCTCACAGCCAGACGTCACCTGCCGCAACTGTGGAAATAAACACGATCCAGACAAGGGAAAGTGCCCTGCATTTGGCCAGCTGTGCAACAAGTGGAACCATTTCAAACGATGTTGCAGATCAACACAGAGCTCCCACAAGTACAGGCAAGGGAGATCAGTCAATGTGGTTGATACTGCCCAAGGCTCAAGCAGCAGTGACGAGTCATACTATGTGGATGGACTTTTCATAGCCACTGACGTGGTTGACACAGGGGAAGAAAAAGAGGATATTTTCTGCACAGTCTATGTCAATGGAAAGCCCTTGGAACTCAAAGTAGATATTGGGGCGAAGTGTAATGTGCTGTCAAGCGACGCCTTGACACAAGTGAGACGCAAAGAGAGATTGAACACCTCAAGGAGGACGAGGCTTGTCGCATATGGAGGAGATGAAATCCCCTCGGCCGGCTCAGTATATCTATCCTGCCTGTCAGCATGTCAGCCATACGACTTACGCTTCCAGGCAGTGGAGCGAGATGTGCAGCCACTGCTTGGCGTGCGAGACAGCGTTCGCATGGGCCTAGTCACTTTAAGTAAGGAAGTACACCAACTTCGTTTGAAGGAGGAGCCTCGTTTTTCACACGAGGTGTTCAAGGACTATGCTGACCTCTTCACAGATGATGTGGGCACGCTCCCTATCACCTACAAAATGACACTTGACCCTGAGGCACAACCGGTGGTCAGGCCGGCACATCGCTTACCAGTCGCAATAGGTGAGAAGGTCAAGGCAGAACTGGACAGGATGATAAGCTTAGGCATCATAACTCCAGTTTCGGAACCAAGTGAATGGGTCTCAGCAATGGTGGCGACCCACAAGAAGAACTCTGATGACATAAGACTCTGCATCGACCCACGAGACTTAAACAAAGTGCTCAAACGCCCTCATTACCCCATGCGCACTGTGGAGTACGTAGCTGCGCAAATGCCCCACTCCACAGTGTTCTCTACACTAGACGCTAAGAGCTCATTCTGGCAGATTCCCCTGCACAAGGACTCCTCCAAGCTGAGGACATTCAGTACGCCATTTGGGAGGTTCAGGTTCCTGAGAATGCCATTTGGCATCAGCTCCGCCAGCGAAGTGTTTCAACACGCGATGGAGCAGATCTTTGCTGGCTACCCGTGTGCGGTAATAGTTGATGACATCATTGTCGGGGGAAATGGCGAAGAAGAACATGATAAGAACCTGAAGAAGATTCTCAACCGAGCACGGGAAGTTAACCTGAGACTTAATCCGCTTAAGTGCAAATTCAGGCAGAGGGAGATCGGCTACGTCGGTCACACATTCACAAGCGACAGGCTCAAGCCTGACCCGTCCAAAACAAGAGCAATTGCGGAAATGGCAGCACCAAACAATGTCACAGCGTTGAAGCGCTTCCTCAGCGTCATCAATTTCATGGCCCGTTTCATCCCGAACATCAGTGAGGTCTCTGCTCCCTTACATCAGCTGACGCACAAGGACTGTGATTGGTGCTGGTATGAACAACACCAGAATGCTTTCGACACGCTCAAGAGGTCTCTTGCCAGCCCACCAACGCTGAGATACTACGACGTGAAAAAGCCAGTAACGCTAACCTGCGATGCTTCCCAGTATGGCCTTGGGGCGGCGTGTCTACAGGATGGAGCCCCGATCGCCTATGCTTCCCGCTCCTTGACACCGACCGAGATACTGACCACCAACCGTTGGTCACTATTCTGTCAAAACCCCTACACACGGCTACAGCGCATGATGCTGCGACTGCAGAGAAGGAAGGGAAAGCATATGTACCTGGCAGACACGTTGTCTCGTGCTCCAATGAAAACAACGGAACAGCACAGCAATGAGGAGGCTTATTCTGAGGTGATGACTATCCAATAGATCTCCTCACGTCTCGAAGAGCTCAGAGAACACACAGCAGAGGACAAAGACCTGCAAGCACTTTGCAAAATCATCCAGCATGGATGGCCCAAGCGGGAAGCCAACCTGCCAAAAAGTGTACGCCAGTACTTCAAGTTTGGAGATGAGCTGACGATTGAAGACGGTGTCATCATGAAGGGACCCAAGGCGGTCATACCACAATCCCTACAGTGTGAGTACATTGCAATTCTGCACAGAATCCCGGCACAGAAGCAACAAAACGCAGGACTAGAGACATTGTGTCCTTGCCCTCCATGTCCAAAGACATTGAGATCAACAGAAGGAACCACTCAAACTTCACCCCTTCCCCGGATCTGCCATGGTCAACAGTGGCCACAGACATTTTCGAATGGAATGGCCAGCACTACTTAGTGCTGGTAGATTCATATTCAGGATGGACATGACTTCCAACACTGTCATACAAAGTTAAAGCGCATTTCTCAGTTCACGGATGCCCCCGCCTGCTTCTTTCGGACAACGGCGCTCAGTACACGAGCCAGCGGTTTAAGGACTTTGCTTCCACATGGGACTTTGTCCACCGCACCAGTAGCCCAGAATTCCCGCAGTCTAATGGCCTGGCAGAGAAGGCTGTCAGCTTGCAAAGAAGCTACTTGAAAAGTCCAGACGTGAAGGAACGGACGCTTTTCTGAACCAACGTCCGGAACATTCCGCGTGACGCAACACTTGGCTCGCCAGCCGATAGACTGATGTCAAGGCAAACGCGCATCACGCTTCCACTCAGCAGGACTCCCTCTGTCAAAAGCAGTGATGCTGTCAAAGCACAACTCAACAAAAAGCGGCAGTATCAGAAGGTGTGGTACGACAAGACAAGCAAGCCTCTACGCCCACTATTGGAAGGTCAATTAGTATGGATGCAGACTCAGCGTGGACATGACCGTCTGGCGACAGTGAAGCGGATCTGCAAGGAACCGAGGTCCTACATCGTGGAATCAGGAGGACACGACTACAGGAGGAACCGGGGGCACCTCCTGCTTGTCCTGGAGACACCGCTGCCGCCAGCACATCGGGTGGATAACGGCGACCAGGCTGCGGTCTCTCCGCTGACCGGTGAGCCGTCACAGGATGGGGCTTCTACATCTCCGGTCAGAGCCCGAGACGTCATCAGCGATGGCGAGATGGTGCAAGGGCCGGCGCCACCCCTCCAGCAGCATGCCGGAGATCTATAGGTCACACGAGCGGGACGCGTATGCAAGCCCAACCGCAAGTACCTGCAATAAGCACTGCAAGGCCTATGGGCTGTTTTTCAGTTTTCTATGGGCTATTACAGCGGCTTTCCACCGGATTACTATTTTCCTATTGACTGTTACAGTGGTTTTGTACCGGACTGTTTTTTTCGCATAGGGCCGGCTGTTGGAATGTTGGTCATCGTTATTCGCACTTCTTGTAACTACTACTGTGTACTAAAAAAAAAAAAGAAAAAAAAATGTATTGCACTGCATGCTGTATTTACTTGCATATGTATATTGTTGACTCATAAACAGGCAGGGTTTGTTGTCCCCACCAATTGTCCCTTGCAAAGAGTTCAGGACACTACCTCTGTGTTTTATCATTTAAGTTATTCTATGGGCATAGAAACTAAAGAGGGAGGATGTAGAATGATATGCAATGCTCATACGCATTGTCACAGGTGAGCCACCGTACCAAGCGAGAAGGTATGTGCGCATGCGTGCTGGTACGGAGGTCTGAGAAATATAGTTCATGGCCACCCAACAGATGCCTGTTAAGTTGATGAACCCTGTGAATGTTAAATAAACATCCTGAAAGATACAAAGGACTATTATTGAACACATCTTAAAACAGTGTCCTACACTGACATTCGTCATTGGTGATTGGGACAGTCCCGATTTTGAGTTGCGTGTCCCTAGTCCCTAATATCTCAGGCCATAGCAAAGTAGGAGGTAGTGGACCTGAAGATGGGGACAGGGAGTGGGCTAATAAGTTAAATCTATTTTTTAACCGATTTGATATGGAGGCCTCCGCTACCACACAAGACCCCGTCCACCAGAGCCCAGTCCAATCGGCACCACCAGCCTACACCACCAGCCTGCTCCACTCTGGGGTTACCCCCCACTTCCCTCCCCCCACTTGTCCATCTCCACCTCCAGTAGTGCTCTTCACTTCACATAACCCCTCCCCCACTCATTCAGGGCGTGTCTCCCAAGTCTCACCTCTCCCCCCGGCCTACCCCTAACTACAGATCAGGTGAGAGATGTGTTTAGGAGGACGAAGGTGAGGAAGGCTACGGGTCCTGACAGGAATAGCCCCAGACTGCTTAGGGACTGTGCTGATGAACTCTATGGGGTCTTTCAGTAATTTTTTAACATCAGGCCTGGGGAGAGTCCCAATCCTGTGGAAGACTTTCTGTGTTGTCCCCTCTCATGTTTTTAGATTTTTCCAGCGCCTTCAATACAATCCAGCCGGCACTTCTGAGGGTGAAGTTGGAAGGAGCGGGGGTCGTCTGTCATCTTGCTGCCTGGATCATTGACTACCTCCCCAACAGACCACAGAACGTGAGGCTGCGTGGCTGTGAGTCAAATGTGTTACTCTGCAGCAAAGATGTCATCTCCAGAAATTCTCAGATGACACAGCAATTGTTGGCTGTGTTACAAAGGGGAATGAGCTGGAGTACAGGGGGGTCATCACCAGCTTTGTTGAATGGTGTGGAAAAAAATCATCTTCAGATGAACACCATTAAGACAAAGGAGATGGTGATTGACTTCAGCCGTAAGGCACCACCAATTGCACCAGTGAACATCCAGGGAGGTGACATTGAGGTGGTATCAGTCTACAAATACCTTGGTGTTCACCTCAACAATATACTGGACCATTCATATAACACAGATGCGTTGTACAAGAAGGGCCAAAGTCGTCTACACTTGCTGAGAAGATTGAGGTCTTTTGGGGTGTGCAGGCCGCTGTTAAGGACTTTTTATGACACTGTTGTTGCATCTGTCATTTTTATGCAGTAGTCTGTTGAGGTTGGGGGTTCACTGAGAGGGACAGGAAGAAACTTAATAAGCTGGTGGGAAGGGCTGGCTCTGTCCTGGGCTGTACACTGGAGCCTGTTGAGGTGGTAGGGGGAGAGGAGGATGTTGGACAAATTGGAATCCATCAGGTCCAATTCCTCTGATCCTCTCCATGAGACAGTGGTAGTTCAAAACAGTTCCTTTAGTACAGGGATGGGCAACTGGCGGCCCGCGGGCCGCATACGGCCCGCATCCTCACTCAAGCCCGCACATAATTTTTATTTAATAAAAAGATAAAAATAAATAAAAAATGAATAAATAAATCGAGTAACAGAAAACTGGGTTAAGAAAGAAAAAAAGCAGAGTATCTGTTCATAGAATTCAAAGGCAAACCCATGTGTCTTGTTTGCTTAGACGCGATATCAGTCATGAAAGATTCCCACTTAAGTCGCCACTACAACTACTACAACTGTCCTGATGTGAATATCATGCTTGTTGGGTTTGAGTTCATTGAGTTGTTGCACTTAATGTTGGGCCACTGTTTTTCAGTTTTGTGACATCATTGAATGATGATGTATGTGAGCCCTTTACACTGATCAAAATACTAACCAATCATGTGGCTGTTTGAGCATGGAAAACATGAAATGAATGTATGTTGGTTCAATCAACATACCATACATAGGTTATGAATCTGGAAGATTTTGTAGGTAGTGGCCATCCCCAAAATGCACGAGAATACAGGAAATCATATCCAACAAATTCAAAAATGTGTAGCTTCTCTCAGTTTACATCTAGTTTAAATGCAAAGTCACATGGCCCTCTGATGGTGATGATGAAGAATTATGGCCCTCTTTATCATGAAAGTTGCCCATCCCTGAACTACATGTATACACTTATTCCGATTGGTTTAGGGTGGATGCGGCTACTTTTTAACTTAGAGAGATGGTATCAGCAGTACTTTTATGCACACCGAACTTGACTGCTGTCAAGGGAAGTAGATTTATTTTATTTTTTTGACCACCGTCATCCCGATAATGACCGGCGTTCTGTACATTATCCCTTAACAGCACTCTCTCTCCCAACAGTCTTGGCTGCGCACTCTCATCCAAATACCTAGTGTTTGCGGCGGAGGATGGGGTAGATATAAAGACCAGACGAGAAACGGACTCACAGTGCTGTCCTCCTTCTTCTTAATTGAAGGAGCAGGCAGAGAGAAGCCCTATCATGCTGGGCTTTCACTAAAATCAAATAGGCCTACATCAAAATGTCGCCGCCGGTCCAGTTGTGTCAGGTGTGCGCGAGAGAGATAGGAACGTACGCTCGCCACTTTTGAAAATGTCATATATACAGTACATTCGGATCGCATGATAGGAATAGATCTACTCAGATTAGAAATTTAATTGGATCAGAAGTGTCCATGTAAACGCGTCTAGTGATTGGTAGAATTTCGGAATGGCGGTACTAAAAAGTGTCGGAATGGGGGCATGTCTGAATGGCAGCATGTAACCCAAGAATCCCTATCTTGTTCAGGGAGGCATACAGCTAGACTGAAGACAGTGGGGATCAAACCCAGTACCTTTCGAATAGGACTCAAACACCCCTTACCACTTATCACTTGTTTGTCTGCTTTGTAACAGCGTTACAGACAGTGTGCAGAAAATGTCTGGGCTTTCATCTGAGTACCTGGAGGTCAGGTCCGGTTCATCAAAGTGCTTTCCACCAATTCTCCTTGAAAAGGTTTGTTTACTTTCCTCATTTTCTATTTATTTCCCGGCCTTTGATGAGCTGTCTGGTGAAGGGCTTTCCAGACATATATTAATTAAACCAAAGACGGTTTCATTGCCAAGGACAATAATTACCTCTCTCTCTTTGCCATTAGGCCATCAACGCGCGCTGAGGAGGCGAACATCCTCCACCAAAACAAAAAACCCACAGGATTCAGTTGGAACAACACAGCCGCCTCATTTGGCAGTGGATATCTGGACTAATATCTCTCCCTTTCTTTCGCTCGGCGGTGGGTCGGGTGAACCCCGATAAAGGTTGCGTCGGCCATGTGACGGGAGTGACAGGTCTGGGCATCATTACCGGCTTCGTCCAGGGTCAACGTCGACCCCGCTGTTGTCACCCGGGAGGGTGAGGAGGCCTGACACCCCCCCCCCCCCCCCCCCCCCCCATCAAGACTTTCGATGTCCTAATGAGGGTGCGGACCGACACCGTCCTAATGAGGACATTGGATGCGATTGCGTCCGGGTTCCGTCAGCGATATGGTTCAACAAGCACACACACACACACACACACACACACACACAGAGACACACACATACTAATATCCAAGACATTCTCGTTGACCAGTGTTGAGGTGTTGAACAAGTAAAGCATCGCTTTTGACGCAGCACTACTCCGCCTCGGGTCCTGTTAGGAAACACAGGATGACAGGATAGTTATATGTACTGGAGTTTTCGGTAAATGAGTGCATAATATAATAACATTTTGCCTATAATTTTACAACGTGTAACATTCACTCACCACAAATGACTCTTAAAAGCAGAGCCAACATTAAAATATTTTTTAACTATTCAGCGAACAAAAGGCAACAGGCTCATTCCGCCACTTATAACAACTGCTGCCGTGGACTCTGAAGAGTCAAGGTCGACGCTCGCCTCTGATAGATTGAAGTCTTTGGAGACTTACGCTACACACACACACGCTCTCTCACACAAACAGGCAGACAGACACACACCATTGCTCTCAACGCCAATCGGTGATCCGGTAAAAAAAATTAAAAATAGTAACGCACAATGACTTTGATGAGTAACTTTAATCTGATTACTGGTTTGGAAATAGTAACGAGTTAGATTACTTGTTACTGAAAAAAGTGGTCCAAGGCCAGAAACGCGTTACTAAGTAAATGTGCGTTCACATCAGAAGCGAATTGAGCTGACAAATCACCGGAAGTCATTCACTTTCTATGGGCAAGAGCGACCAAAGCGACAACGCTACCAACGGCCAATGGTGAGCGACCAGAGCAACCAAAAAAAGTTGAAGACGGCTGAACTTTATGCAAATTACTATGGCGCGTTTCGGCGGTAAAAAACACTGACAGCCGATTGGAATGTAGACGCTCTTCGCTTGCGTGGATCCCAGGGAACACCGAACACCGGCACTTTGGCTCCTACCTACTTTTTTGGTTCCTACTGACTGTACAAATGTCGACTGAAAAATGAATCGCGGCTGTAAGTGGGCACCCAGTGTTTTACGATCAGAGCCTTTTTCATTTCAGAGATCGAGACAAAAAGGCTCTGGCCTGGGTGGAGGTGTCACACGTGGTTGGTTGGTCTGGTGAGTTAGTTAATGAAACGTTTGAGATTATTTTAAAATAGGTGCGATACATGCCTGCTAACCGACATCCTACCATACTAATCTTCCTTGCTCTGAATGGGACGATATTGTTTTCAAATATCGAAAATACATTTGTTGTGCAAAGGTTTAATACGTTGTGCAAAGGAATAATGCACGCATAATAATGCAATAATAATGCAAATGAATAATGCACGGAACAAACTTGTCACTTCAATGCAGTTTAATTGAGGATAGACAGCTGACAAATGGCCATTTAGCAGACGCCTTTATCCAAAGCGACTTACATAAGTTTGTCCTTTGTCAAGTATTTAAACAATATATCGCTTTAAAGGGGACATATTATGAAAACAGCACTTTTCTTGGGATTTGGGGTGTTTGAAAAAAGTCTGTACTTGATTTTTTGAGTAAGATACGCATTTCTGAAAGCAGCCCGCCTCAAGCTACCAAACGAGCGAGTCAGTTTCAGCGCCCGTTCCTACGTAGGATGGGGCGCTCCTTTGAATATGACCCCACCCCCTTCAATCAGAGTATAAATAGGACACGGCCTTGTGTTTCATGATTGGAATTCATCATGTCGAGGATTCACAAGAGGTGTTCTGTTGTTGGCTGTATGGACGTCCACAAATCCCTCCATCGTGTCCCAGAGGACGAAAGAGCGACGTGGATTGATTTCATTTTTGAAGGCGAAGTCCCGGCTATAGTTGGCAAAAACCTGTTGGTCTGCGCTAACCACTTTACGACTGACTGTTTCTCCAACTTAGGTCAGTACACGGAAGGATTAGCTGTGAAACTTCCAACTTTGCATGGAATACCTGCAGACGAAGGACATGTAAGTATACAAATAATTTGCTGTGTGTTTCTTTAGTAGATTATCATGAACTTGTGCGTGTTTGTGGCGTGAGTTTTTCCATTGAAAACAATGAAAGGCTAGGGAAAGCACATGCTCCAAAGCTACCAAGGATACATTCAGTGAGACAATGGGTGAACTAGATTTTTATAGGTAAACGTTCGCATTTTGGGTAGTTAATGCAAAGGTGACATAGGGGAGTTGGAGTGACCATCGTGGAGAATACAAGACAGTTAACGGAATCTACATAACAAAGAAGTCATTTGATAGCGGGTAAAAGTTAGCAGCAGGTTGGATATTCGCCGGATATTCAGTTTTGCAATCGGATTAATCCAGCAATCGGCTTAATCAACAAAATTGCACTATATTACGGGTGTAGTATGTTGAGGACAGTATAGGACAGCGTACTGACAAAAATTCACACCGAAATTAGTTGTTGCTATCGATATCTGTGCAAGAACAGCGCTGTAATTACGGTCCGGCTGCAATCTATTTTAGGGACCGTCCACAAATTACACCCCACGGACTGGTGACATAGACATTACCATGGAATTGTTTCAGGAAAGAAATCACCAATAATCAATAAAAACACATATTCTCATTCTGATTGCTGTAGTACTTGCCAGTAGGGGGTCTTTTATTTACTACAGGTCATTATTTGTTGACATTTTGCATTATAGCGAATGAGGATGCAATTAATAGTTTCCAATATTCACCAAAAATCAATAGAAATACATTTTCTCATTCTGATTGCTGTAGTACTTGCCAATGGTGGGCTTTTACTTACTATGGGTCAGTATTTGTTCATATTTTACATAATAGTGAAACAGGATGCAATTAATAGTTTTAAATATTCACCAAAACTCAATAAAACTACATTTTTTCATTCTGATTGCTGTAGTACTTGCCAATGGTTGGCTTTTGCTTACTACGGGTCATTATTTGTTGAAATTTTGCATTATAGCGATTGAGGATGCAATTAATAGTTTCAAATATTCACCAAAAATCAATAAAACTACATTTTTTCATTCTGATTGCTGTGGTACTTGCCAATGGTTGGCTTTTACTTACTACGGGTCAGTATTTGTTCATATTTTACATAATAGTGAAACAGGATGCAATTAAAAGTTTCAAATATTCACCAACAATCTATGGAAATACGTTTTCGCATTCTGATTGCTGTAGTACTTGCCAATGGTGGGCTTTTACTTACTACGGGTCATTATTTGTTGAAATTTTGCATTATAGTGAATGAGGATGCACTTAATGGTTTCAAATATTCACCAAAAATCAATGTAAAGACATTTTCGCATTCTGATTGCTGTAGTACTTGCCAATGGTGGGCTTTTACTTACTACGGGTCATTATTTGTTGAAGTTTCGCATTATAGCGAATGAGGATGCAATTAATGGTTTCAAATATTCACCAAAAATCAATGTAAATACATTTTCGCATTCTGATTGCTGTAGTACTTGCCAATGGTGGGCTTTTACCTACTACGGGTCAGTATTTGTTCATATTTTACATAATAGTTGAACAGGATGCAATTAAAAGTTTCAAATATTCACCAAAAATCAATGGAAATTCGTTTTCGCATTCTGATTGCTGTAGTACTTGCCAATGGTGGGCTTTTACTTACTACGGGTCATTATTTGTTGAAATTTTGCATTATAGCGAATGAGGATGCCATTAATAGTTTCAAATATTAACCAAAAATCTATGGAAATACATTTTCACATTCTGATTGCTGTAGTACTTGCCAATGGTGGGCTTTTACTTACTACGGGTCATTATTTGTTGAAATTTTGCATTATAGCGAATGAGGATGCAATTAATAGTTTCAAATATTCACCAAAAATCAATTAAACTACATTTTTTCATTCTGATTGCTGTAGTACTTGCCAATGGTGGGCTTTTACTTACTACGGGTCAGTATTTGTTCACATTTTGCATTATAGCGAATGAGGATGCCATTAATAGTTTCAAATATTCACCAAAAATCAATGGAAATACATTTTCGCATTCTGATTGCTGTAGTACTTGCCGATGGTTGGCTTTTACGTACTATGGGTCATTATTTGTTGAAATTTTGCATTATAGCGAATGAGGATGCAATTAATAGTTTCAAATATTCACCAAAAATCAATGGAAATACGTTTTCGCATTCTGATTGCTGTAGTACTTGCCAATGGTTGTCTTTACTTACTACGGGTCATTATTTGTTGAAATTTTGCATTATAGCGAATGAGGATGTAATTAATAGTTTCAAATATTCACCAAAAATCAATAAAACTACATTTTTTTCATTCTGATTGCTGTAGTACTTTCCAATGGTGGGCTTTTACTTGCTACGGGTCATTATTTGTTGAAATTTTGCATTATAGCAAATGAGGATGCAATTAATAGTTTCAAATATTCACCAAAAATCAATAAAACTATTTTTTTTCATTCTGATTGCTGTAGTACTTGCCAATGGTTGGCTTTTACTTTGACTTTATTTGAAACTATTAATTACCTCCTCCTTCGCTATAATGCAAAATTTCAACAAATAATGACCCGTAGTAAGTAAAAGCCAACCATTGGCAAGTACTACAGCAATCAGAATGAAAAAAAATAGTTTTATTGATTTTTGGTGAATATTTGAAACTATTAATTGTATCCTCATTCGCTATAATACAAAATTTCAACAAATAATGACCCGTTGTAAGTAAAAGCCAACCATTGGCAAGTACTACAGCAATCAGATTGAAAAAATGTAGTTTTAGTGATTTTTGGTGAATATTTGAAACTATTAATTACATCCTCATTCGCTATAATGCAAAATCTCAACAAATAATGACCTGTAGTAAGTAAAAGCCCACCATTGGCAAGTACTACAGCAATCAGAATGCGAAAATGTATTTCCATTGATTTTTGGTGAATATTTAAACTATTAATTACATCCTCATTCGCTATAATGCAAAATTTCAACAAATAATGACCTGTAGTAAGTAAAAGCCAACCATTGGCAAGTACTACAGCAATCGGAATGAAAAAATGTATCTTTATTGATTTTTGGTGAATATTTGAAACTATTAATTACATCCTCATTGGCTATAATGCAAAATTTCAACAAATAATGACCCGTAGTAAGTAAAAGACAACCATTGGCAAGTACTACAGCAATCAGAATGAAAAAATGTAGTTTTATTGATTTTTGGTGAATATTTGAAACTATTAATTGCATGCTCATTCGCTATAATGCAAAATCTCAACAAATAATGACCCGTAGTAAGTAAAAGCCCACCATTGGCAAGTACTACAGCAATCAGAATGCGAAAATGTATTTCCATTGATTTTTGGTGAATATTTGAAACTATTAATTGCATCCTCATTCGCTATAATGCAAAATTTCAACAAATAATGACCCGTAGTAAGTAAAAGCCAACCATTGGCAAGTACTACAGCAATCAGATTGAAAAAATGTAGTTTTATTGATTTTTGGTGAATATTTGAAACTATTAATTACATCCTCATTCGCTATAATGCAAAATTTCAACAAATAATGACCCGTAGTAAGTAAAAGCCAACCATTGGCAAGTACTACAGCAATCAGAATGAAAAAATGTAGTTTTATTGATTTTTGGTGAATATTTGAAACTATTAATTGCATCCTCATTCTCTATAATGCAAAATGTCAACAAATAATAACCCGTAGTAAGCAACAGCCAACCATTGGCAAGTAATACAGCAATCAGAATGAAAAAATTTACTTTTATTGATTTTTGGTGAATATTTTAGCTATTAATTTCATCCTGTTCCACTATTATGCAAAATATCAACACATAATGACCCGTAGTAAGTAAAAGCCCACCATTGGCAAGTACTACAGCAATCAGAATGAGAAAATATGTTTCAAGTGATTTGTGGTGATTTCTTTCCTGAAACAATTCCATGGAAACGTTTCTGCCACCAGTCTGTGGGGTGTAATTTGTAGACGGTCCCTAAAACAGACAGCAGCCAGGACGTTGATTTAAGAGCTTTTCTCGCACAGATATCGATAGGAGCAACATGTCACTGTGATTTTTGTTGATACGGTGTCCTATGCTGTCCTCAACAAACTACAGCCGTAATGAAATGCAATTGGGTTGATAAAGCTGATTGCGGGGCAAATGAAAACCGAATATCCAGCGAATATCGAACCTGCGGCTGACTTTTACCCGCTTCATTTGATAGACATGGCCTGAGTATCAGATTTCGTGGCTACAATGGCAATTCAAATACCAACGAAGCTCCCATCCAGAGAGAGGAAGGGAGGTATCTAAAGGTACAGCGAGAATGTATATAAGTGAATAGCAATTATATATACACGGTGAATATAATTTGTATATTATAGTTAGGCAGTGGCTATTCGTACGGCGACCGAGCTTGTCACGTGACCGCTGCTCGGCGCTAATCCTAACCGGGCCGACCGTAATTATAGTAATTAATTATAGTAATAACCCTAACCCTAACCCTAACCATAACCTGCCGTGAAAATAGACTAATGCAGTATTTTTACGGCGCGCCGTACGAATAGCCTAATTGCTATTCTGACGGTCGCCGTACGAATAGCCACTGCGTCATAGTTGTGCTTGATATTTAAACGACACAGAGCTATATATGCAAGATAAGGTTGACGTCTCTTTTTTTCCGATAGGCCTCAGAGCATCCTGCATCATCGAAGTTACCTGCTACAAGGGATATTGGCTGCAATACTGAGCCACCTCAGAGACACCATGTTGGCACACAACTCTCTTTGGAGACTCTTCATTCACATTACAGAAGTGAAGGTTGGTAGTGTTTATACTGTAACAGTGCAGTCATGTTTTATTCCTAAGAATGCCCTATCATAAATATATACGTTTTGTTACAGCTGTCCAGGCTACTGTGTCCTTCAAGGACTTTGGCACATCCACTGATCCCTTCACAGGCCCACTGCCTGTAGCATGCTCGACACCTGTAAAGCCGCCACCATCTAAGAGACCTCGGCTGCAGCAGCAGGAGGAGGAGGGGGAGGAGGATTGTCTCGAGGGCAGCGCAATACTGGCTTCTGAAGGGCTGGACGCAACCTTTCACCCTGAAGACTCGGTCACAACTTTGCCGGAGTCAACATTCATGTCATGAGTAACTGAAATATCCATGTCTCAATGTATATAATCAGTTTTCAATTTTTTTGGTGGAAATGGATGATGTGTACTTCAGGAGTTCTGCTTTATAATGCCTTTTTAAAGTATTTGGTTATTGTTCAAACTGTTTGAAAGAGTTATTGATTAACTAATTCCCCCCCCCAGAGATGCTGAATCAACATCCAAACACGATATAAGGAAGTACATAGTGTACGAGACCTGTCTCATGGAGCTGTTCGAGGTGTGTCCTGTGTGCAAGCGTGTTTGCAGTGTGAAAAACAAAGTGCTTGGGACATTCATATCAGTGAAACAGCTGTGTGAGTATTGCGAGTATTCCCGAATTTGGCAAAGCCAGCCTCTTCTGGATAGCACACCAGCTGGGAACTTGCAGCTTTCTGCAGCAGTGTACATCAGTGGAGCCTCTTTCTTCAAACTTCAAAGGGTAAATGAATGAATAAGTAAATAATAATTTGCCCCATTGTTGAACATGATATATGTTTTACATTATCAAGTCCTATTTTTATTTATTTTTTTATCAGGTGTTCAAGGCGATGCATCTGCAGATTATTCTGTATGATACCTTTCGTCGGCATGCCTGAATGTTTATAGAGCCAGCTATTGTCCATAAATGGAACCATTCCCAGGATGTGATGCTGCAGCAGCTCAGCGAAGAAAGAAAAGTAATACTTGGTGGCGACATGAGGGCTGATTCTCCAGGTATATATTTTAAAATGCTAAGAGTAGGATATGTCTGATTGTAAATGACTACGAATACATAAACGCATACCAGACATATAAAATATTGTGACTATGTTTTCACAGGGCACTGTGCAAAATTTGGGAGCTACACCATGATGGACCTCAACACCAAAACTATTGTCGATCTCCAGTTGGTTCAGGTAGGCGTGACGAATAAAGTGTAGTGTTCTGTTTCTTACTTAATTGTTGGCAATGTCACAAATTTTAAATATGGACCCGTACTTCTGATTTTTGACAGAGCAATGAGGTTGGAGGAAGCTCCCATATGGAGAAGGAAGGCCTGAAGAGGAGCCTGGCATTGTTGGATGCACGTGGTGTAACCATCGATAGCATCGTCACTGACCGTCATCCACAAATCCAGAAATTTCTGAGGGACAACAACATCACTCAATTTTATGACGTCTGGCACATGGAGAAAGGTACACTCACCCAACGAAACATTAGAAACCTACTTATAGCAGGGACCCCCTTTTGCCTTCAGAACAAGATACAAGAAGTATTCTGTACATATGTCGGTGCATAATGATAGGATAGTATCTTGTGGTTGGGGAAAATGTGTGGAATTCATATTGGGTTCACTTCCGATTCTTAAAATATTTATTCTGATTTGTAGGAATTACAAAGCAACTACATAAAATAAGCAAAACCAAGGACTGCCAGAAAGTAAAGACATGGATGCAAGCCATCAGAAACCAAATCTATTGGACGGCGGCATCGTCAATAACCGGGCCGGAGAGAGTGGCAAAATGGACCTCCCTCCTGAACCATGTTCAGGATATTCATACTCATGATGATCCCCTCTTCCCAAAATGTCTACATCCAATTCGCAGCACAACGGACAAGAGTAGATGGCTCTCAGGAGGTTTGTCTCATTCTCTTTTCAAAACTGGTTTGACTATATTGATTAGCTGCAAGTCCAGTCATTACCAATAAGTAGGATATAATGTATGATATTTTTGTCTTTCAGCAACTCCTGCATTCTACAAGCTGGAGAAGGCGCTGACCAAGAAGACAGTCCTGAGGGATATAGCAAAGCTCAGTCCCCACCACCAGACGTCCTCTTTGGAGGCATTCCACGCCGTGATCCTGCGGTTCGCTCCTAAAAATGTGGTCTATCCATTTCTAGGAATGCTGTGCAGGTAAATTAAACTGCGATTACTTGTTGTGAACATTTGCCCATTTCTTGCAATTATTTTCATGTTTGATTTTTCTTTTTAATGTCAGACTCTACCTGGCTGCAATGCATTACAATGAGAATTCTGATAGAGGACAAGCCACTACGTCATCAGGGGATCTTATGTTCAGACTGACCTTTCCTAAGGCCAGGAAGGGAGAGTGCAGAGCCAAACCAGTGAAGACTGAGGCGACATTTCGTAAGTGTAAACTTTTTTTTTTACTCAGAAAATGAACATTTATATTGAACATGAGACAAAGTACTGCAACTCGGGTACTTCCAACACAATAAATGAACAAATAAATACACATAAATACCTCAAAATATACCAAATATTCAAAGTGCAAAATGTCAATGCATGAACAGTTAATCAATGAATAATCTAGTAACTAGTGATTCCCTTTTGTGTGTATTGCACAGAGTATGTGAATGATTTGATGGACATGATCATGGAGAAGGTCTTTGTCGACCCAGCATCCTACAGAGCTGAGATTCTGAAGATAAACATCCCGCCGGAACTGTCTTCAGAATATGAGCATCCAGACAAGGAGGAGGTCATCGCCAGCTACGTCTCCAGATTTAATCAAGGGAGGGTGGTTTGAATCCTCGGTATCTTCCATGGGCATCCGGAAATTCCCGGTGTATGCGAAGAACCACGCATGATGGGATAACAACCCGTATCTTCCGCCCAAGGAAGCCCCAGCACCAGCTCACAAAATTTCTGTAGGCTAAATACCTGTAACGACTGAGAAAATGTAACATTGTTAGTCAACAGGTTCTACAATGTCAACATCTGTGTTCACATTTTCTAATTGAATTCAGTGAATACTTCCCTTATACTGTATTTAGATGCACAAATATTCATGACTGCGTTCAATAAATGTTTATTGTATCTGTACAATGTTTTATGTGAATTAATGCGTAATATGCAGTATCTGCTTATGTTAAAATATGATGTGAAATTGTGGCTTTGGCTGACTTTATTTAGTTTATTGTGTATGAACAGTCAAGTAGGTTATTATATGTAAAACTCACTGCTCTATCCCCCGTAGTCGCAAAGGACCGTAGTCAGCTCTGTAGATGTTGCATGCGTTCTGCAGCGAGAACACATTCAGACAAACCAGTTCTAAACCTGGATGGTCTATCATGCAGGGAGTCCTTTCATCCAGCTGTTCCAGCCGTCTTGTAACCTATTATGGATAACATGAGGTGAGTATCTGCAGTGGCATGTTATCAGAAATCATGCACTGCAAACAAGTGTAGGTAAGGGTTAGGTAGCTGCTAATGTTACCTGAGGCACCTCCTGACAGCATGAGTTCTCCGGCTCTGACTGCATTGTGGCACAATTTCCACATGTGCACCTATACAAACAAATACAAATAAATCATGCATGCATAATGCTAAATAAATAAACCTGGCATACCAGTATTTGCAACCAATAATAGCTCCCATGTCTGAGATTGCTGCGTGCTCCAGATGGACACATTTTCCTAGCCTGAGTTGAATGTCCAGTAGCGCTAGGCATTCTCAAGATTACAACACAAACACATCTGGTTGACATAATTTCACGTTTTGTGAAATAGAATATAGTTATAACTAGTGTAAATTCAATAGGCTTACTATATAATCGCCTAGCTTTTAAAGATGGCTACTAGATACTTATATTTAATTCATTTGCACTATTAACATGACATATTTACCAAAAGCACCTTACCATGCATACTGAAACACGGCTGGCCCCCGCAAGCGTCTGATACAAGCGTATGAACCCAACGCAGACTATTCATAATATTCAAATGAACACGGAAGAGGCAGTGAATGAAGTATCCTATTGATTAGACAGCGATTCAGACACTGTCAGAGTGTGAGGAGACTTGACGGACAAGATGGCGGTTGACCTAGTTTCAAAGTTTATAGGCCTACGGTGTATACTCGGTAATACTGGTGTTGACGCAAGTGTATTACTCGGTGTGAAAATGTCCACATCGCGGCAACCCTAATGTCTTCTATATATCTAGTGCCAGCAGTTAGCGTCAAACTTATACGGGAAAATCTGACAATGACGTTGAAAAGTTCCTTAAAATATAGAACGATTTTCTATGACTAACCATTCAGAAGCATCCTGCTGAATTCTCGGAGTCTGGGGTTCTGCAGGAGCCTCCTCTCCTTCTTCAGGATCCGATTCAGGTTCGAACATATAGGGTTGAACCACTGAAGCTGCCATGTCCGCTACTTTCACATGCTACGCTGCACTCTCTCCGTAACCATGGTATCAGTTTGTTAGAAGTGCGTGTCCAAATGCAATGAGCAGGGTGCCTCATTTGCATTGAAGCTACACCCCCCTGAAACAGCACATTCTGAAAGGGACTGAACCAGAGGGAATAGCGGTAGGCGAGATTTTTTTTCCTAAAAGTTATTTCAAGCAAACAGCTTCAAAAACACGTTTTTGGAACCTCAAATGCTATGTTTACTTGCTGTGAAAATAGCATAATATGTCACCTTTAAGTGACAGTGATAATGACAGCTGTGTTTTTTGTTTGTGTTCAATAGTTTATGAGTGCAACAAAAAATGGAAGGGTCTCAGGGACACTTACAGAAAGAATAAGAAAAACGAAAAGGAAAGGAGGAGGAGTGGTGCAGGGGCAGGTGGAGGGAAGCCATGGAAATATGCCCGCATAATGGCCTTTATAGAACCATTTATGGAAGACCACAAAAGCCAGACCAACATGGCAGAACCAGGGCCAGTGAGTGAGAGTGAGAGCGAGGAAACAGACCAGGTAGAACCAGGGAGAGCACCGGTCGAGGACCAGGCAGCACCAGGGAGAGCACCGGTCGAGGACCAGGAGGCACCAGGGAGAGCACAGGCCGCTGACCAGATAACACCACAGGCCGAGGAGCAGGCAGCAGGACACAGCAGGACAAAGACAGGATGAGGCAGAGGCCAGACTCGCAGCCTTGATGTGGACGAGAGGCTCATCACAGCCATAGAGGCTGTCAGTAATTGAGTTGTGGGTCAGAGTCGTCCTCCAGAGGACTCTGACTCACTATTCTTTCGAAGCCTCAAAGAGGATTTTAAAATGCTCTCACACAAAACTAGACAGGATCTTAAATTCCAAATGTACAGGATGGTGTATGAGGCCAAGTGTCGTGAGGTTAACTCGTGGGGTGAGGGGAACGGGGTGCAGCTGACAACATTGTGAGGGGTGTTAGTAAGCTGCAGTGCTGTCAGCTGCACCCTGTTCACTCTCTCTCCCATGCCATTTATATATATTCACACACACACGCACACGCACACACCTTTCCATTTGACAATTTTGTGATGATCTGATGTTCTTTCACTCTTTGACATGTACACAGGTTTGTTTGTTTGTCTGTTGTTCTCTCAAAATGTGCACACTTTTTTTTTTGTTGCTGACTTGACTTGTTCACCCTTTAGATTAGTTTAGTTATTTTAGCCACTTGGGGGAGTATTGCATTGACTGTGGCATCACTTGGAATTATGTATATACAGGTGAGATGATCAAACGTAGGATAGCTACCACATAATGTATTATTTAATGCAGAAATGGAAGTCATGCTTTTTATTGTATTTGGGTGGCTCTTAAAAGAGCCGTTTTAAATGAATGCTCAAACACCAGGTTGCCAGCCAACAGCTCCCTCATTGGAGAAGTAGGAGACATACGCCTCCCTGACAAGGAGGGCTTCCCGTGTGGCGTTGTTGCTGCCTGCTCGGTGAATACACTGTAGGCCAGCAGTATCACGGTTTGCAGATGGTCCTGGTCGTGGTCTTGTTGGCCTGGTGGTTTTCCTGATGAAGTTGTGCAGGATACAGGTCGCTTTCACACAGGCATCCACATTGCTAGGTCTGACCCCAATGACTCCTCGGTACATACGCCACTGGGAGGTGAGAATACCAAAGGTATTCGATCAGCCCAGCATGGGACAACCTGAAGTTGAAAGCCCTGCGGCTGCCATACAAAAGGCTGCATGAGGTCACGGCGCAGCAGAAAGACCTCATCTGCCACGAAGACAAACGGCTTTGGTCCCAAATTATCAGCACCTGGTAGCAGAGCATCCTCTGGTTTGCCAACTGTGCCGGCCCGCAGAGCCTGGCCAAAGATAGAATTGGCCAAGACACCACCATTACTGGTCCTCCCGTAGCTGCCCACATCCACCACACCAAAGCAGTACTGTGTATCCACCACTGCCAGGAGCACAATGGGGTAGGTTCCCTTATAGTTGTAGTATAGGGACCCTGAGTTGTTTGGGGCCCTGATGACTACATGTTTCCCATCGTTTGATCCAAGGCAGTTAGGGCCCACCTCTCACGAAAGCCCTCCGCAATGCTCCTCCAATCATCTGTGGTAGGCACTGGCATGTACTCCTGTACCAAGGGAAAGATAGATAGATAGACAGATAGGCCTAGATATATAGATAAATATGGTCCATTATTTGCCTTGCGGAGCCAGCCAGTCCTGTGCATGCATGCAAATTAGCCATGTGCGCCAATGTCAATTTTTTTGAGTGAGCGACGAATGAGTGCAGATCATGATTTGCAGATGCAGATCAGTAAAAACATATTTTAACTGTCCTACTTGCTGTCGAAATACTTTATCCATCAAGCAAAACCGTCTCTGCAATATGGCCAAAGTGTATGGGAATTCACTCTTTGGTATGGCTGTCTGTACTTAAAGCATACGGCTCCTTTAAATGCGTCTGCAAAATTGAATTGTACTTCATGAGCGACAAAAGCGAACAGAAATATTCGTAGCGATACTTTATGAGCGACCAAAGCATCTTTGCAGCGCAATTCGCTTCTGATGTGAACGTACAGTAACGCGTTACTGGCTTCACTGCTCAGGGGTAGTATTATTCAGGAAATTTTCAGGGTACAAATTTCAGGATATGAGGTTCACTCATACGGCCCATCAGGAGAATAGCAGATGAATATCAGGACTTACACGTGTGTCTGAAAGCAGCTAGTGTGTGACCATTTGATTACATTATAAAATAAGTCTGTTTATGGGTAACAGGGTTAATGCGCGTGCGTGTTTGTGTGCGTGCGTGTTTGTGCGCTTCCGTGTATGCGTCGCTGCCTTTGTCTTGCCGTGCGGTGTGTGCGTGTGTGTGTTTGTTTCCATGTATGTTCGTGCGCATGTGCGTGTGTGTGCGGTGTGTGTATGTGCATGCTTGCGGTGTATGTATGCGTTTGCGCATGCTGTGTGAGTGTGTGAGCTGCAGGCTGCTTGGCACATGAGTAACTGGTGCGACGGGCCTGCTATTATAGTAGTAAGATCTGTATTTATTGTACAATATGTGCTTGGAGATGCAGAAGTTAGAATTATTAAAACTTTTTTTTGGGACAAATTCACTAAAGTCGGTAACGGAGCCTTACAAAGCCACGGGTATGAGGGATGGCGGTGAGGGCCCTAGTGGTATGGGCCCTGGTGGTGAGGGCCCTGGTTGGTTCCCTTTGGTTTGGTTTGGTCTTTCATTTGAGAAATGGACGCGATTCTCAGAGCCACCTGCCTATCCCTGTAACGTACTCTGAAGGCGTTTATGCAGCTGTGGACTCAAGGCAGCTAGCTTGTCTCCAACAAGCTATATTGTACCATACAGACAGCTATAACCAAATACAATTGTTTGCTTGAAGTTCTTAAACAGTCTCAATTACTGTCAAGGAAGTTCTGAACGATCTGCACAGTTAAGATGGAAGCTCTAACGGTCTTCATCTTCAAAAGGAAGCATGAAACATGACGACTCTACAGATGAAACGTCCGTACCTGATTCAATGTTCCCCTTGGCCTAACTAGTGACACAACGCCCAAGAGACTGCATAACCAACACAATACACACAGGGGTATTTACATGGCTCATTAAAAAGCATTGTCCCCTACTCAACGTCGTCCTCCTCAGGCTAATTGTGATTGAACGGTGGACACACTTGACAAGGTTAACAAAGAGGAGAGTGAGGAAGCCTGTGATACAACATAGGCCTACTCGCTAGGGGATGATTTGGCGTGTCATTAATGAAGCTAGGACAGCCGGCCACACACCTCAACATTAGCCAGGCCGGCTACTAGGGCTGTGTTCAAAAAATCGATCCGCGATCCGATATCAATTCACGCTCAAAAAGCACGATATCGATCCAAAAATGTCTGGATCGATCTTTTCCAGGTGACTAAAGGCACTATTTTCTTTGACGCGCAAGGCGCACTATAAAAAGCGAAACGAAACCGAAACTTAAGCTAGCGAGATGGCTGAAGCGGCACCACTAAAATCACCTTCTGGAATGAAGGCTGATGTTTGGCAAAACTTCGGATTCAGACGTTACGAGGACAAAGACGAACTAGACAGAACAAAAGCAGTGTGCAAACTGTGTCCGACAGGTAAAATATAGTGGCAATACCACGAATCTCCGCAACCACTTATCCAGGCACCACGGCGACCTAGCTAAATCTGCCGCGAACCAAACAGCAATGGAAAAGGCATTTGGGGTTAAGTTTCCCTCAAATTCTACGCGTGCCTTGAGCATAACCGAGGGTGTCGGAATATTTATTAGTAAAGACCTCCGACCCTACAGCGTAGTGGAAAATGCTGGATTTAAACTACTGATCAAGAGGCTTGAACCACGCTATGTCCTGCCCAGTCGCAAACATCTGAGCGAAACGGTGATTCCACGAATGTATGCGAAAACAAAAGATGCCCTTGTGCATTCACTGAAATCTGCCGAGAGGGTGGCATTGACATGTGACTGCTGGACCTCGAGAAATACTGTGTCCTACCTGACAATCACTTGCCATCACATCGACGAGGAGTGGAGACTAGCCGCTAGCGTCCTTCAGACCAGAGCAGTTGAAACGAGCCACACTGCAAGCAATCACGCAGACCTGCTCGCTGAAGCCATAGAAGAGTGGGGAATTTCCGACAAAAACCCCGCTCTTGTTACGGATAATGCAGCCAACATCGTGAAAGCGGTGCATTTGATGGGTCGTTTTCACATGGGCTGTTTCGCCCACCTCCTCAACCTGGCATCCCAAGCAGGAATAAAAACTCCTGCTATCGCACGCTTACTGGGGCGGGTACGGCGGATTGTTGGGTTCTTCCACCGAAGTCCCACTGCGAGCCACTCACTGAAAGATAAGCAACAGCTACTTCAACTGCCGCAACATAAACTCGTGATGGATGTCACGACCCGGTGGAACAGCTCGCTGGATATGCTGGGCCGTTTCCTCGAGCAGCAGCCAGCCATCTCAGCAGCGCTGCTGTCCCCCGACGTCCGCAGGAGGGAGAATGACCTCGGCACATTGACTGAGACGGACATCACCACTGCAGAGGACGTGGTTAGATGCCTCGGACCCATGAAGACCGCCACCCTAGCCATCTCTGAGGAGGAGTCCCCTACCATGTCAATGGTTGCCCCGCTGCAATTTCAACTGCTTAATCAGATGGCATGCACTGCCGAAGACACGTCCATCATTAAGGAGCTCAAAACTGCTGTCCACCAGAACTTGAGTTCAAGGTATGTTCATTTAACCTGGCTGTGTAGTAGTACGCAGCACTGAAATGCATATGTAGTTTTTAAATAGATTTGTCTCTGATTTTGTTCTCATCTTCTCATAGAATAGAGCAGTGATTTTTTAAAAATGTACTATTCATAATAGTGTTTGCATGACTGTTCCTGCATTTACTGTAGACCTACCCTGCTATCTATCTAAAGTGATATATGTTCCTCCATATAGATATGAAGGCCTGAAGGAGACCTTGTGTGTAGCATCATCCTTGGATCCACGTTTCAAGACCCTACCGTTCCTGTCTGATGAGGCACGTGATGCTGTCTTCTTGAAATTTACCTCTGAAGCTGCTCATCCAAACCCATCAACCGATTTAAGTTTGCAGATTATATAGTTTGCCCATTTGAATATTTAGACTATTTTTTCTTAATTGAGCTGCAAAAGACTGAATTCAGGTTAATTTGTGTATTATTTTCTTTTGTAATATTATTCTGCATCAGAACACTACACCAGAGCAAGAGAACACCCATGGTTCAATGGATGTGGCTGCACCTGCACCTGCACCTGCACCAACTCAACCAAAGAGGCCCAAAGACTCTGCTCTGATGGCTTTACTGGGGTCGGCGTACACACCACCAACTCCACTACAGAAGAAAACAACAACTGAAAGGGCAGAGGAAGAGATCGCCACCTACAGGAAAGTGCCAGCTATTCCTCTTTCACAAAATCCACTGACATGGTGGCAGGTGCATGCAGAGGATTTCCCTCTTTTGGCAGGCCTTGCAAAGCAATATCTTTGCATACCTGGGACCAGTGTCCCATCTGAACGAGTTTTCTCAACAGCTGGAGACATTGTTAGTGCTCAAAGGAGCTGCCTCACTCCACAGCATGTTGACCAGCTCCTTTTTCTCCAGAAAAATTACACAATTCCTGAAGACTAGGACTCTTCTCAGTCAGGCATAATTTTTTCACTTTGTTCTTGTGGCTGAGCTGGTTGGTTAGTTCCTGTCTATTGTTTTACTCCTGCCATGGGTAGGCCTATGTTAGTTACCATCTAGCACACTTTTACATACATTCAGTCCAAGGGCAGGACTCTCATCTCTCTCTCTCTCTCTCTCTCTCTCTCAACCTGTATGGCATTTCACAAGTCTCTGTTTCAAAAGACTGGGTACAGGGGTTCGTGTAGTTTTCTAATATAGAGGGCCACTTAATTTTAATTTATTTATATTTATTTGGTCATTGTTGTTTAGTTCTGGTCATTGTTTTAATTCTGCCATGGATATGTTACTTAAATTTCAAATAATGCTTGGATTTTTGTCTAAAATAAATACTTGATTCTTGACTCTTCTCTCTCTGTGTCCCTCTTACATGTACACAGATACAATCACAAACACATGGAGCTGTTTTGTCTATGGGACAGTATTTATTTGCATTATGTCTGTAAATAGATCGATATCGAATCGAATCGGATCGAATCGTGGATCGTGACCTTATGAATCGGAATCGGATCGATCCAGGAAATTCGGATAGATTCCCAGCCCTACCGGCTACACAGATCAACATTAGCCCGGGCGGCCACACACCTCAACGTTAGCCCGGCCAGCTCCTTACACTAAGCTGCTTTGCCACCGTTATGTTTTCGCCATTCTTGTTATGGTTAAACGATGCTGAACCCAAGAGCAGACGGAGACGAAGTTGAGTTGAAGGAAAAAGGGTTTATTGAACGAGGCGAGGAGGCGGGTATTGGATGAGGTTGCCGGGGAAGGAGCGAAGCAGGCGAACTGGAGTGAGGGATCCGGATAACTGCAGGCAGAGGAAAACAGAGTTGAGTCGTGGACAAAAAACTACAAAAGACGAGAGAGTGAGAGCGAGATAACACAAATACTAGAGCCAGGCGTGTATCATTACCACAGTAGTGCGTACTACGATCTGGCACCGACAGCAGGGAATCCAAGGGTTTATGAAGGGGAGTTGATTGGAGATGAAGACCAGGTGAGCATGATTGCAGAATAGGTCCAGGTGTGAAGTGAGACAGACAGGAGGAGTGGCAGACCCAGGAGGTGGAAAAAACACAGCAAACTGCTGTGAACACAACAGTACCCTCCCCTCAACGGACGCCTCTAGGCGGCCTAGGCCTCTCTGGGTGAGCCAGATGGAAGTCACGGATGAGGGAGGGGTCGAGGATGAGACCCCGCGAAACCCAGCTCCTTTCCTCAGGCCCATAACCCTCCCAATCCACGAGGTACTGATACCCCCTGCCCCGACGACGAATGTCCAGCAACCGCCGGACGGTGTAAGCAGGGTGGTCGTCAATCAAACGGGGAGGAGGGGGGGGAATGGCCGGGGGGGGAGAGGGGGCAGACGGAGACTGGCTTAAGGCGAGAGACATGGAAGGTGGGGTGAACGCGCATGGCTGGAGGCAGCTTGAGTGTGACAGCTGAGGGGTTGATGACCGAAACAATAGGGAAAGGGCCAACAAAACGAGGGGTTAACTTCTTGGAGCCAGTCTGTAAGGGGAGATCCTTGGAGGACAACCACACCTGTTGACCCACCCGATAGGCAGGAGCAGGAGCCCGGTGGCGGTCGGCAATGCGCCGGTTCTGCTCAGCGGAGCGCAGCAGAGCGGAGCGTGCGTCCCTCCATATCTTGCGGCAACGGCGGAGATGTTGTTGAACCGAGGGGACGGAGATGTCATCCTCCTGGGCGGGAAACAAGGGTGGCTGGTACCCCAGGGAACATTCGAATGGGGACATGCCGGTGGCCGCACAGGCCATGGAATTGTGGGCATACTCGATCCAGGAGAGATGGTCGCTCCACGCAGAGGGGTTGCGCGCAGCCACACAACGAAGTGCAGTTCCTAGGTCCTGGTTAGCTCTCTCAGCCTGCCCATTAGTCTGTGGTTGGTATCCAGAAGACAGGCTGACAGAGGCTCCAAGCGCTCGGCAGAAGGCCTTCCAAACCTGGGAGATGAATTGGGGACCACGGTCGGAGACGAGGTCAGTGGGAATCCCGTGGAGGCGGACGACATGCTGCACCAGCAGCTGGGCAGTCTCAGTGGCAGTTGGGAGCTTGGGAAGGGCAATGAAGTGAACTGCCTTCGAAAATCTGTCAACAACAGTTAGTATAACAGTTTGGCCCTTAGAAGGAGGAAGGCCAGTCACAAAGTCAAGGCCGATGTGAGACCAGGGCTGACCAGGAACAGGAAGGGGACGTAACAAACCAGCAGGAGCTTGATGGGAAGACTTGGCCCGAGCACAAACCGTGCAGGCAAGCACGAACGCCCGGGTGTCAGCGTCCATCGCTGGCCACCAAAAGTTCCTCTTCAGGAGGGACAGGGTGCGGACCACACCAGGATGACAGGCAAAGCGCGATGTGTGGCCCCACACCAGGACTTGGGAGCGAACCGCACTGGGGACGAAGAGACGGTTAGGAGGACCGTTACCCGGATCTGGTTCAGCGACTTGGGCCTCCCGGATGAGGGACTCGATCTCCCAGGTGACGGCAGCGATCTTGAAGCTGGAAGGAGAGAGGATAGTGTCAGGGAGGGCTGGTGCGTTCTCAGTGTTAAACTGACGAGAGAGGGCGTCAGGTTTGACGTTACGAGAACCGGGACGGTAGGTGAGGGTGAAATTAAAGCGCCCAAAAAACAGGGACCAACGGGCTTGGCGGGAATTAAGGCGCTTCGCTGTCTGGATGTAGGACAAGTTCTTGTGGTCGGTCCAAACCACGAACGGTTGTTCTGCCCCCTCAAGCCAATGTCGCCATTCCTCCAACGCCAGTTTCACAGCCAGCAGCTCTCTGTTACCCACATCATAGTTGCGCTCAGCAGGTACAAGCCGGCGAGAGAAGAACGCGCAGGGGTGAATCTTCTCGTCAGAGGCAGAGCGCTGCCTCTGACTGCCTTCTCTTTTGAGGTCAGAGAAGGCAGTCTCCGCCCCAGGTGTCCAGGCAAACGGGAGGGCAGGAGAGGTGAGACGAGTGAGAGGGGCTGCAACCCTGCTGTAATTACGGATGAACCTCCGGTAGAAATTTGCAAACCCAAGAAACTGCTGCAGTTTCTTGCGAGAATTGGGAATGGGCCAGTCTGTCACAGCACTGACCTTCTCAGGACAGGTCCTCACTTGTCCGCTCTCTATGATGAACCCAAGGAAGGATACAGAGGCGACACTGAACTCGCACTTCTCGGCCTTCACAAATAGTTTGTTCTCCAACAGCCGCTGAAGAACTTGTCGGACGTGCTGGCAGTGCTCCTCCTGGTTGCGAGAAAAAATAAGTATGTCGTCTATATAGACAAAAACTGAGCGGTTGAGAAAATCCCGGAGGACGTCGTTTACAAGGTTCTGGAACACGGCAGGGGCATTAGTGAGACCGAAGGGCATGACAAGGTATTCAAAGTGGCCGAGGGGGGTGTTAAAAGCAGTCTTCCACTCATCCCCTTCACGGATACGCACCAGGTGGTAGGCATTGCGTAGGTCCAATTTCGAGAAGACTGTAGCGCCCTGCAGTGGCTCGAATGCGGAACTGATGAGGGGTAGGGCATACTTGTTCTTGATTGTGATGTTGTAGAGTCCCCTGAAGTCGATGCATGGACGAAGAGACTTGTCCTTCTTGGAGACAAAAAAGAACCCTGCACCAACAGGAGAAGAGGAGGGTCTTATGATGCCGGCCGAAAGGGACTCCTTGATGTACTTCTCCATGGCCTCCCTCTCAGGACGGGACAAATTATACAGGCGACTACTGGGCAAAGGGGCGCCGGGGAGGAGATCAATGGGGCAGTCATAGGGGCGATGAGGAGGCAGGGTGAGCGCACGACACTTGCTAAACACCTCTCCTAAGTCATGATAGGTTGGGGGAACCAAGGAGAGGTCGGGGGGTACATGGGGCGAGGAAACACCTCCCCCTGCTGGAGACAGGGCAGACTGAAGGCAGGTGGAATGACAGAAAGTGCTCCAATTCACCACCTTGCCCGAAGACCAGTCGAAATGGGGGTTGTGCCGCTTGAGCCAGGGATGACCCAGGACCAGGGAAGTAAGGGGAGACCGGATGACATGAAACTGAAGTGTTTCATGGTGATTACCAGAAACAATTAATTCAAGGGGCTTAGTACGATGAGTAATAAGGGCCAGGTGGCGGCCATCTAAGGCGTTAGCATTTAGGGGAGAGGGTAACTGTTCAAAAATGATGCCAACCTGAGATGCGAAACCGGCGTCGATGAAATTCTCATCCGCTCCCGAATCCACAAGGACCGATACTGGAAGGGAACGACCGAGGAACAGAAGAGTAGCATCCAGCAGCGGGCGTGAAGAGAGAGGAACGGGGACGGACGGGGCGTGGCTCAGCAGGGCCCCGAGTCTCACTGCTGAGCCCGGTCTTTTGGCAGTGACGGACAGGTTGAGATGAGATGCCCGGGCAGGGCACAGTACAGACACACTCCGGTCCTAATCCGATGAAGCCGCTCCGCTTGGGTGAGACGAGTGCGCCCCAGCTGCATGGGCTCCTCTTCAGTGACAGCACGTGTCACGGGGGCAGGGAGAGCAGCTCTTGGGAAGTGTGGAAAACGTGAAGCAGCGAGTGCCGGGGGCACGGAACTGCCTGTCCTCTCCCTACACCGCTCACGTAGGCGATTATCCAGCCGAATGGAAAGGGAGATCAGTTCGTCGAGAGTGTCGGCCTCCTCCCTGGTAGCCAGCTCATCCTTAATAGACTCACAGAGACCAGAAACAAAAAGCCCACGTAAAGACTTGTCGTTCCAGCCCGACCTGGCTGCATAGGTCCTGAACTCGACGGAGAACTCGGCTACGCTACGGGAGCCCTGACGCAAGGAAATTAGCCGCTTGGCAACGTCCCCTCCCTCCACTGGGTGATCAAAAACCTTCCTCATTTCAGCTACAAAAAGGCCAAAGTTCTCATTAACTGGGGAATCACTTTCCCATAAGGCTCAAGCCCATGCTAAAGCATTGCCCTTAAGTGACCCGATAACAAAAGCGATCTTAGCTCTTTCAGTGGGGTAGCTGAGGGGCTGCTGACTGAAAACTAAGGAGCACTGGATCAAAAAAGCTCTGCACGTACCCATGTCCCCAGCGTAGCGCTCAGGGGCAGGAATGAGAGGCTCACGAGCCCGTGGCAGGTGTGCCGAGAGAGTGGGGTCAGGCGGAGGCGCCACAGGCAGTGGAGGCAAAGTGGCGGGGGGAACCAGCAAGTCCAATTGTGCGCCCATCTGTGTGACACGGGTAGCGAGACTCTTGAAGGCTTCCATAGCTTCCCGGAGGGCGTTGCTGTGCTCAGCAACCAGAGCGCCCTGGGCGGCGAGAGCTCCACGGATGCTGTCAATGTCCGCTGGGTCCATCTTGGCCAGATCGTTCTGTTATGGTTAAACGATGCTGAACCCAAGAGCAGACGGAGACGAAGTTGAGTTGAAGGAAAAAGGGTTTATTGAACGAGGCAAGGAGGCGGGTATTGGATGAGGTTGCCGGGGAAGGAGCGAAGCAGGCGAACTGGAGTGAGGGATCCGGATAACTGCAGGCAGAGGAAAACAGAGTTGAGTCGTGGACAAAAAACTACAAAAGACGAGAGAGTGAGAGCGAGATAACACAAATACTAGAGCCAGGCGTGTATCATTACCACAGTAGTGCGTAGTACGATCTGGCACCGACAGCAGGGAATCCAATTGTTTATGAAGGGGAGTTGATTGGAGATGAAGACCAGGTGAGCATGATTGCAGAATAGGTCCAGGTGTGAAGTGAGACAGACAGGAGGAGTGGCAGACCCAGGAGGTGGAAAAAACACAGCAAACTGCTGTGAACACAACAATTCTATACTTATTTATTTCTGTACTTTTATGCTTTTTATTTATGAAGATAGAGTTAGGCAGGAAGGTATGGGAGATAGGGGGGAAGACAGGCAGCAAAGGACCCCGGGGAGGAATCAAACCAAGGTCGCTGCAGTTAGGACTGGGCCTTAATGATACGCGCTCTACCCGGTGAGCCCGTTTTCGCCCTTCTGATGAAAATCCTGAGCCTTCCCAAATAATTTGATTCCATCCGTGTTTTTTTTCCGCCCTTCCCTCACTGACATTTATCGCTGTATGGTTTTCATGATGTCTGCCATATGTGTGACTACATTGTACTGAGCTATATGGCGTAATGGTGGTAGTGGTGGACATATTCGCACCATCAGCAAATCGTGGATTGCCTGAACATTCATCATTATGTTTCAACCCTCAGCAGTGATTCCAGGGGAAGGTATGCGATCACATCCGTCCGTCATTGGATCATCTTTGTGGGAGTAAAAAGAAAAAAAACTGAAAATGTCAAAAATAGGAAAATGTGTCCATTGCCGTTTCGGTTACATCATCACCTTTATGTATCTCCTAGTCTACTGTCAGACAGACCGCATCGGTGACACACGCAAGATAATTTTCATATGGTATTTATACTTTTTTACATTTGTGTCGGTTGAAATAATTGTACACCTCTTTAGTGTTAATGTACGCTTAGACCATCAAACCAGGGCATTACTCAGTCACTTTGTAAGGGGAAAAAGGCAAGAGAAGAGAAGGAGGAGAAGGAAGGCTATATCATAAAGATTCAAGTGGTTACATGCTACAACTATCATTACATTTTAATGATGCTAACTTTCAGGTTAGCATTATTCAACTCTACATTAAACTTCAAAACAAACTGTCCAGTTGGATGCATGGATTGCATTCATAGGCCTTCCTTCTTGGGTGGGCCCATCCCAAGGGTCATTTGGTTATCAAGTCATTAAATGTTCAGCCCGAACAAAGTACCATTTGGTGTTTATGTGTGTATGTGTGTCTGTCTGTCTGTGTGCGTGTGTGTGTGTTTGTGTGTGTGTGTGTGGACTTTACCGTGTGTGGGTGTCCTTATAGTAAAAAATGAGTTCAATACACTAACCTCACTGTGGTGAAGGCAAAAGGCCCCTTACTTTAATTTTGTTGTTTTTTGTAGAAAATAGAGGGTTGTCTTTGCCGAAACTTCCAATGCCCCAAGAGAAGCAGAATCCCGTTCCATCAGTGACGGTTCCTTTGCTTTGCTGTGGATCAAAGTGAAGTTACTGATTACTACACTGGAGTTACGGTGTTATGCTTATTAATATCTGTTACCGTAGCATTTCTCACACACACACCACACACACACACACACACACACACACACACACACACACACACACACACACACACACACACACACACACACACACACACACACCGACAGACAGACACACGTACACACAATAGCTTTAATAAAGTGTAAAGCAAATTTGGTGATTTTTATTATCTTATGCAGCAGCATGGGAGAAGGGAGCAGGGAACTCAAGCCCATTGTCTACTGGGTAGACAATTGTACTGCTCAGATTAAAAACTGGTGGCTTTTCTCTACACTTGTGTCCTTGGTTTACTCCAACACCATTTTGACTGAAGACGTCACCATGAAGTTCCTCCAGCCAGAGCACACATATATGAGGATGGACAGTTTCCATCATAGCGTGGAGCAGGAAATGGAGAGCAGACCAGGAGGGGCGCTCTACGATTTTTCCCTCTTTGTGATGGGAAACTCCAATTCCAAGACAGTTGAGATGGCAGAGCTGAGGAAGGAAGGCTGCACGGACTGAAGGACGCTTAAAGTTGTCCAGTTGAGATGTGGTTCAAGGAGCATGTTTGTCAAGACGTCCCATGAGGAGGAGGACTTCCAAGAGCCGGATTCCCTGCAGAATAAGTTTTAGTGAAAGATATCCGCCACCATGTGGCCACATGACAAGGGTATAGAGGACCCCAGAAAAGTGCTCTCTTCTAGAAGCTGGGTCCCTCAAGCCTCCCACCAGGAGGCTGTGCTGGGGCTCCCTGCCTGAGAGCAACACCATGAAGAGCATAAACACTGATATATGAGGGTTATAGAGTAGGAGAGAACTTTATGCATACTATTAATTGTTACCTAAATGCATTTGTATTAAATTATTTATATTTCATCTTGTATCTAATTTGTCAGGACCTTTATGGAGAGAATATGAATTTACATTTCGAATTCCATTTTACTTTGCATTAAATAATATACTTTTTTTTATTCATACAGTGTGACTTTTATTCACGATGAGAAAACGTACACACAAAATCATAACAACTTTTCCCCTGTACAATGTTTAATCTGAAAATCTTATATTTAACCTCATCAGTTGGCCACTGCAATTTAAGTAATACGAACAGAAATAGTGTTGGTTTGTTGCAATTCAGAACAACAATGGGGTTACAAAATAGGTCCTACTAATCCACAGCAAGGTACAGTGAATTAATTCAAATCTAGGTCATGGAGGAGAGGGGGAAGGAGCAGCTAATAGACATCTCCTTTTAAGGAAGACCGCAGTCAGGGATGCAGACTTTGGGGTTATTGAGCCAAACACTGAAGCCACTGCAATATCTTGACCATATGAACTTCAAGACAACTCAATACAGGCATTGTACTATGAAACCAGCATGGATTTCATGGTACAATGACCAACAAAGGTACAAAGGCCTACACCATCGACATTGTGTATACACTGGAGTGTCCTTGTGGTGTGTTTGTGCGTGTGTGTTGAGTGGCATGAGCAGGCCTACACGTATTAAGTATGAGCTTAAATGCGTGGAGATTTGCCAATTTCTGAATGTTTGTGAGACGGTTAAAAAGGTATGAAAATATTTGGAATGTATTTTATTAGAAAGTAGTCTCATGTCAAAGTCTAAATAGGCCTACGTAGCAAGCTTGCGTGTGTCCGTACGTGCTTTTAGTGAAGGTTAAAACTTTCAAATTGTTAAAAATGGACCTCCCCATGTTTGTCTCCCCCGGCTCGCTTTGATTGCACTGCAACTGGCCGATGACTGCGGTGGGCTCCACGGACAGACGTCCTTCAGCAGCCTCAAACGAATGACTTATTTGCTTTAATCTAAAAGACCCCATCTCAAATAGGCCAACGGTGTACCGTAATTAGTTCAAATGTTGATGGCCGTGAATTATTGATGTTCAGAGATTGAGGGTGTTTATTTTTTATTAATTTAATTTTTTTAACCCGCTGTTAAAAGACAGCTGGTGCTTTAAATCAACACCAGCACTTGGCCCCATGTGGGGAACGGCCACCAGAGCATTGGCTTTCAGTTCACACGTTCATTTGACTTGTCAAGTATATGTAGGCCTATGTAAATTAGCCTCCAGGAAAACATGGTATACTATGTTTCGATGTTCATCTTGTATCCAGTATGCAAATGCTACTCCATGATCAGCCACAACATACCAAACAACTTTATGTTTTTCTAAAGGCAGATTCAAATGTACACCTTCAACCTACTACTTACTGACCATCCTGTTGAGTATGGAAACACAAAGGGTTTCACTTTATTTTGAACCATGCTTAATTCTCTGATTTGATAAAACGGTTTGGGCTGGAGTGTGGTGTTATATACACTAGGAAATGTGTTAACATAGAGATTAGGATATGAAATTATATATTAGTTATAGTGTAAATTAAAAACTCGAAATTATTGATGTTCAGAGATTGAGGGTGTTGTTCACTCTACAGTACATCAACACAAATTGTTGCTTAACTTAGCTCATCTTAGCCTTACCTTTTAAAGATTTCTTAAGGGGTAGGGGCGGGTCCGTGAGACCATTTGGCCTTTTGATTAACCCAACAACAATCACTCACTAACATTGCTTCGACAGGAAGTATTTTCAACAGGATCCGGATAAGAATATGTGTCTTCTTGTCCTGTTTTCTTGTTGAGAAAATTGTAACCGAGTTCCTGTTAGGGACTCTTATTTTGAAGGAGCAGAACGGAAGTGTCTGCGTGTGGGTCGCTATTTTGACTGTGTTGGGAGCGCGAAAAAATAAAGTGGATCGCCCCGTTCAGTGAATGGAGATAATGGATTTTTCTTTTATATATTACCCAAATAGAGGCAACAATAAAACGCTTACATTGGTGGCAGCGGTGGGATTTGTTCTGTTCGGACGCCCATCGAAAATAACTGAAACGGACGAAACTGTTGGGAAAAGTGGTGAAAAGTTTAGTTAAGTAATCAATCACTTCTAGCGCGGTTAGTTTAGCTGTACACAGTTTAGCTAGTACGCGTGGAGAGTCCGTGATGCGTCCAGCGTGAGGACTTCAGCCTTCATCTCAGCGTTGTTGAAAGCTCTGTTAAAAAGAGCTACATAAATTAAATAAAATAAGCAAAATGTGGAAGTTTAACGAGGACCCGTTGGACTACACGCAACGCTGCAGGGAAAGAAGTTCAACATAAAGATTAAACTTCCTCCTCCCTTTGCGGGAGAGGAAAACGCAAAGCTTCCCCTGCTGGGCCAGGCAGTATGAGGTTGCCGTGAAGGCGCTGGGGGGGCACCGAAAGTGACTATGACTTTGAAGTGGTCAGGATTTTACCAACGTGTCTGACCAAAGCTGCTTTTCTGTTATGGGATAGCCTGCCCGCAGCCGTTCAGGCCAACTATAATGCAGTAAAGGAGAGGTTGCAGGAAGCTTTTGGACAAAAACATTTTCTGGACTGTTTCAGAGCGAACATCGCTGCCCGCCTCCGTGCTCCGGGCGAGAGCTTGGATGTGTATGCAGCGGAAATAAGTAAACTAGTTCTGGAAGCAATCCCAGGCTACGGCGACGTAGCTCTGAAAGAAGAGCTACGTCGTTTCGCAGGTTTCTGGCGGGGCTCGACCCGGCCCTGAGAGCTAAATGTCATGAGCAGGGGGCTACTGATCTGGATAATGCCCTTATCATCGCCGGCCGATGTGAGATGGCTCGAGAGGCTTTAAAGATGGACTATGGCAGTGCTCCGATACGCCAGAGTCCGACTGGAGGCGGTGCAGCAGCCATGGTGCACTCCATATCTGATGGAGGTGGCTTGCACAGAAACATGGACAGACTGACTGAAGATATGGTGGAAATGAGACGAATGGCAGAGGAAAACAAGAAACTGAAATTCAGCGGCTGGGGAGATGAAGGAAGACTCTCTCACCCAGTGCGTGGAGGCCAGTGCCAGTGTTTGTGTGGTGAGCAGGGTTGCCAGTCGCGTCGCCCGCGGGGTGACCACAGGTGGCGCTCACCCGACCGTGGCTCGCGTGAACGAGAAGCGGAAGGAGGTCCCGGCGGAAAAAAGGATTACAAGGCGTCCTTTGGTGAGCGAACCCCCTCTCCAACTTGGCGGGACCCTAGACCTACCAGAAGCTCCTTCCAGGATAATTCACAGAGAAGAAGAGGGGTGCGTTTTCTCTCACCCAAGAGGGAGGATCCTGCCAACCGTTCGGGAAAAGAGATGTAGCTGATGTTGCGGCCCAAACATCAGCGACCGCACTTTGGGGCCCTTTTGAGCGAGAAATGCTTCTCTCCTCAGCAGGTAACATCCAATTACATGACACAACAAGCCAGCAGCATACCTAATATGTAAGGGGCAGCATTGAAGGGACTGAAGTCAATATACTAGTGGACTCAGGAGCCACAGAGTAATTTATCAGTGCTGATTTTCGCATGTCAGTTCCGGCACTACGTAACGTCCCTTAAATGCAGACTTCATTGTTGCACGTGCTGTGAATTGTCAGATGCTAGACACATTGGGCACCATTACTGTGACCTCTACATCTAGGGGAAGACTCCTGGCAGCATGTTTTCCATGTGCTTAGGGGGTCCACACAAGCTGCACTGTTGGGACTTGACTTTCTTAACGTCAACCATGCACTACTGGACTATGCTCGTGGTAAACTACAATTATGGGACACTGTAATTTCCCTTTTGTGTGCCAAAGACTTGATTTCAGAGTGTTTCAATGTCTCCATTACCATTGACACAACAATACTCACAATAACTCAGTGAGATGCTGGTTCCAGTATATGTGTCCCCTGCTGGCCTCGTTGACCAGCTCCCGGACTTTGTGGGCTACTTAGCACCCAACCTTCAAAACAAATGTGGGTGTGTTGTGGCTCACACAGTGATTTCAGTGAGAGATGGGGTTACTACAGCCCGTGTGTTAAACCCTACAGATCAGGGGCCGTATTCACAAAGGATCTTAGGGCTAAAAGTAGGTCCTAACTGGCGAATTTAGGAGTAACTCCTAAAAATAATGGGCGTGTCACTCTTAAATTTAGGACTCCTAACTTTTTTCACTAAGAGCAATTCACAAAGTATTTTAGGACTAAAAGTAGCACCTAAGTCTAGGAGAGCTTAAAAGTCCTCAAGAGGACTCCTAACTCAGTAAGACCTATTCACAAAGAATCTTAAAATGCCTGCGAGACGAAATGTTAGGGTATTCAACTTATTGTGGAGTTAATGCGCGATGCAATAACATCCCTGACTAACAGGAATAATCCGATTAGTCCCGAAATAAAATGTTATAAAAATTATAAGTTATAAAAAAATATATATAACTTATAAAAAATAAAAATAATTGCGCCATCAAAAGACGAGGACGTGTTCGTCAATAGGAAGAAAGTGCATTCCAGCAGGTTGTTTTTGATGCAAATTTTAACATAGCCTACTGGATGTTGTTGCAAAGTGGCCTGGATCTTCAGCTACCCATGATTCGCGCATTTTAATGGTGAGCGGTCTGAGGCAGCTTTTTGAGATGTACCAGTTGGGTGTCACTTGCTGGGTGACAGTGACTATCCATGCAAGACATGGCTCTAGACACCCTACCTCAATCCACAACCGGGAGCACAGTTAAATGTAAGTGATTACGCAGATTACGCTTAGTCCTATGCGTAAATACACATCGTATTGGCTCTTTGCGAGCACACAAACATACACGAAATGTTGTGGAGAGAGGAATTGGGCAGATGAAACGTCGGTTTCATGTCCTCCACGGCGAAATACGCCTCACCCCAGAGAGGGCAAGCACAGTAATCACTGTATGTGCCATTCTACACAACCTCTGCAAGCGGAGGAACATTCCACAGCCAGACGATGATGATGATGATGATGATGATGATGATGATGGCGATCAACATTACAAGGAATTTGGCCGTGTGGAACCGAGTGGACAGGCATTTAGGGATCACTTTGAAAACACATTTTAGGTAAACACCTTGGCACAAATCAGTCAACACTTGGGTAGTTCGTAACATTTATTTTCTTTTAGATTTTACGTATTTTTATTGTTTGCTTTCTCTCTCTCTTGAACGTGCAGGCTACAACGTCATTATCGTGGTCTGCACAAAATTGTCATCATGCGTGTATTCTGCTAACTGCACTATAACTACTTAATAGGAATTCATTTCTAGCCTAGGCTATTTCCTTGTTTTTCGGTGATTCAGTGGGCTCGTCTGAACAACCAATCACCGAACTGACAGCTTCTAAACTCGTGCACGAGAATTGACGTAATCCATAGCAACGGCGCGTCACTCTTAGTTCACTCTTTGTGATTTATCCTTAGTAAGAGTAGGTCTCAGCGGCTTTGTGAATAACTTTTAAGAAAAAACTCCTACGTAAAATGTTTTAGCGCGAGTTAGGAGCACTCCTAGCGGTAAGATAAAATGCTTTGTGAATACGGCCCCAGAACATTGTACTCAGAGTGTGCACCTGGGGGAGTTTTTCTCGGTGGATGAGTCCGAGCTTGTATCACTCCTGCAGGTTGCTGTCGAGACAGTCTCTGATATTTCACAAAATGAGCTGCTCCCTGTGTCACTAGAGGATTCACCCGCCAGTCTGCAACAGAATTGCGATTGGGTGCTCTGCTAGTAGAACACAGGGAGATATTCAGCACATCAAAAAGGTTGACAGGCAAATGTACACTTATAAAACACCACATCAAAACCAGCCACCATAGTCCGATGCGACAGACCTCAGACCTCACCAGACAAGCGAGAAGAGATAGACAGGCAGGTGGCGGCCCTGCTAGCTGATGGGATGATTGAGGAAAGCTGTAGCCCCTGGGCCTCGCCTGTCGTCCTGGTGAGGAAAAAGAATGGGGAGTGGAGGTTTTGCATTGATTATCGTCGTTTGAATAGTATAACCGTCAATGACTGGTGGATGACACCTTGGATGCGCTAGCTGGCTCCCGCTGGTTCACCACCCTGGATTTCACAAACGGGTACTGGCAGGTGGAGGTTGCTGAGGATGACAGGGAGAAAACTGCCTTCACCACCGGCAGGGGTCTCTATCAGTGGCGGTCGATGCCAATGGGCCTCACTAACTTACCTGCAACATTTCAGCGCATGATGGAGCTGGTGCTAAGAGGGCTTCCCTGGCAGGTGTGCATGGTCTATCTCGATGATGTGCTGATATACAGCCCCACCTTTGAGGGACATTTTTCCTCTCTGCGTGAAGTGTTTTCCAGGATTCAATCAGCTGGCTTCAGGTTAAACCCTAAAAAAGTCAACTTGCCCAAGATCATGTGGTGTTCCTCGGCCATGTTGTGTCCCATCATGGCCTGCAGCCAGACCCTCGAAACACAGACAAAGTCAGAACGTGGGCCACACCAAAGACTCTGACCGAGGTGAGAGCATTTGTGGGTCTTTGCTCATACTATAGACGTTTTATCGAGGGCTTTTCCCGGCGTGCAGCTCCTCTGCACCGCTTAACATGCAAAGACATACCGTTCCAGGGGACAACGGAATGTGAGGGAGCCTTTGAATATTGAAGGGAGTACTTTCATCCGCCCCAATTGTCACAATGCCAGACTTTCATGTTCCCTTTAAAGTGTATACAGAGATGCCTCCATGGATGCTGTGGGGGCTGTGTTGGCTCAGGACAGGGAAGGGCTGGAGAGAGTGGTGGTGTATGCTAGTCAGTTGCTGGCTCCCACCGAAAAGCGCTGGTCTACATTCGACAGAGAGTTATGGGCTGTGGTGTGGGCTGTACGCCAGTTCAGACACTACATTGGATCAGCCGCCTTCACGATTATATCTGACCATAAGCCTCTGCTGGGTCTTCGTAGCATGTCGATTGACAAGGACCCCACCAGAAGGAGAGCGTTAACTGGGTCATGTAGCACAAAGAGGGTCAGCAGCATGTCAATGCTGATGCTCTCTCAAGGCGGCCTCAAAACCCAGGGTCTGGTGTGGTGAATAACACCCATCAGGAGACAGCTGCTCAGTTGAATTCTGTAGGCTCAGACACGGAGCCATTGGTTCCCCGGTCAGACATTTTGTCATCTCCGCCATCTGCTGTGGACCCCTGCAGCTATGACCTCCCCACAGGGCAGCAAGTAGACACAGACAGTGAGTCTGACATGTCTTTCATACATGCACTTTCACATGACGGGACTGGAATAAGAGAGCTGCAAAAGACCGATCCTGACACAAGTGCAGTGTTGCAATGGATTGAGGGGAGTGGTTCTCGACCGCCGCGGGGGCACATGAAAGGTAGCTCTCGGCCATGTTGGAAATTATGGACAGAATATCCCCGTCTTGCTGTAAAATATGGAGTGCTCTGCCGGACAGTGAAATCTTCCCGCACGGGGGGTGACATGTCTCAGGTGGTCGTGCCCTCCTCGCTGGTCCCTGATTTGCTGCAGCACCTACACGGGGGTCCTGCCTCGGCACACTTTTCTGCAGAGCGAGTATGGGAACAGGCAAGGCAAACTTGTTATTGGCCCTCCATGTTTAAAGATATTCAACAGTGGTGCGAGCAGTGCATCCCATGCCAAACCCGCAAAGCCCCAGCGCCTAAGCATAGGGCGCCGATGGGGGGTTCTCAAGCTACTCTACCATTTCAGAGAGTGGCGACTGACATTCTTGAACTGCTTATGACTTCCAAGGGTAACAGACATGTATTGTGGTAGAAGACTACTTTACCAAATTTGTAATTCTGTATGCTCTTCCTAACCAAACAGCCCAGTCGGTAACACAGTGTTTGTTCGAGGATTATGTTTTAGTGCATGGTATTCCAGAAGCTGTTCACAGTGATCAATGTCGGCAGTTTGAAGCCGAGATTGTGCAAAGACTGTGTAAATGTTTAGGGATTAACAAGACATGCACCACCCCATAAAATCCCAAATCAGATGGCATGATTGAACGCTTTAAACGGACCCTCATTGACCAGCTTGCCAAATCGCTGCTTGCTTGTGGTGGTGAATGGGACGATTATCTGAAACATGTGGCTTTCGCCTATAACACGTCTGTTCATTCCAGCACCAGCTGATCTCCGTACTTTTTAGTTCATGGACGGGAAGCTCGGGTCCCGGTGGACGTGCTGGTGCCATCCTAGGTATCATCAGACTTACCTTCTTCTCATGCAGACTTTGTGGCCTCTATGGCAGGGAAACTGGAGATGGCGTTTGGTGGTGCCAGACAGAGCGGTGTCCAAGCACACGAGAAACAAAAGCTGTACTACGATGGAACCGCCCGTCACACACCATATGCAGCAGGGCAGGGATGGGCATACGGCCCGCACCCTCACTCAGTCAGGCCCGCACATAATATTTATTTTATATTGTAAAAAAAAATAATAATAATAATAATCGAGTTACAGAAAACTTGGTTAAGAAAGAAGAAAAGCAGAGTATCTGTTCATAGAATTCAAAGGCAAACCCATGTGTCTAGTTTGCTTAGAAACGATGTCAGTCATGAAAGATTTCAAGTTAAGTCGCCACTACAACTACTACAACTGCCCTGAAGTGAATATCATGCTTGTTGGGTTTGAGTTCATAGAGTTGTTGCACTTAATGTTCGGCCACTGTTTTTCAGTTTTGTGACATCATTGAATGATGATGTATGTGAGCCCTTTGCACTGATCAAAATACTAACCAATTGTGTGGCTGTTCGAGCATGGAAAACATTAAATTAATGTATGTTGGTTCAATTAACATACCATACATAGGTTATGAATCTGGAAGATTTCGTAGGTAGTGGCCATCTCCAAAATGCACCAGAATACAGGAAATCATAATCCAACAAATTCAAAAATGTGTAGCTTCTCTCAGTTTACGTCTGGTTGAAGTGCACAGTCTCATGGCCCTCTGATGGTGATGATGAAGAATTGTGGCCCTCTTTATCATGAAAGTTGCCCATCCCTGGCATAGATAGATAGATAGCCTAGTCAAGTCTTTATTAATACCAAACTACACAAATCGTCTGGAATTAATTTAGGTGAATCGGCTCACACAGTATAGCCTACAAGACCACACAGAACAAGGGAGACAACAAGTCTGACTGGACATGCACAAAATACATCACATTAAAACTAGACACATGCGTTGATAGATAGATAGATAGATAGATAGATTCATAGATAGATAGATAGAGAGAGAGAGAGAGAGAGAGAGAGAGAGAGAGAGAGAGAGAGAGAGAGAGAGAGAGAGAGAGAGAGAGAGAGAGAGAGATAGATAGACAGATAGACAGATAGAAGGATAATTAAATATGTTATATTATTTGCCTTGCGGAGCAAGCCAATCCTGTGGGCGCATTCAAATTAGCCATTTGCGGTTACTGTGCGTTCACACCAAACGCGACATTTGTCGCCCGTTCGTGTTGTCGCCGAAGTTTTGTCGCGCCACAAATCATAATCTGTCGCTGTGCAAGTTTTGTGTAAATTGTCACGCCACAACAAGATAACCACCATTGCATGTCTTTACCTTTTGTGGAAGAGGGAGAGATGTCGGAGGACCCGACGCAGTCAATTCAAAATATTGTAATGACCACGGAAGAGGCAGTGAATGAAGTATTGATTAGACAGAGATTTATTAGATAGGCCTACCTAGGGCTGGGCAATAAACCGATTTTATCGATTAACTCGAGTGTGTAGCTCACGTCGACTTGTTTAAATGAAAATCGGTTTTCTCTTCAACATCCGCCAATGCTTCCCTCTCAGCTCCCGTAGTTCGGAATGGGCTCAGCCCTCCCCCCGCAAAGAGCGCGCATTTACCAAAGTGATACACAAACATGGCAGCGAGTGTGACAGGTTGTATCCAACAATTTATTCATATATGTATAATCTATTTTGAGGTAAACATAATTCATTTGAAATATATCTGTGTGGTTTAATAATTCGTCGATCTGTTGGTAATTCGTCGATCTGTTGGTAATGCCTCGGGGCTCCAGTAGGGGGATCGCGCTCCTCTTCCTCATTCAATACAGAAGAGTGAAGGAAAGAGCTGTGTGTGTGTCTTTCTCATTCTTCTCCCGTTACTATTCCCTTTTTTTTTAAGGCAATTACCGTTTGCAAAACACTGTATATTTATGAACACATGTTGAAAGTTTGAATGTTATGTTGGCACTTTATCAGAACTACCTCTTATCATTAGTAATATTTAATGTTTACAGAAATATTTTATTTCATATTTTATATATTTTAAATTTTATGTAATGTTACAGGTTACACTGTTTACAATGGCAGGGCCTGCCATAATGCCTTTTTATGTAAATCGATTTAAATCGGAAATCGGATTTTTTGTGAAAAAATCTGAGATTCTTTTTTTAGGCCATTTCGCCCAGCCCTACCTAATAAACCGTTGGAACACACAAGACCGGAAACCATAGCAACGCCGGTAAACAAACCCCGGGAAGCCCAATCCCTATGAGCTCCCCGCGCTACGGCCATTCGGAGGTGCACAGAGCTTTTGGCTGTGATATTATCTATACAATTATATTATATTATATACTATTATATATAGAGCTCCGGGAGTCGCAAACGGCAACAATCACTTTCTCCTCCATGCTGCATGCGTCGCGTTCGGTGTGAACGCACAGTAAGAAAGACGACGATAATGTTGAGAAGTCATACTAAAAAGGGATAGCAAGCGAAAGCTAAACCAGACTGTATCAATCACATACTTTGGGTCCATTCTAACTTATGGTATTGGAGTATTTAAATCTTTGCAGTGACTGAATGTTGATGATAAAATGGATTGTTTTGCATAAGATGAGTGTGTGCGACTGTGCGTGTGTCCTTTCCGGCTTTGGCATACTGCATGGTTATGAAGGCCTTGTGGTTAGTTGTGGTCTTAGTGAAGCAGCCTAGCCTTGGAGTTGGATAAGTTGGAGTGATTGTGTACGGGCGTGCGAGAGAGAGAGGGAGAGCACACCCGCCGTGGTCATGTTTGGCTTGTTGTGGGCTGTCTGTCAGCATCCGCCGGGTTGGTCGATTTGCTTTGAGTATGTGTTCAATGTACATCTGTCTTGTTGTATTTGCGGTAGATTGATGGTTAAATAATGTCACACTACGATCGGTTATACTTGCAGGCACTCATTTGCAAGTGCACTGATTGCATGTCAGATAGGCTATGTCAGGGATGGGCAACTTTCATGATAAAGAGGGCCTCAATTCTTCTTCATCACCATCAGAGGGCCATGAGACTGTGCACTTCAACTAGACGTAAACTGAGAGAAGCTACACATTTTTGAATTTGTTGGATATGATTTCCTGTATTCTGGTGCATTTTGGGGATGGCCACTACCTACAAAATCTTCCAGATTCATAACCTATGTATTGTATGTTGATTGAACCAACATACATTAATTTAATGTTTTCCATGCTCACAAAAGCCACATGATTGGTTAGTATTTTGATCAGTGCAAAGGGCTCAAATACATCATCATTCAATGATGTCACAAAACTGAAAAACAGTGGCCCAACATTGAGTGCAACAACTCAAAGAACTCAAACCCAACAAGCATGATATTCACTTCAGGGTAGTTGTAGTAGTTGTAGTGGCGACTTAAGTGGAAATCTTTCATGACAGATATCGTTTCTAAGCAAACTAGACACATGGCTTTGCCTTTGAATTCTATGAACAGATACTCTGCTTTTCTTCTTTCTTAACCAAGTTCTCTGTAACTCAAATCTTTTTTTTTTTTTCTTTTTTTTTTATATTAAATAAAAATTATGTGCGGGCCTGACTGAGTGAGGGTGCGGGCCGTATGCGGCCCGTGGGCCGCCAGTTGCCCATCCCTGGGCTAAGTTAGCCCATAGCTAGCATTATGCCTTGTATTTCTAGATCTTCTGACTAAGTTTACCGGTACTTACGACATAATCGCTGTCACTCGATATAAAGAAAATGTTGCCTTTCACTCGGTGCTATTCGCTGGCAGTACAAATAATTATTTTTTTCGCTTTTGTATGCAATGCTGTTCATTGACTAGCTCCAGCGCTCGTTGCTGCGTTGCTAAATGATAGCAACTATCCAGGGCATTCTCCTCTGACCATGCATTTAATTGGCTTTGACCGCCATCAGTTCTCGGCAATTTCTCATTGGCCCTCTTACGTCTGAAAGGTTTGAAATTATACTGCTGTGGGCCATCATACATGTTATTTGTTGTTCTTGCTACCTCTTAGACGCCATAGGCCTAGTTCTAGTAGTAGGCTGAGGACTGGAGTAAGGTCCCGCTGCAGCCTGTAGGACATGGACATCCAACATTCAAGTGCTGTCACGTGACGACAAGATGGCGGACGCGGTGAGACGTGAGACTCCTTAGCTGTGTCCCAATTCCTCTACGAATAGTCAAATCTCCTACCCTTTATGCCTCCTTTACTTAACCTTTGTGGAAAACTTAATCGGGTCAAGGAGAGATGAAAATGTGCTTCCTTTCGAACATAGGGAAAGACATTGCTGTTTAAAATGAATTTGACTCGACTTTTCCTAACCGACGTCATTGCTCGACGGGGAGTATTGCTGACCTCTAGCGTCTCTACGGTGGAACTACAGTTTTCCGAAGTTTGTTTACAACAAGCTCTCTTTTGATCAATGCGTTCTTGCCGTATTGATTTCAATCAGGTTGTCGCCAACGATGAGAATCCCAATTCACATGTGAAAAAAAGAGGCTAAACTTATGTTGATTTTGAAATTAACTACCCCAATGTTAAGTGTTAATATATGTGTCAAGTGTTAATATATGATTACGCTCTTACTTTGAAGGGACAACATGATGACGTCACTACGTGCTTGTGAAGCAACGCGCGAGTCAACTGTCGCGTTGTTCTGTTGTTGTTGTTGGAACTGACTGGACAGTAGTCAGTCATGTATTCTAGAGAATAAATACGCCGAAGGCTAAAGAGAACCTATCGATCTGCTTATTCTTCACCACACAAAAGAAGAGGAGTCACCGCTCCATCTAAGCTTAACAGGTTATGGGCCCAAGAAGCGCTCGGACACAATGAATGTATAACAAGCATCTCGGACGGATTACCGGAAGAAGAAGTTGCTGCGCAGTATAGACACGGAACTTGGACATGCTTAGGCTAACGTGAATGCTTTGTGTACCAGCTTGGAGATAAGTGAGCGTTTAGATTCTCGGAAGAAGTGAAACGTGAGTAGCGACGTATAACATGAAAGCTAAAGAAGATAACAACCTAGCTTATCAATGAAAGTATAGCAAGCTAAGGGACTAGCAAAGAGCCTAATAGCCCCCGAGTGAAACTGGCGCAAAAGCAAAAATTGCAAGCACAATGGCAGGAATCATTGGAACAAAGCTCATATTCGATGGATCAGAAGACAAATATGAACTGTGGGAAACAAGATTCCTAGGCCACTTGCACATTCATAAGCTAAAAGGAACAATATTGAATGAGCAGAGAACGTCATTACTGCTTTGAGAGATGCAGGGGAGACCATGAGTGATGGACTGACCATAGCCATGGTATTAAACGGACTACCAGACTCCTTCAAGCAACTAGCCGTCCATGTAACACAGAATGAAGATAATGTTACATTCACAGACTTCAAGAGAAGGCTACGGATATATGAAGAGTCGGAGAAAATAAACACAGTAGAATCCGCAGACAACGTGATGAAGATGAGTGTGAGGCCAAGCCGAGCAGAAAAAGTGAAGACAACGACGTAACATGCTACAGGTGTGGACCAAAAGGACACAAGTCAAGAGCATGCTCCATAAAAGTGTGTAGCGGTTACTGCAAGACCAACACACACCAAGAATCTATATGCAGGAAAAAGAGGACTCAAGATGGAGCCAGAAGAGTCGCAGAGGAACCGAATAGCAACCAGGATCAACTCTTCAAGGTCAACCACACCAAAAGAAAGAAACCACCGGACAATGTGAACATGAAGGACATCATGGTGGACGGGGGAGCGACATCCCACATTGTCAATGACATCGGAAAGTTCAAGAGCTTCGATGACTCATTCCGGCCTGAGTCCCATTCAGTGGAGTTGGCCGACGGAACCAAGTGCAGTGGAATAGCACAACGGAGAGGAACAGCGGTGATCTACCTACTAGAGAACGCCGGACGCCAGCACAGAGCGCAACTTCGAGACACGCTGTACATACCTTCATACCCACACAACATATTTTCGGTTGCAAGAGCAGTAAACAGGAGGAGCGACGATCACCTTTCAGAAAGAGGACAGTCGCATGGTTACCAACGATGGCAGCAGGTTTGATATCCATGAAAGTCGAAATTTGTTTTACTTGCCAACTGTTGGAATTAATGTTGATCAATGTAAACAATGTGTGCACAATGTGTAAACAATGTGTACAAACCTGGCATGAGATTTTGGGTCATTGTAACTATGAAGATGTACAGAAGTTACAGGGTATTAGGGCTTTGACTTTTGCCCAAAAATCATATTCGAAGTTTGTTTGTTTGTTAATATTAATATTCAAATATATTCAAATATTTATTAATAATATTTTGACCATTAAATGCCTTCAGTAAGACCTGGGCTGAATCCGAATACTTAGTACATACTATTTCTGTTCAGTGTCTACTACTTGACCATACTACACTGGACAGTGTAGTACGGTCTACAGCTATGCGTAGAACGCCACTGAACGCTTACGAACACCGCCGAAACTCCACCGGATGTTTGGAGATGACGTATCTCCCCTCAGATGCCGGCAAAATTACCTTGATAAGTTACCTGTTTTCCGTCTTGTCATCGTTGCTATTAAATTAAAAAATTCTCTTTTTACTTAATTACTTACTTTACTTTTTTACTCTTTTTAATGTCTCCCTATTTTCGCCGCTTTCTACGACGTCTTTCTAAGCCGCTGTTGGTAGTGTCGGGTCAGCCATCTCTTCTTCGTTCGTTACCAGACTCCGGTTGCATTGTGGTATAGCGTAGTGACCTACCGTTGTATACCGTGGCGGTAGTACGCATTCGGAAACTTTTTCCGTACTACACAATGCGTACTGAGCATTCGGACGCGCTATATTTGTGGCGTACTACAAAATGCATACTATAAGTATGAGTATTCGGATTCAGCCCTGGATTGGGCTTTGCGAGGTTTGTTGCTATGGTTACCGGTCTTGCGTGTTCTAATAAATCGCTGTCTAATCAATACTTCATTCACTGCCTCTTCCGTGGTCATTACAATATTATGAATAGACTGCGTCGGGTTCTCCGACGTCTCTCCCTCTTGGCCTGCCCATAAAAGGTTTGAATATTAAGGGCTGCCTAATATTCGTTCGAATTTTGATTTATTTTTTGATATTCCAATTATATTCGAATCACGAAGTTCGGAGTCAAAGCCCTACAGCAGGGCTATTCAACCTCCTTAACAAGTGGGCCGAAAAGGAAAACCACTGGGGGTTCATGGGCCCAGAGTAAAACTACGTGAATGAATCGCTACAAATAAATCGTACTTAAAGTAGTGTTAACTTAATATATATAGTACTACTACATGGAATAAACTTGTCAGACGCATTCCTTCCTTCTTCACTTTTAATCGTATCATTATAAAAGATTTTGTTCTCACATATTTTGGACACGTATTTAGAATTAAACAATGTTGTTTGAATCATCACAAAACAGAACTACTGTACATATGAGACATTTTGAGCCAGTGAGTCAGTGAGAAAGATTGCACTGCCTTGTTTGCCTAGTTTGGCTCATTCTGAGACACTCATGCAGCTTCTCATAGGTCATGGAGCAAAGTGCCCTTGTTCTGATGGCATTCATATGAGAAAAGCTAGACTCACACGTATCGGTTGAGCCAAACATTGTCAGAATAAGTGATGCCAGTTCCTGATTGTGGGGTACTGATACTGGCTAGCTACACACAGAAACCTGACTTGCATGCAACTATGTTTCTACTTTATTTTATTTATTTTTTGCATGCAACCTCTTGTGGGCCAGAAAAAAATTAAGAGGGGCCGCATTTGGCCCACGGGCCGCTAGTTGAATTGGCCTGCCCTACAGGGTATAGTGGAAGGCATGGAGATAGAGGGAGGTGCAGTAAGGCCAGCATTTTGTGGAGTGTGTACACAGGGAAAATTCACCCAAACAAGGAATAGGGAGCCAGACAGTAAGGCTAGGAAACCTTTGGAACTTGTGCACACTGACTAAGAAGGTCCCATGCGAACACCGAGCATAGAGGGACACAAATATACACAGTCTTTTACAGACGACTACTCAGGTACCATATTGGTTTATTTTCTAAGGTCCAAAATTGATGCAGTACAGGCCACAGAACGGTTCTTGGCAGACATAGCACCTTATGGAGAAGTCAAGTGTATCCGGTCAGACAACAGCAATGAGTTTACATGTGGAGACTTCCAAACACTGTTAACGAAGAATAAAATCAGGCACGAGACGTCTGCGCCCTATTCGCCCCACCAAAACGGCACAGCAGAAAGAGGGTGGCGAACACTGTATGATATAGCCAGATGTTTTCTGATAGAAAGTAAACTACCAGACAACCTATGGAACTATGCTATCCAGACAGCAGCTTACGTGAGAAACAGGTGTTACAGCAGACGCACAAAGAAAACGTCATACGAGCTGTTAAATGGCAGGGTACCAAATGTATCTAAACTGCAAAAATTTGGATGTGTGTTTTGCCTACAAGCAAGAAAAGGGCAAGCTAGACTCTAGGTGTGAGCAGGGTGTGTTTGTAGGCTATGACAAAAACAGCCCAACTTACCTGGTAAACTATCCTGACACAAAGAGGGTTCAGAAACACAGGTTGGCAAAATTCCCAACCAAGGCAGCCACAGAGAGAGAAACACAAACCCCTGAGTCACAAATAGAATGTAGTGATAGTGAGGTACATCCCAAGGTCAATATGGAAGAAAATGTTGATGAATGTGTGGAAAATAAAACCAGGTCAGGGTGTTCAAAGTGGTGCTTACCATCTCACCTGCAGGAGATGGTGTTGCAGCTTTAAAGGTGCTAAAAACAAGCGCACCTTAGTGGTGACGATAAATCACACACTGCGCTCCTTCTGGGAAATCGAATCCATCGGGATAATGAATGAAAAAGAATCACTGAAAAGTAATGAGGAGGCATTGCAGCTGTTTGAAAAAACTGTCCAGTTCAAAGAAGAAAGATACGAGGTGAGATTACCTTGGAAAAATGAAGACCATGACCTGCCCTCCAACTATAATGTTGCCAAAAGACGTTTTGATCAGCTTATAAAAAAGTTTCAAAATAATGTGCCACTTTATGAAAAGTACAGTGACGTCATCAAGGAGTACGTCAGTCAGGGAATAGTGGAGCGCGTGCAAAATGTGGTCACTGATAATCCCACGTACTATCTCCCCCACAGAGCAGTCATTAATGAAGAGCGTTTGACCACAAAGTTAAGGGTTGTATTTGATGCTTCGTCCCATGCTGAAGGTTGTCAATCACTAAATGACTGCTTAATGACAGGCCCAAATCTGAATCCTGAGTTACTAAGCATCCTGTTAAAATTCAGAAAACACAAAGTGGCATTTATGGCTGATATCACAAAGGCCTTTCTACAGATATATATTCGAGAGCAAGACAGGGATGCATTACGATTCTTGTGGTTAAATGACTTGCCAAAAGCCAACGAAAAACCTAATGTAAGCATTCTGCGCATGACTAGAGTCCCGTTTGGTGCTTCCCCTAGTCCCTTTCTGTTGGCAGCAAACATTAGATACCATTTGAAAAAATATCAGCAAATGCATCCCACTGTGACATCTATCCTTGATAAGTGTTTGTATGTAGATGATTTGATCTGTAGTGCCCCTAGTGTACAGTCAGCGGCCAACCTCGCCACGCAAGCAAAAAGCATCTTAAAAGAAGCAGGAATGAATTTGTGCAAATGGAGCACAAACTCTGGAGAGCTGAAAGACCTGTGGGATGAAGAAATGGAAAACACAATAAGTGGAAAAGTCGAAGTGAAAAATAATGTGTTAGTTCTTGGACTAACATGGAGAACGGAACAAGATGACTTGTTTTCGATTTGACCAGTTTGATTGAGTTCCTGAAAACCTCAACAAACACAAAAAGAGGCGTGTTGCAGGCTGCTGCTCGCATCTTTGAGTAAAATGCCTTTTCCAAAAAATGTGGGAACGGGGCTTAACATGGGACATTGAGTTACCTGAGGATCTGTTGCAGCTTTGGCAGCAGTGGTGCACAGAATTACCTCGCATCAGACAAATTAATATTCCAAGGTGTTATCAAGAGGCGTTCACTGACCTGAATCCACCTGTTAAAAAAGAGGTTGACGTCTTCAGTGATGCGAGTGAAAGTGCATACTGTGCAGCTGCCTACATGAGAGTTATCCCCGAAAATGGTGAGTGCACACTAGTGACTCTTATAACAGCAAAAACAAGAGTAGCGCCACTTAAAAAAGTAACTTTACCGAGACTACAACTCCTCGGTGCTCTCATCGGAGCTAGACTCAGTCACTATGTAATTACGCACCTTGAAATGGAAAAGAATCAAGTGAAACTGTGGAGTGATTCTATGATAACTTTGCACTGGATAAAAAGTTCAGCAAAACAGTGGAAACCCTTTGTGGAAAACAGAGTCTGAGAGATCCAGAGTCTCACAGAACCTGAGCAGTGGAGCTTTTGTAAAGGGAAAGAAAATCCTGCCGATAGCGCCACAAGGGGCATAAGTGTGAACCAGTTGCTAGACAACACTCTGTGGTGGACGGGCCCAGAGTGGCTTAAGCAAAGAGATGTAAATTACCGTGACAATGATATTGAACCAAACAAAAATGATGACGCTGTAAAAGAAAATATGGCAGTTGTGGAAATTACCAGTTTGTTAAATTCCAAAGGTTCAAAGGAAATGGAAATACTCGAAATAAAGAACCACAGTGACCTCAGCCGAATGCTGCGGATTACTGCCTGGGTCCGACGATTCATAAACAACGCCAGAGAAAAGGCAAAAAGCACCGGAACATTAACAGCTGGAGAAATCGCTGAAGCAGAGCTTTATTGGATCCGATTAACGCAGAATCAAAGTTTCTACGAAGAAATCAATCAACTGAAAAGAGGTAAAGAAGTTAACTTTCAGTCCAAAATTAAGTCTCTAAGTCCCTTTCTGGATGACAGTGGAGTACTAAGAGTGGGAGGCAGGTTACAGATGACAGGATTGAAGTTTGAACAAAAGCATCCCTGCATCCTCCCTGCAAATTACATGTTTTCTGAGCTGATTGTAAGAAAATGTCACCAGCAAGTGTTGCATTCTGGTCTCCAAGACACGCTAAACCAAGCGAGAGAAAGATTCTGGATAATGAAAGGAAGACAACTAACGAAAAGAGTTGTACACGCTTGTCTTATCTGTCGTAAATATAAAGCCAAACCAGCCCAGCAGATTTCAGCGCCTTTACTTGCGCAGCGCATTGAAGAAGCGCCTCCGTTTGAGATCACGGGAGTGGATTTTGCTGGACCTATGTACAGTAAGAATCAAGGAAAATGTTATATTGCTCTTTTCACCTGTGCAGTCACCAGAGCCATTCATTTAGAGTTGGTGACTGATTTGACTACGGAAAAGTTCCTACTGGCGTTCAGACGTTTTGTGTCACGCAGAGGACTATGTACCACAATATATTCAGACAATGCTAAAACGTTTAAACGAGCCAACAAGGAGTTGACAGCATTGTGGGTTTCCCTGTCATCTAAAGAACTACAGGAATTCTTTGCTGAAAAACGAATAATCTGGAAGTTTATAGCAGAAAGAGCTGCTTGGTGGGGTGGAATGTGGGAGAGAATGGTGAGGTCGGTGAAGACGTGCCTACGTAAAGTTCTGGGAAAATCATGTTTGAAATATGAAGAAATCAAAACCATTCTGATAGAAGTGGAAGCAGTTGTTAATTCCCGTCCCATCACTTTCACCCACTCCAGCAGCGAAGAGCCTGTCCCTCTAACGCCATCCCATTTTCTAATTGGTCAGCGTCTAACAGCGCTCCCATCCGCTGGCAACGTAACCGCAGCGGCCCCCAACACAGACCAACGTCAGTTAAACAAAAGGTGGAAATACAGACAGCGCCTAATCAATACATATTGGACCCGCTGGAAGAAGGAATATCTCCTGGAGCTACGATCTGCACATTGCTCATCTCATGTAAAAAGATGCACAGAGTTAAAGCTCGGAGACGTTATCCTAGTGAATGAAGACAAACTGCCCAAACATCTTTGGAAAATGGGAAGAATCAAAGAAGTTTATATCGGAAGAGATGGAAAGGTACGCTCTTGCCTTGTTATGCTACCTTCAAGGAACCTAATCAGAAGACCAGTACAATTACTGTATCCCCTTGAACTTGATGTGTAATGAGAATCAGAAGAGTCTCATTGGCCGGGAGTCTGTTGCAGCTTTAAAGGTGCTAAAAACAAGCGCACCTTAGTGGTGAGTGACGTCATGTCACACACAGACAATCGTGAATTAATTGATTAGCGGGGGGTAAGGTTATATATGGACCTTGTAAATTGTTTGATTGTTGATTGTTCATGATATGCGACCCAGTGTTATGATGTAAAGAGAGAATAAACGAAAACTAAAGAGAGATCCAGTTTCTGTCATTCCTGATCGAATTGTCCTGCAATAGATGGAGGCCGAGGACAACGTTGACAAACTGCAAATAGCTGTTGACTTCTGTTACAGAGCCGTATGCGACATACCGCAAACCTACCAGGACACCATAGCATCAACAAAGTCAAAGCAGTGGAAAAATGCAATGAATGAGGAGATGCGATCACTGGAGGAGAACAAGACTTACAGCCTCACTCAGTTGCCACCGGGTAAACAGGCAGTGGGGGATAGGTGGGTCTATGCACTCAAGAGTGATATCGACGGATCAGACAAGTACAAGGCGAGGTTTGTAGCGAAAGGCTACAGTCATAAACAAGGGATTGACTATGAAGAGACATTCTCACCTACAGTAGATATGACAAGTGTGAGGGTGGTCATGCAAAAGGCAGCACAGGAGAATCTTATTTTGCACCAGATTGACTGTGAAATATATATGGAGCAACCACAAGGTTTTGAGAGAGTCTGAAACTGGTCGAAAAATGGTGTGTAAATTACAGAAGTGTTTATATGGTCTAAAACAGTCAGGGAGAATTTGGAATGTAATGTTACATACATATCTTACTGAGAATGGTTTGGAACAGAATCCTGCAGACAACTGTACACAGTGTGTACAAAAGAGAAAAACAGCACAAAAAGGTTTTGTGCTGATTTTGATCATATGGGTTGATGATCTAATTGTAGCCGCTAGTTGTGAGGATGTACTGAACAGTGGGAAGAGAATGCTTGCAGAGAGGTTCAAGATGAAGGATCTAGGGAGGTTGAACCATTTTCTGGGGATAGACTTTAACCAAACAGAGGGTCAGGTTCAGTGTTGGGGGTTACGCGTTAGAACTAACGCGTTAGAGTACTCTTATTCGTTTTTTTCAGTAACGAGTAACCTAACGCGTTAGTTTTGCGAATTCAGTAATCAGTAACTCGTTAATTTCCAAAATAACCACTCGTTACTCCGTTACTTTAAGAATTTCCCTCGATAAGGAAAGTAAAGTCCCGGTTTTTCTGCATTTAGTCAGATGCTGCTGCCCTGCTCCTTGCATCTCTCTCTCTCTCTCTGTGTGTGTGCGGGCGCACCTGTGTGTGTAAGCTACGTGTGTTTGTACCGCGGCAAGATGGCCGAGAAGATAGCCGATTCCTGGAGGTACGCTCATTATTTTGAGTTACAGAGCGAAAAGGACAAGAAGAACATAGTGGTCAAATGCAATCTGTGTGTAGGTGGAAAACTTCTGTCAACTGCCAAAAACTCAACCTCGAATTTAAAAAAACATCTCTCCTCAAAACACCCCTCCACTAAGTTGGTCGGACGTCCTGCCGAGGGAATGGAGGACAGTGGTGGTGCTCTGGCTGCTAAGCAACAGCGTCTTAGTTTTAGTGCTAGCTCGGCTGTGGCTAAAACGGTGTCCGCCAGTGAAATCCACAAGCTTGTGGCTGGTTACGTAGTTGAGGAGATGCTCCCTATTTCTACTGTTGAGTCTCCATCTTTTCGTAGAATAATCAATAAAATACCAACGACAAGCAAGACAGGGGGAGCGATGCCGGATCGAAAAACCTTTGCCAATTACTTAGACAAATGTTATGGAGATATGGAGAAAGAACTGAGAGAACAATTCGATAGCCTGGAATACATCTCTACCACAGCGGACTTACGGACAGCTAATAACAAGAGCTTCATGGGGATGACTGCACATTGGATTCAGCCCTCCACTCTGAAGCGAGGGAAAGCTGCGATCGCGTGTAGGCGAGTGAGAGGAAGGCACACATATGATGTAATTGCCGGGGAGATTGAACAAATCCATATGTCATATGGCCTCGGTGGGAAAGTGACAGCCACGGTCACTGACAATGGATCTAACTTCGTCAAGGCATTCCAGGTGTTTCACAAAACGGCCTCAGACTCAGAAGAAGAGGATGAAGACAGGAGTGACAGTGTTACATTTGAAGATCTGAACAATGTGCTGTCCGGCTCTGATGGTGATGCCAATGACATGATCAGTCTCCCTCCGCATCACAGATGCGCCTCACACACGCTGAATCTCATATCCACCGACATAGAGAAATGGTTGTCTTCCAACAGTGACACACGAGCAGTGTACAGGAGTGCCACCGCTAAATGTTCGGCACTCTGGACCAAAGCAAGCAGGTCAGCAGTAGCATCAGAAACCGTGGAAAAATTCAGCAGGAGGAAGCTGCTGGTTCCCACATCAACAAGGTGGAACTCCTTCTACGAAGCTTTGTGTAGGATCACAGACATCACCATCACTGACCTACAAAGCTTATGCACGCAGCTCGGCATGAGGTGCATCACTGACAAGGAGTACCACTTTGTTAAAGAGTACTGCATAGTCGTCAAACCGCTGGCCATGGCCCTAGATATACTTCAAGGGGAGGATAACTGTTTTTACGGGACTACCCTGCCCACACTGGAGGCCCTGATGACGAAAACACTGGATCTAAAGGCCAACCTCTCCCGGATGACATCTGGCCTGCCCGATGTCATAGTCAAGGTAACTTCGTTTTTCTTCTTCTTCTTCGTAATAGGCCTTATAATAATAATAATAATAGTAATAATCTTATAGCCTAACTGTAGGCCCAAGAGAAAAATGGAAAGGGATGACTTGGGCTACAACTAAAAATGATGTCATAATAAATAAGTAGAAATCAAGAAATACAGAGAAAAAAAGAAGGCTTAAAACCAACAGGATGCAGAAACAATAAGGCGTATTATATGGTGATGACCTTTAATGAACATCGATTTACAGGTTTCAAATGAATTCATTTTAATATCTTGCAGGCCATAAAGACACGTTTTGCATCCACGCTGGATAGCAAAGAGGCTCTGCTGGCTGCAGTGACAATTCCTAAATTCAAACTGCGCTGGTTAAGGGATGATGAGGCCAAAAAAGACGCAGCGAAGTGCATGCTCGCTGCCGAGTGTCATGCCCAGGGTCATCCACTGCCAGAGGAGCTGCCACCCGCTCCTGTCAGCGGAGGAGAAGACGAGTCCAACTTTTTTTCATTTACAGACGACAAAGAGGACTCAAATTCGGTGGAGACTGAAATTGCTGATTATCTTAAGTCAGGAGTCGAGATCGACACATTAAACAAGTTCCCCACAATCAAGGCGTTATTTTTACGCTTCAACACCCCAACACCCTCCAGTGCGCCTGGGGAGAGGCTGTTCAGCCTCTCCTAAAAGAAATCGACTATCAGACAAACGTTTTGAGCACCTTCTTCTCCTACGTTTCAACCATTACTTTGGTGATAAATAGGCTAAAGGTAGCCTACGTGATTGTTATGAATGTAGGGCTATAGGGTCACACGAACATTTTCAGTTCTTCAATGTTTTTTTAGTGCCATGCACTGTTCTTTTGTGCAACGCATACGGTTGAGTTGAGTTAAATTTCCAATTCTAAAAGGTTGCGTGCCTACCTGTTAAGAACTTTGTTAGGCGCCTGCACTTGTAAAGTGGATAAGCTATGTGTGACGCACTGTTCTTTTGTGCGCAGCCAATACGGTAAGCTACATTCTGTTAAAATAACTGCCTGTTACCGGAGTATGTTATTCATGGAAGCTGTTCAAATGATCAAAGGATGAATGCCTGTTAAATAAAACGTGCAATATGATGACTGTCTTTCCTGTCATTATGCTATAGGTTCATGATTGATTCATAAACAGTCAGCACTGTTGGTGCATCTAAAGGAGGATGTGTGTTGTTGTTGCGCTAGGCGGACACGCACGCACCCCAAACGCATTTTAATTGTTGGTGACGCACGAGTACTCTAACGCGTTTCTTTTATTTATAGGTAACGTAGTAACGTAACGGATTACTTTTAATTGATAGTAACAAAGTAACCTAACGGATTACTTTCAAAAGTAAAGATACCCAACACTGGTCAGGTTACAATGTCACAGCAGAGATATGCAACCAAGATACTAGAGAGGTTTGAAATGCAGGATTGCAGGCCAAGAGAGACTCCATGTGAGCCAAAGCTTGAGTACTCAGAGGATGCTGACGAAATGAATGAGCCAAAGAAGTACAGGGAGGCAGTGGGAAGTTTAATATACTTGTCCACATGCACTCGACCAGATCTAAGCTTTGTGGTCAGTAAATTATCTCAGCATTTTGCTGAACCAACTGAAGAACATTGGAACACAGTAAAACATGTGTTCAGATACCTAAAAGGTACAAAAGCACAGAAGTTATGCTTCAAAGGAAGCGACACAAAGAGACTAGGTCTTAGAATATACTGTGATGCTGACTGGGCCTCAGACGTAACAGATAGGCATAGTATGACAGGATATTGTGCCAGTTTGTGTGAGGGAAGCTCTCTCATCTCATGGAAAAGCAGAAAACGACCAACAGTAGCGTTATCTACATGCGAGGCCGAGTGCATGTCTTTAGCATCAGCCTTACAGGAATTTATCTACTTAGAACAGCTACTAGAAGGCATGGACAAATACAAATATACACAAACAAAGGTGTAAGAAGACAACCAGGGTACTATTGCACTAGCCAGAAACCCAGTAAGCAGGCAAAGGTGCAAGCACATAGATAATAAGTACCACTTCATCAGGGAAACTGTAAATAATGGAAGGGTAACTTTGGAATACTGCCCTATTGAGTAAATGATTTCCGATGTGTTGACAAAGCCAGCCACTAAGTTAAAGCTAAAAGAGTTTGCTCAGGATATGTTTGGCACTTAAAAGTGCAGAGTATATTTGTGTGTTAAGCCAAAGAGGGAAACCGTGTTATTGTTCAGTTTTTTATGTAACCCAGTGAGCGAGTGGGGGTGTTAATATATGATTACGCCCTTACTTTGAAGGGACAACGTGATGACGTCACTACTAGGGCTGCAACAACGAATCGATAAAATCGATAAAAATCGATAACTAAAGGCGTTAGCAACGAATTTTGTGGTCGATTCGTTGAGTCGCGCGATTAATACGTCACTCGTAGGCGCAGCACTGTTTACAGCCAGCCGCCGACAGGTTGGTTCATGGTTCATGCACGCCCACAGCGAGCTTTAGTGTGAGCGACCACAGCTTGTATTTGGGTCATATCTTAACACTGAACTGTAGGCCTATATAAAGAGTTGTACCTCCACTGTCTTTGGGTTCAAAAAAACTCCTTCAACACAGTATCCGACAAGTCCAACCGAAAACTCTGTCAGCTGCTGCTGCTGCAGACGGTGTGCAGACGGGCTCGGAGTCGGCACCGCGTGTATCAACAGTAGGGGTGTAACGGTATGTATTTGTATTGAACCGTTTCGGTACGGGGTGCTCGGTTCGGTATGGAGGCGTACCGAACGAGTTTCCAATACGGACATATTAAGTAGAGGACCGCATGTGTAGAACATGCTGCTGCCGCAAATGCAGTTGCGCACACCGTAGCTGTGTTCGAAATCGTTCCCTATCCACTCACTTACTATTCCCTATAGTGTTCATGATATAGTGCACTATTTAGGGAACGAACAAACGAGAATTCGGACACTACTAGGGCTGTAACGATACGCGTATCGAAACCGAAATCGCGACACTCAAAGCCACGAACCCGTCTCGCGGTGCGAGAAGGCAGAAGCGCGTTACGCCCTTTCTAACTCTCCGGTCAAATTGTCCGATTAAAATGTGCCAAGAATTTGTCTGAATAGTAGTCTGCTGACACCGCCCCCCTTATCGATGCCGTAAATATGCGACCGGATGCCCTCTGTGATGACAGTTCTCCGTGGTTACGGAGGATTGCATTTCTCCACAGCCGTCGAAGTCCTCATATGCGATATGAACGACATTTATCTAGAGAAAAAAAATTGCCTGTGTGATCCCTGTCTCTATTGTTTTGTGTGATTTGACCGGCAGTTGATCTGCTTATGGGTCGGAATGAAGCGGCCACCGATTATTGACAGATTGGGTACTTTATTCCACCGGATTCGTTCGCTTCTTCACTAGACACACGTCATTCACACACAAACATACGCACACTGCCATTCTCGCGCACACACATACGTTACTCGTAACACTTTGCCTCGTTATTGCCACGTTCATGTTAGACGTTCAGGTTTTTTCCCATCTTTTGGAAGTTAGGCTAATCAACATGTTGCATTCTATACGGCCTGATTAAGTCATTATTTAAGCTACATAGCCTAATAAGATGCGCTAATAGGATATTTGACTAAACCACCAAACTAGTTGAGGGTTTTTGCCTACCTGCAAGCATCCTCCAACTGCAATCTTTGGTTATTTATTCATTAATTTAGCTATACTTTAATAGTATTCTTTCTGTTCAAATCTGTTCAGTGTTCCAAATTATTTGTTATTAAATGTTACATTAAGTTAATTGTTGTTTAAATAAAATGCTTTTTAAATTTAAAAAAATCGTGGGATGTATCGAACCGTGAGTCAAAAATCATGATACAAACCGAATCGTGAGTTGGTGTATCGTTACAGCCCTAGACACTACGCTTAACATTTCTAAACTTAATTTGCGTCAGTGAATGCGCCGGGTATTTGTGTGACGCAGACAGATCCGCCCACATCATGTAAACAAACCGGGCACTCACGAGGAAAGCTGGAGGTTGTATTGATGTTGAATGTTACATTTCCTTGTTTAATTAATTTTGAATGTTAAATATTCTATGTTAAATCCCAAATAAATTGTTGACATTTCTAAACAAAAGCCGGAGACTCCATCATTAACTGTATTCGTTTTCGGGGTTATTCAGCTTCTTCTTCTCCTACGGAAAAACACGACCTTATTGCATTGTGGTATACGGGAGTAACATGTAGGGTACATCGTATGTACACTCAAATTTTGGGTTAGGGTTAGTTTCAAGCAACAACTTGAAACTGTTTAGTGTTGCAATTGTTAAATTTTGCACATGGAGAAAATATCTTTTTAAAGAAACAGTCTGAGCCAATGTTATTTATTTTTATTTCTACATTTCAGAATCTTGTAATTATATTTTTGAGCAGAATTCTAGCTTTGTATTGTCTAATGTTCCTATTGTTAAAAGCACAAAAGTGTGTTATGAACAACTAGCACATTTATATTTTGCAATTTGTTTTCTTACTGTACCGAAAATGAACCGAACCGTGACCTCAAAACCGAGGTACGTACCAACCCGAGATTCGTACCGTTAGACCCCTAATCAACAGCCATTCAAAGCAGCGGCAGTAATCACACAACCGGACGGTGTAGAAAGTCCCATCAGTTAAAAATAGCATCCATGTTTAAATCAGCAGGATATAGAGCTTGTTAGCTTAAAAAGAAAAAACGCAAACAGTGTCAAATGTGATGTGTTAAGGTCGGCTCAGTGATTGATGATTGATGTGTTCAGATGCAACATAAAAAACTTGTTTTCCCAGCAATATAAAATAGATAGTAAAGATGGAATTATGACCAGTTTAACGTCCTATCTTGAACTATGATCATCTTATCAGCAATTAAAACAATAATACAAGTTCTATTTCAAGGAGTCTCGAAAATGGTATCAAGATCAATAAAAATTAACAATCTCCTGTCATCTGAGAGAAATTAAGATGATTTAATTTATTTTTAACCGTTAGTATTTACCGGTTAAAGATCTTATCGGTTGACCGGTTAACCACGGACACCCCTTATATACTGTATATACTGTATACATGTATGGATACATACTGTATACATATATATATATATATATATATATGTGTATATGTATATATATATATATATATATATATATATATATATATATATATATATATATATGTGTGTATATGTGTATATGTATATATATATATATACACACACATTATGTTTTTTTTGTGTTGTCCCAGTTATGTTTTTTTTATGTTTTTAACATTTAATATTATATTTTTATAAGAGCTGTCAGTTAAACGCGTTATTAACGGCGTTAACGCAAGCCAAATTTAACGGCGTTAAAAAAAAAAAATAACGCGCGATTAACGCAATTATTTTATAAAAAATAAAAATAAATTTAGGGTTAGGGTTAGATCATCTTATCAGCAATTAAAACAATAATACAAGTTCTATTTCAAGGAGTCTCGAAAATGGTATCAAGATCAATAAAAATTAACAATCTCCTGTCATCTGAGAGAAATTAAGATGATTTAATTTATTTTTAACCGTTAGTATTTACCGGTTAAAGATCTTATCGGTTGACCGGTTAACCACGGACACCCCTTATATACTGTATATACTGTATACATGTATGTATACATACTGTATACATACATGCATACATATATATATATATATATATATATATATATATATATATATATATATATATATATATATATACACACACATTATGTTTTTTTTGTGTTGTCCCAGTTATGTTTTTTTTATGTTTTTAACATTTAATATTATATTTTTATTAGAGCTGTGTTAAACGCGTTATTAACGGCGTTAACGCAAACCAAATTTAACGGCGTTAAAAACATAAATAACGCGCGATTAACGCAATTATTTTATAAAAAAAAAAATATATATATTATTAGGGGTCCAAGCCAACAGGTTGGATCCCTATTGTTTTTGTAAGGATTTTTATACTTACCTCCCTGAAAGTGGTACCACAGCCCAAACCGTAAATGGTGCACACACGCCAATTGCATGACTAGATCCAGATCCGTGTAGACTACGCAGACGACAAAATCCAGACCTGCCGGCCACTAGGTGGCGCTATAACAAGAAAATCGCGTTTGGGGCTATAACTCCCACACCGAACCTCCCACAGTCCAAAACCTTATACCCACAGATGCACTGGAGTCTGCTGGATCTTTTGGCATAGGCCACGCCAATTTGCGTCCATGAATATTTTTCGCTAAATCGCGAAAACCGCAAAACAGTTTTTTCCCTACTCCTCCCACATTTCTTGACCAATCGACGCCAAACTTTGCACACGGCATCTTCAGACGCACACGCAAAGAAATCGTAGAACAGTTTTTTGATCCGACCTTCGACGACGAAACGGTAGCGTTTTGAATATTGGTTTATGAGCTAAATTAGACGTGGAAAATCAAAAATCCAAAGAAATCCAAAATTAGACATCGGAACGAGTCCAAATTGTACACACATGTTGGTGCTAACCTTAATGTCGTACGATAAAAATTTCGGAAAATTTCGCCATTAGGGGGCGCCATAAACGAGGAAATTGTATATCATCTACAAAATTTAGCCGCGAAAACCCTACACTGACTTCTCACTACTCCTACCACAGTCAAATCCTTTGTATCCACAGGTTCAGGGTAGCGTTTTGAACACATGCTTCGCGTTGTGCCGGCGAAACGCACATTTCTTGTCGCGTTGTGCCGGCGAAATGCACACTTCTTGGACCCCTGCATAACTGCTTGCAGTTCTAGTTAGGGGTCCAAGCCAACAGGTTGGATCCCTATTGTTTTTGTAAGGATTTTTAGGGGTCCAAGCCAACAGGTTGGATCCCTATTGTTTTTGTAAGGATTATTATTAGGGGTCCAAGCCAACAGGTTGGATCCCTATTGTTTTTGTAAGGATTATTCCTATTATTATTATTAGGGGTCCAAGCCAACAGGTTGGATCCCTATTGTTTTTGTAAGGATTTTTCTTTTTATTATTATTCCCAGCTAGAAGTGGTACCACACCCCAAACCGTAAATGGTGCCGACACGCCAATTGCATGACTAGATCCAGGTCTGTGATGTGTACGCAGACGACAAAATCCAGACACGCCGAACACTAGGTGGCGCTATACCAAGGAATACGCGTTTGGGGCTATAACTCCCACACCGAACCTCCCCCATTCAAAACCTTGTACACACAGATTCACTGGAGTCTGCTGCATCTTTTGGCATAGGCCACGCCCATTTGCGTCTATAATTTTTTTTCGCAAAATCGCGAAAACCGCAAAACTGTTTTTTCCCTACTCCTCCCACATTTATTGACCAATCGACACCAAACTTTGCACACGACATCTTCAGACGCACACGCAAAGGAATCGTGAGACAGTTTTTTGATCCGACCTTCGACGACGAAACGGTAGCGTTTTGAATATTGGTTTATGAGCTAAATTAGACGTGGAAAATCAAAAATCCAAAGAGATCCAAAATTAGACATCGGAACGAGTCCAAATTGTACACACATGTTGGTGCCAACCTTAATGTCGTACGATAAAAATTTCGGATAATTTCGCCATTAGGGGGCGCAATAAACGAGGAAATTGTATATCTTCTAATTGGCCAAAGGAATGTTCTTCAAACTCAAGGGAAACCATCAAGGGGCAAACCCGAGTCTATATAGAAAATATGGCCAAGAATTATTAATGTGGGCGGGAGTTATTTGGCAAAGGAAAATTGTCCTTGGAAAATTTCGCCACAGGGCGGCGCCAAAAAACGACGACATTGTCCATCTCCTATTTGGCCAATGTTCTGAAAACGCGTTTTAGGCTATAACTCCCACACCGAAGCTCCCACAGTCGAAACCTTTATATCCACAGGTTCAGGGTAGCATTTTGAACACATGCTTCGCGTTGTGCCGGCGAAACGCACATTTCTTGTCGCGTTGTGCCGGCGAAATGCACACTTCTTGGACCCCTGCATAACTGCTTGCAGTTCTAGTTATTCTTACCCCCCTAAAAGTGGGCCCACACCCCAAACCGTAAATGGTGCCGACACGCAAATGGCATGACTAGGTCCAGATCTGTTCGGACTAAGCAGACGACAAAATCCAGACCTGCCGGCCACTAGGTGGCGCTATAACAAGAAAATCGCGTTTGGGGCTATAACTCCCACACCGAACCTCCCACATTCAAAACCTTGAACACACAGATTCACTGGAGTCTGATGCATCTTTTGGCATAGGCCACGCCCATTTGCGTCCATAATTTTTTTTCGCAATATCGCGAAAACCGCAAAACTGTTTTTTCCCTACTCCGCCCACATTTCTTGACCAATCGACACCAAACTTTGCACACGACATCGTCAGACGCACACGAAAAGAAAAACTATATACTTTTTTGATCCGACCTTCGACTACGAAACGGTAGCGTTTTGAATATTGCTTTATTAGCTACGTTTTACGTCGATACGCAAAAATTCAGAAAATACCAAAATTAGACATCGGATCAAGTCCAAATTTTAGACACATGTCGGTGCTACCCTTAATGGCGTTCGATAAAAAAATCGGAAAATTTTGCCATTAGGGGGCGCAATAAACGAGGAAATTGTATATCTTCTAATTGGCAAAAGGAATGTTCTTCAAACTATGAGGGAACCATCAAGGGGCAAACCCGAGTCTATATAAAAATTATGGTCAAGAATTATTGATGTGGGCGGGAGTTATTTGGAAAAGGAAAATTCTCTTTTGAAAATTTCGCCACAGGGCGGCGCCAAAAAACGACGACATTGTCTATCTCCTATTTGGCCAATGTTCTGAAAACGCGTTTTAGGCTATAACTCCCACACCGAAGCTCCCACAGTCAAAACCTTTATATCCACATGTTGTTCACGGTAGCGTTTTGAATACTTGCTTCGCATTGTGCCGGCGAAACGCACATTTCTCGTCGCGTTGTGCCGGCGAAATGCACACTTCTTGGACCCCTGCATAACTGCTTGCAGTTCTAGTTATTAGGGGTCCAAGCCAACAGGTTGGATCCCTATTGTTTTTGTAAGGATTATTATTATTATTATTATTCTTCCCATCTAGAAGTGGGCCCACAGCCCAAACCGTAAATGGTGCCGACACGCCAACTGCATGACTAGATCCAGGTCCGTGAACACTACGCAGACGACAAAATCCAGACCTACCGGCCACTAGGTGGCGCTATACCAAGGAATACGCGTTTGGGGCTATAACTCCCACACCGAACCTCCCACAGTCAAAAACTTGTACGCACATATTCACTGGAGTCTGTTGCATCTTTTGGCATAGGCCACGCCCATTTGCTTCTAAATTTTTTGTCCGCAAAATCGCGAAAACCGCAAAACTGTTTTTTCCCTATTCCTCCCACATTTCTTGACCAATCGACACCAAACTTTGCACACGACATCGTCAGACAAACAGGAAAAGAAAAACTCAAACACTTTTTTGATCCGACCTTCGATTACGAAACGGTAGCGTTTTGAATATTTGTTTATTAGCTACGTTTTACGTCGAAACGCAAAAATTAAAAAAATACCGAAATTAGACATCGGATCAAGTCCAAATTTTAGACACATGTCGGTGCTACCCTTAATGGCGTTCAATAAAGAATTCGGAATATTTCGCCATTAGGGGGCGCAATAAAGGAGGAAATTGTATATCTTCTAATTGGCCAAAGGAATGTTCTTCAAACTCAAGGGAAACCAGCAAGGGGCAAACTCGAATCTATATAGAAAATATGGCCAAGAATTATTGATGTGGGCGGGAGTTAATTGGCAAAGGAAAATTGTCTTTGGAAAATTTCGCCACAGGGCGGCGCCAAAAAACGACGACATTGTCTATCTCCTATTTGGCCAATGTTCTGAAAACGCGTTTTAGGCTATAACTCCCACACCGAAGCTCCCACAGTCAAAACCTTTATATCCACATGTTGTTCACGGTAGCGTTTTCAATACTTGCTTCGCGTTGTGCCGGCGAAACGCACATTTCTTGTCGCGTTGTGCCGGCGAAATGCACACTTCTTGGACCCCTGCATAACTGCTTGCAGTTCTAGTTATTATTCTTACCTCCCTAAAAGTGTGCCCACAGCCCAAACCGTAAATGGTGACGACACGCCAATTGCATGACTAGATCCAGATCTCTTCGGACTACGCAGACGACAAAATCCAGACACGCCGGCCACTAGGTGGCGCTATACCAAGGGAAAACGCGTTTGGGGCTATAACTCCCACACCGAACCTCCCACAGTCAAAAACTTGTACGCACATATTCACTGGAGTCTGCTGCATCTTTTGGCATAGGCCACGCCCATTTGCTTCCATAATTTTTTTTCGCAAAATCGCGAAAACCGCAAAACTGTTTTTTCGCTACTCCTCCCACATTTCTTGACCAATCGACACCAAACTTTGCACACGACATCGTCAGACAAACACGAAAAGAAAAACTTTAACACTTTTTTGATCCGACCTTCGATTACGAAACGGTAGCGTTTTGAATATTTGTTTATTAGCTACGTTTTTCGTCGAAACGCAAAAATTCATAAAATACCAAAATTAGACATCGGATCAAGTCCAAATTTTTGACACATGTCGGTGCTACCCTTAATGGCGTTCAATAAAGAATTCGGAATATTTCGCCATTAGGGGGCGCAATAAACGAGGAAATTGTTTATCTTCTAATTGGCCAAAAGAATGTTCTTCAAACTATAAGGGAACTATCAAGGGGCAATCCCGAGTCTATATAAAAAATATGGCCAAGAATTATTAATGTGGGCGGGAGTTATTTGGCAAAGGAAAATTGTCTTTGGATAATTTCGCCACAAGGGGGCGCAAATAAACGACGACAATGTCTATCTCCTATTTGGCCATGGAATGTTCTGAAAACGCGTTTTAGGCTATAACTCCCACACCGAAGCTCCCACAGTCAAAACCTTTATATCCACATGTTGTTCACGGTAGCGTTTTGAATACTTGCTTCGCGTTGTGCCGGCGAAACGCACATTTCTTGTCGCGTTGTGCCGGCGAAATGCACACATCTTCGCGTTTGGGGCTATAACTCCCACACCGAACCTCCCACAGTCCAAAACCTTGAACACACAGATTCACTGGAGTCTGATGCATCTTTTGGCATAGGCCACGCCCATTTGCGTCTATAATTTTTTTTCGCAAAATCGCGAAAACCGCAAAACTGTTTTTTCCCTACTCCGCCCACATTTCTTGACCAATCGACACCAAACTTTGCACACGACATCGTCAGACGCACACGAAAAGAAAAACTATATACTTTTTTGATCCGACCTTCGACTACGAAACAGTAGCGTTTTGAATATTGCTTTATTAGCTACGTTTTACGTCGATAGGCAAAAATTCAAAAAATACCAAAATTAGACATCAGATCAAGCCCACATTTTAGACACATGTCGGTGTTACCCTTAATGGCGTTCGATAAAAAAATCGGAAAATTTTGCCATTAGGGGGCGCAATAAACGAGGAAATTGTATATCTTCTAATTGGCAAAAGGAATGTTCTTCAAACTATGAGGGAACCATCAAGGGGCAAACCCGAGTCTATATAAAAATTATGGTCAAGAATTATTGATGTGGGCGGGAGTTATTTGGAAAAGGAAAATTCTCTTTTGAAAATTTCGCCACAGGGCGGCGCCAAAAAACGACGACATTGTCTATCTCCTATTTGGCCAATGTTCTGAAAACGCGTTTTAGGCTATAACTCCCACACCGAAGCTCCCACAGTCAAAACCTTTATATCCACATGTTGTTCACGGTAGCGTTTTGAATACTTGCTTCGCATTGTGCCGGCGAAACGCACATTTCTCGTCGCGTTGTGCCGGCGAAATGCACACAGCCCAAACCGTAAATGGTGACGACACGCCAATTGCATGACTAGATCCAGATCTCTTCGGACTACGCAGACGACAAAATCCAGACACGCCGGCCACTAGGTGGCGCTATACCAAGGGAAAACGCGTTTGGGGCTATAACTCCCACACCGAACCTCCCACAGTCAAAAACTTGTACGCACATATTCACTGGAGTCTGCTGCATCTTTTGGCATAGGCCACGCCCATTTGCTTCTATAATTTTTTTTCGCAAAATCGCGAAAACCGCAAAACTGTTTTTTCGCTACTCCTCCCACATTTCTTGACCAATCGACACCAAACTTTGCACACGACATCGTCAGACAAACACGAAAAGAAAAACTTTAACACTTTTTTGATCCGACCTTCGATTACGAAACGGTAGCGTTTTGAATATTTGTTTATTAGCTACGTTTTTCGTCGAAACGCAAAAATTCATAAAATACCAAAATTAGACATCGGATCAAGTCCAAATTTTTGACACATGTCGGTGCTACCCTTAATGGCGTTCAATAAAGAATTCGGAATATTTCGCCGTTAGGGGGCGCAATAAACGAGGAAATTGTTTATCTTCTAATTGGCCAAAAGAATGTTCTTCAAACTATAAGGGAACTATCAAGGGGCAATCCCGAGTCTATATAAAAAATATGGCCAAGAATTATTAATGTGGGCGGGAGTTATTTGGCAAAGGAAAATTGTCTTTGGATAATTTCGCCACAAGGGGGCGCAAATAAACGACGACAATGTCTATCTCCTATTTGGCCATGGAATGTTCTGAAAACGCGTTTTAGGCTATAACTCCCACACCGAAGCTCCCAGAGTCAAAACCTTTATATCCACATGTTGTTCACGGTAGCGTTTTGAATACTTGCTTCGCGTTGTGCCGGCGAAACGCACATTTCTTGTCGCGTTGTGCCGGCGAAATGCACACATCTTCGCGTTTGGGGCTATAACTCCCACACCGAACCTCCCACAGTCCAAAACCTTATACCCACAGATGCACTGGAGTCTGCTGGATCTTTTGGCATAGGCCACGCCCATTTGCTTCTATAATTTTTTTTCGCAAAATCGCGAAAACCGCAAAACTGTTTTTTCGCTACTCCTCCCACATTTCTTGACCAATCGACACCAAACTTTGCACACGACATCGTCAGACAAACACGAAAAGAAAAACTTTAACACTTTTTTGATCCGACCTTCGATTACGAAACGGTAGCGTTTTGAATATTTGTTTATTAGCTACGTTTTTCGTCGAAACGCAAAAATTCATAAAATACCAAAATTAGACATCGGATCAAGTCCAAATTTTTGACACATGTCGGTGCTACCCTTAATGGCGTTCAATAAAGAATTCGGAATATTTCGCCATTAGGGGGCGCAATAAACGAGGAAATTGTTTATCTTCTAATTGGCCAAAAGAATGTTCTTCAAACTATAAGGGAACTATCAAGGGGCAATCCCGAGTCTATATAAAAAATATGGCCAAGAATTATTAATGTGGGCGGGAGTTATTTGGCAAAGGAAAATTGTCTTTGGATAATTTCGCCACAAGGGGGCGCAAATAAACGACGACAATGTCTATCTCCTATTTGGCCATGGAATGTTCTGAAAACGCGTTTTAGGCTATAACTCCCACACCGAAGCTCCCACAGTCAAAACCTTTATATCCACATGTTGTTCACGGTAGCGTTTTGAATACTTGCTTCGCGTTGTGCCGGCGAAACGCACATTTCTTGTCGCGTTGTGCCGGCGAAATGCACACATCTTCGCGTTTGGGGCTATAACTCCCACACCGAACCTCCCACAGTCCAAAACCTTGAACACACAGATTCACTGGAGTCTGATGCATCTTTTGGCATAGGCCACGCCCATTTGCGTCTATAATTTTTTTTCGCAAAATCGCGAAAACCGCAAAACTGTTTTTTCCCTACTCCGCCCACATTTCTTGACCAATCGACACCAAACTTTGCACACGACATCGTCAGACGCACACGAAAAGAAAAACTATATACTTTTTTGATCCGACCTTCGACTACGAAACAGTAGCGTTTTGAATATTGCTTTATTAGCTACGTTTTACGTCGATAGGCAAAAATTCAAAAAATACCAAAATTAGACATCAGATCAAGCCCACATTTTAGACACATGTCGGTGTTACCCTTAATGGCGTTCGATAAAAAAATCGGAAAATTTTGCCATTAGGGGGCGCAATAAACGAGGAAATTGTATATCTTCTAATTGGCAAAAGGAATGTTCTTCAAACTATGAGGGAACCATCAAGGGGCAAACCCGAGTCTATATAAAAATTATGGTCAAGAATTATTGATGTGGGCGGGAGTTATTTGGAAAAGGAAAATTCTCTTTTGAAAATTTCGCCACAGGGCGGCGCCAAAAAACGACGACATTGTCTATCTCCTATTTGGCCAATGTTCTGAAAACGCGTTTTAGGCTATAACTCCCACACCGAAGCTCCCACAGTCAAAACCTTTATATCCACATGTTGTTCACGGTAGCGTTTTGAATACTTGCTTCGCATTGTGCCGGCGAAACGCACATTTCTCGTCGCGTTGTGCCGGCGAAATGCACACAGCCCAAACCGTAAATGGTGACGACACGCCAATTGCATGACTAGATCCAGATCTCTTCGGACTACGCAGACGACAAAATCCAGACACGCCGGCCACTAGGTGGCGCTATACCAAGGGAAAACGCGTTTGGGGCTATAACTCCCACACCGAACCTCCCACAGTCAAAAACTTGTACGCACATATTCACTGGAGTCTGCTGCATCTTTTGGCATAGGCCACGCCCATTTGCTTCTATAATTTTTTTTCGCAAAATCGCGAAAACCGCAAAACTGTTTTTTCGCTACTCCTCCCACATTTCTTGACCAATCGACACCAAACTTTGCACACGACATCGTCAGACAAACACGAAAAGAAAAACTTTAACACTTTTTTGATCCGACCTTCGATTACGAAACGGTAGCGTTTTGAATATTTGTTTATTAGCTACGTTTTTCGTCGAAACGCAAAAATTCATAAAATACCAAAATTAGACATCGGATCAAGTCCAAATTTTTGACACATGTCGGTGCTACCCTTAATGGCGTTCAATAAAGAATTCGGAATATTTCGCCATTAGGGGGCGCAATAAACGAGGAAATTGTTTATCTTCTAATTGGCCAAAAGAATGTTCTTCAAACTATAAGGGAACTATCAAGGGGCAATCCCGAGTCTATATAAAAAATATGGCCAAGAATTATTAATGTGGGCGGGAGTTATTTGGCAAAGGAAAATTGTCTTTGGATAATTTCGCCACAAGGGGGCGCAAATAAACGACGACAATGTCTATCTCCTATTTGGCCATGGAATGTTCTGAAAACGCGTTTTAGGCTATAACTCCCACACCGAAGCTCCCAGAGTCAAAACCTTTATATCCACATGTTGTTCACGGTAGCGTTTTGAATACTTGCTTCGCGTTGTGCCGGCGAAACGCACATTTCTTGTCGCGTTGTGCCGGCGAAATGCACACATCTTCGCGTTTGGGGCTATAACTCCCACACCGAACCTCCCACAGTCCAAAACCTTATACCCACAGATGCACTGGAGTCTGCTGGATCTTTTGGCATAGGCCACGCCCATTTGCGTCTATGAATATTTTTCGCTAAATCGCGAAAACCGCAAAACAGTTTTTTCCCTACTCCTCCCACATTTCTTGACCAATCGACACCAAACTTTGCACACGACATCGTCAGACAAACACGAAAAGAAAAACTTTAACACTTTTTTGATCCGACCTTCGATTACGAAACGGTAGCGTTTTGAATATTTGTTTATTAGCTACGTTTTTCGTCGAAACGCAAAAATTCATAAAATACCAAAATTAGACATCGGATCAAGTCCAAATTTTTGACACATGTCGGTGCTACCCTTAATGGCGTTCAATAAAGAATTCGGAATATTTCGCCATTAGGGGGCGCAATAAACGAGGAAATTGTTTATCTTCTAATTGGCCAAAAGAATGTTCTTCAAACTATAAGGGAACTATCAAGGGGCAATCCCGAGTCTATATAAAAAATATGGCCAAGAATTATTAATGTGGGCGGGAGTTATTTGGCAAAGGAAAATTGTCTTTGGATAATTTCGCCACAAGGGGGCGCAAATAAACGACGACAATGTCTATCTCCTATTTGGCCATGGAATGTTCTGAAAACGCGTTTTAGGCTATAACTCCCACACCGAAGCTCCCAGAGTCAAAACCTTTATATCCACATGTTGTTCACGGTAGCGTTTTGAATACTTGCTTCGCGTTGTGCCGGCGAAACGCACATTTCTTGTCGCGTTGTGCCGGCGAAATGCACACATCTTCGCGTTTGGGGCTATAACTCCCACACCGAACCTCCCACAGTCCAAAACCTTATACCCACAGATGCACTGGAGTCTGCTGGATCTTTTGGCATAGGCCACGCCCATTTGCTTCTATAATTTTTTTTCGCAAAATCGCGAAAACCGCAAAACTGTTTTTTCGCTACTCCTCCCACATTTCTTGACCAATCGACACCAAACTTTGCACACGACATCGTCAGACAAACACGAAAAGAAAAACTTTAACACTTTTTTGATCCGACCTTCGATTACGAAACGGTAGCGTTTTGAATATTTGTTTATTAGCTACGTTTTTCGTCGAAACGCAAAAATTCATAAAATACCAAAATTAGACATCGGATCAAGTCCAAATTTTTGACACATGTCGGTGCTACCCTTAATGGCGTTCAATAAAGAATTCGGAATATTTCGCCATTAGGGGGCGCAATAAACGAGGAAATTGTTTATCTTCTAATTGGCCAAAAGAATGTTCTTCAAACTATAAGGGAACTATCAAGGGGCAATCCCGAGTCTATATAAAAAATATGGCCAAGAATTATTAATGTGGGCGGGAGTTATTTGGCAAAGGAAAATTGTCTTTGGATAATTTCGCCACAAGGGGGCGCAAATAAACGACGACAATGTCTATCTCCTATTTGGCCATGGAATGTTCTGAAAACGCGTTTTAGGCTATAACTCCCACACCGAAGCTCCCAGAGTCAAAACCTTTATATCCACATGTTGTTCACGGTAGCGTTTTGAATACTTGCTTCGCGTTGTGCCGGCGAAACGCACATTTCTTGTCGCGTTGTGCCGGCGAAATGCACACATCTTCGCGTTTGGGGCTATAACTCCCACACCGAACCTCCCACAGTCCAAAACCTTATACCCACAGATGCACTGGAGTCTGCTGGATCTTTTGGCATAGGCCACGCCCATTTGCGTCTATGAATATTTTTCGCTAAATCGCGAAAACCGCAAAACAGTTTTTTCCCTACTCCTCCCACATTTCTTGACCAATCGACACCAAACTTTGCACACGACATCGTCAGACAAACACGAAAAGAAAAACTTTAACACTTTTTTGATCCGACCTTCGATTACGAAACGGTAGCGTTTTGAATATTTGTTTATTAGCTACGTTTTTCGTCGAAACGCAAAAATTCATAAAATACCAAAATTAGACATCGGATCAAGTCCAAATTTTTGACACATGTCGGTGCTACCCTTAATGGCGTTCAATAAAGAATTCGGAATATTTCGCCATTAGGGGGCGCAATAAACGAGGAAATTGTTTATCTTCTAATTGGCCAAAAGAATGTTCTTCAAACTATAAGGGAACTATCAAGGGGCAATCCCGAGTCTATATAAAAAATATGGCCAAGAATTATTAATGTGGGCGGGAGTTATTTGGCAAAGGAAAATTGTCTTTGGATAATTTCGCCACAAGGGGGCGCAAATAAACGACGTTTTGAATACTTGCTTCGCGTTGTGCCGGCGAAACGCACATTTCTTGTCGCGTTGTGCCGGCGAAATGCACACATCTCCGCGTTTGGGGCTATAACTCCCACACCGAACCTCCCACAGTCCAAAACCTTATACCCACAGATGCACTGGAGTCTGCTGGATCTTTTGGCATAGGCCACGCCCATTTGCGTCTATGAATATTTTTCGCTAAATCGCGAAAACCGCAAAACAGTTTTTTCCCTACTCCTCCCACATTTCTTGACCAATCGACACCAAACTTTGCACACGACATCTTCAGACACACACGCAAAGAATGCATGAAACACTTTTTTGATGCGACCTTCGACGACGAAACGGTAGCATTTTGAATATTGGTTTATTAGCTAAATCAGACGTGGAATATCAAAAATCCCCAAAAATCCAAAAGTAGACATCGGATCGAGTCCAAATTGTACACACATGTTGGTGCTAACCTTAATGTCGTTCGATAAAAAAAACGCAACATTTCGCCATTAGGGGGCGCCATGAACGAGGAAATTGTATATCTTCTACAAAATTTCGCCGCGAAAACGCTGCACTGACTTCTCGCTACTCCTACCACAGTCAAATTCTTTGTATCCACAGGTTCAGGGTAGCGTTTTGAACACATGCTTCGCGTCGTGCCGGCGAAACGCACATTTCTTGTCGCGTTGTGCCGGCGAAATGCACACTTCTTGGACCCCTGCATAACTGCTTGCAGTTCTAGTTATTAGGGGTCCAAGCCAACAGGTTGGATCCCTATTGTTTTTGTAAGGATTTTTTTTATTATTAGGGGTCCAAGCCAACAGGTTGGATCCCTATTGTTTTTGTAAGGATTATTATTAGGGGTCCAAGCCAACAGGTTGGATCCCTATTGTTTTTGTAAGGATTTTTCTTTTTAGGGGTCCAAGCCAACAGGTTGGATCCCTATTGTTTTTGTAAGGATTATTATTATTAGGGGTCCAAGCCAACAGGTTGGATCCCTATTGTTTTTGTAAGGATTATTATTATTATTATACTTCCCATCTAGAAGTGGTACCACAGCCCAAACAGTAAATGGTGCACATGCGCCAATTGCATCACTAGATCCAGGTCCGTGAACACTACGCAGACGACAAAATCCAGACACGCCGGCCACTAGGTGGCGCTATACCAAGGAATACGCGTTTGGGGCTATAACTCCCACACCGAACCTCCCACAGTCAAAAACTTGTACGCACATATTCACTGGAGTCTGCTGCATCTTTTGGCATAGGCCACGCCCATTTGCGCCTAGAATTTTTTTTCGCAAAATCGCGAAAACCGCAAAACTGTTTTTTCCCTTCTCCTCCCACATTTCTCGACCAATCAACACCAAACTTTGCACACGACATCTTCAGACGCACACGAAAAGAAATACTCAAACACTTTTTGATCCGACCTTCGATTACGAAACGGTAGCATTTTGAATATTTGTTTATTAGCTACGTTTTACGTTGAAAATCAAAAATCCAGAAAAATACCAAAATTAGACATCGGATCAAGTCCAAATTTTACACACATGTCGGTGTTACCCTTAGTGACGTTCGAAAAAGATTTCGGAAAGTTTCGCCATTAGGGGGCGCAATAAAAGAGGAAATTGTATGTCTCCTACAAAATTTCGCCGCAAAAACGCCACACTGACTTCTCGCTACTCCTACCACAGTCAAATCCTTTTTATCCACAGGTTCAGGGTAGCGTTTTGAACACATGCTTCGCGTTGTGCCGGCGAAATGCACATTTCTTGTCGCGTTGTGCCGGGGAAATGCACACTTCTTGGACCCCTGCATAACTGCTTGCAGTTCTAGTTATACTTCCCCCCGTACTTGTGGGACCACAGCCCAAACCGTAAATGGTGCGGACATGCCAATAGCATGACTGGATCCAGGTCCGGCACCGCTACTCAGATAACAAAATCCAGACACGCCGGTCACTAGGTGGCGCTATACCAAGGAATACGCGTTTGGGGCTATAACTCCCACACCGAACCTCCCAGAGTCCAAAAACTTGTACACACAGATGCACTGGAGTCTGCTGCATCTTTTGGCTTAGGCCACGCCCATTTGCGTCTAGAATTTTTTTTCGCAAAATCGCGAAAACCGCTAAACAGTTTTTTCCCTACTCCTCCCACATTTCTTGACCAATCGACACCAAACTTTGCAGACAAGATCTTCAGACGCACACGCATAGAATTGATAGACACTTTTTTGATCGGACCTTCGACGACGAAACGGTAGCGTTTTGAATATTGGTTTATGAGCTAAATTAGACGTGGAAAATCAAAAATCCAAAGAAATCCAAAATTAGACATCGGAACGAGTCCAAATTTTACAGACATGTTGGTGCTAACCTTAATGACGTTCGATAAAAATTTCGGAAAATTTCGCCATTAGGGGGCGCAATAAACAAGGAAATTGTATATCTTCTAATTGGCCAAAGGAATGTTCTTCAAACTCAAGGGAAACCATCAAGGGGCAAACCCGAGTCTATATAGAAAATATGGCCAAGAATTATTAATATGGGCGGGAGTTATTTGGCAAAGGAAAATTGTCTTTGGAAAATTTCGCCACAGGGCGGCGCCAAAAAACGACCACATTGTCTATCTCCTATTTGGCCAATGGAATGTTCTGAAAACGCGTTTCAGGCTATAACTCCCACACCGAAGCTCCCACAGTCAAAACCCTTATATCCACATGTTGTTCACGGTAGCGTTTTGAATACTTGCTTCGCGTTGTGCCGGCGAAATGCACATTTCTTATAGCGTTGTGCCGGCGAAATGCACACTTCTTGTTAGGGGTCCAAGCCAACAGGTTGGATCCCTATTGTTTTTGTAAGGATTTTTTTTGGGGTCCAAGCCAACAGGTTGGATCCCTATTGTTTTTGTAAGGATTATTATTATTATTAGGGGTCCAAGCCAACAGGTTGGATCCCTATTGTTTTTGTAAGGATTTTTATTAGGGGTCCAAGCCAACAGGTTGGATCCCTATTGTTTTTGTAGTGTTTTTTCCTATTATTATTATTTCCCCCTAGAAGTGGTACCACAGCCCAAACCGTAAATGGTAACGACACGCCAATTGCATGACTAGATCCAGGTCCCTGAGTTCTAGGCAGACGACCAAATTCAGACACACCGGCCACTAGGTGGCGCTATACCAAGGAATACGCGTTTGGGGCTATAACTCCCACACCGAACCTCCCACAGTCAAAAACTTGTACGCACATATTCACTGGAGTCTGCTGCATCTTTTGGCATAGGCCACGCCCATTTGCGTCCAGAATTTTTTTTCGCAAAATCGCGAAAACCGCAGAACTGTTTTTTCCCTACTCCTCCCACATTTCTTGACCAATCGACACCAAACTTTGCACACGGCATCTTCAGACGCACACGCAAAGAAATGGTAGACAGTTTTTTGATCCGACCTTCGACGACGAAACGGTAGAGTTTTGAATATTTGTTTATTAGCTAAATTAGACGTGGAAAATTAAAAATCCAAAGAAATCCAAAATTAGACATCGCATCGAGTCCAAATTGTACACACATGTTGGTGCTAACCTTAATGACGTTCGATAAAAATTTCGGAATATTTCGCCATTAGGGGGCGCAATAAACGAGGAAATTGTATATCTTCTACAAAATTTCGCTGCGAAAACGCTACACTGACTTCTCGCTACTCCTACCACAGTCAAATCCTTTGAATCCACAGGTTCAGGGTAGCGTTTTGAACACATGCTTCGCTTTGTGCCGGCGAAACGCACATTTCTTGTCGCGTTGTGCCGGCGAAATGCACACTTCTTGGACCCCTGCATAACTGCTTGCAGTTCTAGTTAGGGGTCCAAGCCAACAGGTTGGATCCCTATTGTTTTTGTAAGGATTCTTTTTATTTTTATTATTCCCCCCGTAAAAGTGGGCCCACAGCCCAAACCGTAAATGGTGCGGACATGCCAATAGCATGACTAGATTCAGGTCCGGCACCGCTACTCAGATAACAAAATCCAGACATGCTGGCCACTAGGTGGCGCTATACCAAGGAATACGCGTTTGGGGCTATAACTCCCACACCGAACCTCCCACATTCAAAACCTTGTACACACAGATTCACTGGAGTCTGCTGCATCTTTTGGCATAGGCCACGCCCATTTGCGTCTAGAATTTTGTTTCGCAAAATCGCGAAAACCGCAAAACTGTTTTTTCCCTACTCCTCCCACATTTCTTGACCAATCGACACCAAACTTTGCACACGACATCTTCAGACGCACAGGCAAAGGAATCGTGAGACAGTTTTTTGATCCGACCTTCGACGACGAAACGGTTGCGTTTTGAATATTGGTTTATTAGCTAAATTAGACGTGGAATAGCAAAAATCCAAAGAAATCCAAAATGAGACATCGGATCGAGTCCAAATTTTACACACATGTTGGTGCTAACCTTATTGTCGTTCGATAAAAATTTCGGAAAAATTTCGCCATTAGGGGGCGCAATAAACGAGGAAATTGTATATCTTCTAATTGGCCAAAGGAAAGTTATTCAAACTCAAGGGAAACCATCAAGGGGCAAACCCGAGTCTATATAGAAAATATGGCCAAGAATTATTAATGTGGGCGGGAGTTATTTGGCAAAGGAAAATTGCCCTTGGAAAATTTCGCCACAGGGCGGCGCCAAAAAACGACGACATTGTCTATCTCCTATTTGGCCAATGTTCTGAAAACGCGTTTTAGGCTATAACTCCCACACCGAAGCTCCCACAGTCAAAACCTTTATATCCACAGGTTCAGGGTAGCGTTTTGAACACATGCTTCGCGTTGTGCCGGCGAAACGCACATTTCTTGTCGCGTTGTGCCGGCGAAATGCACACTTCTTGGACCCCTGCATAACTGCTTGCAGTTCTAGTTATTATTATTCCCGGCTAGAAGTGGTACCACAGCCCAGACCGTAAATGGTGCCGACACGCCAATTGCATGACTAGATCCAGGTCCGTGAGGTGACGGGAGACGACAAAATCCAGACACGCCGGCCACTAGGTGGCGCTATACCAAGGGAAAACGCGTTTGGGGCTATAACTCCCACACCGAACCTCCCACAGTCAAAAACTTGTACGCACATATTCACTGGAGTCTGCTGCATCTTTTGGCATAGGCCACGCCCATTTGCGTCTAGAATTTTTTTTCGCAAAATCGCGAAAACCGCAAAACTGTTTTTTCGCTACTCCTCCCATATTTCTTGACCAATCAACACCACACTTTGCACACGGCATCTTCAGACGCACACGCAAAGAAATGATAGACACTTTTTTGATCCGACCCTCGACGACGAAACGGTAGCGTTTTGAATATTGGTTTATGAGCTAAATTAGACGTGGAAAATCAAAAATCCAAAGAAATCCAAAATTAGACATCGGAACGAGTCCAAATTTTACACACATGTTGGTGCTAACCTTAATGTCGTACGATAAAAAATTCGGAAAATTTCGCCATTAGGGGGCGCCATAAACGAGGAAATTGTATATCTTCTAATTGGCCAAAGGAATGTTCTTCAAACTATGAGGGAACCATCACGGGGCAAACCCGAGTCTATATAAAAATTATGGTCAAGAATTATTAATGTGGGCGGGAGTTATTTGGAAAAGGAAAATTGTCTTTGGAAAATTTCACCACAAGAGGGCGCAAAAAAACGACGAAATAATACATCTCCTAATCGCCAATGGAATGTTCTGAAAACGCGTTTTGGGCTATAACTCCCACACCGAAGCTCCCACAGTCAAAACCTTTATATCCACATGTTGTTCACGGTAGCGTTTTGAATACTTGCTTTGCGTTGTGCCGGCGAAATGCACATTTCTTGTCGCGTTGTGCCGGCGAAATGCACACTTCTTGGACCCCTGCATAACTGCTTGCAGTTCTAGTTAGGGGTCCAAGCCAACAGGTTGGATCCCTATTGTTTTTGTAAGGATTTTTTCTTATTATTATTCCTGCGCTAAATGTGCTACCACAGCCCAAACCGTAAATGTTGCCGACACGCCAATTGCATGACTTGATCCAGGTCCGGCACCGCTACTCAGATAACAAAATCCAGACACGCCGGCCACTAGGTGGCGCTATACCAAGGAAAGACGCGTTTGGGGCTATAACTCCCACACCGAACCTCCCACATTCAAAACCTTGTACACACCTATTCACTGGAGTCTGCTGCATCTTTTGGCATAGGCCACGCCCATTTGCGTCTAGAATTTTTTTTCGCAAAATCGCAAAAACCGCAAAACTGTTTTTTCCCTACTCCTCCCACATTTCTTGACCAATCGACACCAAACTTTGCACACGACATCTTCACACGCACACGCAAAGAATGCATGAAACACTTTTTTGATGCGACCTTTGACGACGAAACGGTAGCGTTTTGAATATTGGTTTATTAGCTAAATTAGACGTGGAATATTAAAAATCCAAAGAAATCAAAAATTAGACATCGGATCGAGTCCAAATTTTACACACATGTTGGTGTTAACCTTAACGTTGTTCGATAAAAAAATCGGAAAAATTCGCCATTAGGGGGCGCAATAAACGAGGAAATTGTATATCGTCTACAAAATTTCGCCGCGAAAACGCTACATTGACTTCTCGCTACTCCTACCACAGTCAAATCCTTTGTATCCACAGGTTCAGGGTAGCGTTTTGAACACATGCTTCGCGTTGTGCCGGCGAAACGCACATTTCTTGTCGCGTTGTGCCGGCGAAATGCACACTTCTTGGACCCCTGCATAACTGCTTGCAGTTCTAGTTATTAGGGGTCCAAGCCAACAGGTTGGATCCCTATTGTTTTTGTAGTGTTTATTATTATTATACTTACCTCCCTAAAAGTGTGCCCACAGCCCAAACCGTAAATGGTGCCGACACGCCAATTGCATGACTAGATCCAGATCCGTGGGGACTACGCAGACGACAAAATCCAGACATGCCGGCCACTAGGTGGCGCTATACCAAGGAATACGCGTTTGGGGCTATAACTCCCACACCGAACCTCCCACAGTCAAAAACTTGTACGCACATATGCACTGGAGTCTGCTGCATCTTTTGGCATAGGCCACGCCCATTTGCGTCTATAATTTTTTTTCGCAAAATCGCAAAAACCGCAAAACTGTTTTTTCCCTACTCCTCCCACATTTCTTGACCAATCGACACCAAACTTTGCACACGGCATCTTCAGACACACACGCAAAGAATGCTTGAACACTTTTTTGATCCGACCCTCGACGACGAAACGGTAGCGTTTTGAACATTGGTTTATTAGCTACGTTTTACGCCGAAACGCAAAAATTCAAAAAATACCAAAATTAGACATCGGATCAAGCCCAAATTTTAGACGCATGTCGGTGTTACCCTTAATGGCGTTCAATAAAAAAAACGGAATTTTTCGCCATTAGGGGGCGCAATAAACGAGGAAATTGTATATCTTCTAATTGGCCAGAGGAATGTTCTTCAAACTATAAGGGAACCATCAAGGGGCAAACCCGAGTCTATATAGAAAATATGGCCAAGAATTATTAATGTGGGCGGGAGTTATTTGGCAAAGGAAAATTGTCTTTGGAAAATGTCGCCACAGGGCGGTGCCAAAAAACGACGACATTGTCTATCTCCTATTTGGCCAATGGAATGTTCTGAAAACGAGTTTTAGGCTATAACTCCCACACCGAAGCTCCCACAGTCAAAACCTTTATATCCACAGGTTCAGGGTAGCGATTTGAATACTTGCTTCGCGTTCTGCCGGCGAAACGCACATTTCTTTTCGCGTTGTGCCGGCGAAATGCACACTTCTTGGACCCCTGCATAACTGCTTGCAGTTCTAGTTATTATTAGGGGTCCAAGCCAACAGGTTGGATCCCTATTGTTTTTGTAAGGATTTTTCCTATTATTAGGGGTCCAAGCCAACAGGTTGGATCCCTATTGTTTTTGTAAGGATTCTTTTTATTATTATTCCCCCCTAGAAGTGGGTCCACAGCCCAAACCGTAAATGGTGCCGACACGCCAATTGCATGACTAGATCCAGGTCCCTGAGTTCTAAGCAGACGACCAAATCCAGACACGCCGGCCACTAGGTGGCGCTATACCAAGGAAAGACGCGTTTGGGGCTATAACTCCCGCACCGAACCTCCCACAGTCAAAAACTTGTACGCACATATCCACTGGAGTCTGCTGCATCTTTTGGCATAGGCCACGCCCATTTGCGTCTGGAATTTTTTTTCGCAAAATCGCGAAAACCGCAAAACTGTTTTTTCGCTACTCGTCCCACATTTCTTGACCAATCAACACCAAACTTTGCACACGGCATCTTCAGACGCACACGCAAAGAATGCATGAAACACTTTTTTGATCCGACCTTCGACGACGAAACGGTAGCGTTTTGAATATTGGTTTATTAGCTAAATTAGACGTGGAATATTAAAAATCCAAAGAAATCAAAAATTAGACATCGGATCGAGTCCAAATTTTACACACATGTTGGTGTTAACCTTAACGTTGTTCGATAAAAAAATCGGAAAAATTCGCCATTAGGGGGCGCAATAAACGAGGAAATTGTATATCGTCTACAAAATTTCGCCGCGAAAACGCTACATTGACTTCTCGCTACTCCTACCACAGTCAAATCCTTTGTATCCACAGGTTCAGGGTAGCGTTTTGAACACATGCTTCGCGTTGTGCCGGCGAAACGCACATTTCTTGTCGCGTTGTGCCGGCGAAATGCACACTTCTTGGACCCCTGCATAACTGCTTGCAGTTCTAGTTATTAGGGGTCCAAGCCAACAGGTTGGATCCCTATTGTTTTTGTAGTGTTTATTAGGGGTCCAAGCCAACAGGTTGGATCCCTATTGTTTTTGTAAGGATTTTTCTTATTAGGGGTCCAAGCCAACAGGTTGGATCCCTATTGTTTTTGTAAGGATTTTTCCTATTATTATTATTCTTCCCCCCGTACTTGTGGGACTACAGACCAAACCGTAAATGCTGCACACGCGCCAATTGCATGACTAGATCCAGGTACGGCACCGCTACTCAGATAACCAAATCCAGACACGCCGGCCACTAGGTGGCGCTATACCAAGGAATACGCGTTTGGGGCTATAACTCCCACACCGAACCTCCCACAGTCAAAAACTTGTACCCACATATGCACTGGAGTCTGCTGCATCTTTTGGCATAGGCCACGCCCATTTGCGTCTCGAATTTTTTTTCGCAAAATCGCGAAAACCGCAAAACTGTATTTTCGCTACTCCTCCCACATTTCTTGACCAATCGACACCAAACTTTGCACACGGCATCTTCAGACGCACACGCCAAGAAATGATAGACACTTTTTTGATCCGACCTTCGACGACGAAACGGTAGAGTTTTGAATATTTGTTTATTAGCTAAATTAGACGTGGAAAATTAAAAATCCAAAAAATTCCAAAATTAGACATCGGATCGAGTCCAAATTCTACACGCATGTTGGTGCTAACCTTAATGACGTTTGATAAAAATTTCGGAAAAAATCGCCGTTAGGGGGCGCAATAAACGAGGAAATTGTATATCTTCTAATTGGCCAAAGGAATGTTCTTCAAACTCAAGGGAAACCATCAAGGGGCAAACCCGAGTCTATATGGAAAATATGGCCAAGAATTATTAATGTGGGCGGGAGTTATTTGGCAAAGGAAAATTGTCTTTGGAAAATTTCGCCACAGGGCGGCGCCAAAAAACGACGACATTTTCTATCTCCTATTTGGCCAATGGAATGTTCTGAAAACGCGTTTTAGGCTATAACTCCCACACCGAAGCTCCCACAGTCAAAACCTTTATATCCACATGTTGTTCACGGTAGCGTTTTGAATACTTGCTTCGCGTTGGGCCGGCGAAATGCACATTTCTTGTCGCGTTGTGCCGGCGAAATGCACACTTCTTGGACCCCTGCATAACTGCTTGCAGTTCTAGTTATTATACTACCTCCCCGTGAAAGTGGAACCACAGCCCAAACCGTAAATGGTGCCGACATGCCAATTGCATGACTAGATCCAGGTCCGGCACCGCTACTCAGATAACAAAATCCAGACACGCCGGCCACTAGGTGGCGCTATACCAAGGAAAGACGCGTTTGGGGCTATAACTCCCACACCGAACCTCCCACATTCAAAACCTTGTACACACATATTCACTGGAGTCTGCTGCATCTTTTGGCATAGGCCACGCCCATTTGCGTCCACAATTTCTTTTCGCAAAATCGCGAAAACCGCAAAACTGTATTTTCGCTACTCCTCCCACATTTCTTGACCAATCGACACCAAACGTTGCACGCGGCATCTTCAGACACACACGCATAGAATTGATAGACACTTTTTTGATCGGAACTTCGACGACGAAACGGTAGCGTTTTGAATATTGGTTTATGAGCTAAATTAGACGTGGAAAATCAAAAATCCAAAGAAATCCAAAATTAGACATCGGAACGAGTCCAAATTGTACACACATGTTGGTGCTAACCTTAATGTCGTACAACAAAAATTTCGGAAAATTTCGCCATTAGGGGGCGCAATAAACGAGGAAATTGTATATCTTCTACAAAATTTCGCCGCGAAAACGCTACACTGACCTCTCGCTACTCCTACCACAGTCAAATCCTTTGTATCCACTGGTTCAGGGCAGCGTTTTGAACACATGCTTTGCGTTGTGCCGCCGAAACGCACATTTCTTGTCGCGTTGTGCCGGCGAAACGCACATTTCTTGTCGCGTTGTGCCGGCGAAATGCACACTTCTTGGACCCCTGCATAACTGCTTGCAGTTCTAGTTATTATTATTATTCCCAACTAGAAGTGGTACCACAGCCCAGACCGTAAATGGTGCCGACACGCCAATTGCATGACTAGATCCAGATCCCTTCGGACTACGCAGACGACAAAATCCAGACACGCCGGCCACTAGGTGGCGCTATACAAGGGAATACGTGTTTGAGGCTATAACTCCCACACCGAACCTCCCACATTCAAAACCTTGTACACACAGATTCACTGGAGTCTGCTGCATCTTTTGGCATAGGCCACGCCCATTTGCGTCCATAATTTTTTTTCGCAAAATCGCAAAAAACGCAAAACAGTTTTTTCCCTACTCTTCCCACATTTCTTGACCAATCGACACCAAACTTTGCACACGATATCTTCAGACGCACACGCAAAGAATGCACGAAACACTTTTTTGATGCGACCTTTGACGACGAAACGGTAGCGTTTTGAATATTGGTTTATTAGCTAAATTAGACGTGGAATATCAAAAATCCAAAGAAATCCAAAATTAGACATCGGATCGAGTCCACATTTTACAAACATGTTGGTGCTAACCTTAATGTCGTTCGATAAAAAATTCGGAAAAATTCGCCATTAGGGGGCGCAATAAACGAGGAAATTGTATATCTTCTAATTGGCCAAAGGAATGTTCTTCGAACTCAAGGGAAACCATCAAGGGGCAAACCCAAGTCTATATAGAAAATATGGCCAAGAATTATTAATGTGGGCGGGAGTTATTTGGCAAAAGAAAATTGTCTTTGGAAAATTAAAAATTTCGCCACAGGGCGGCGCCAAAAAACAACGACATTGTCTATCTCCTATTTGGCCAATGGAATGTTCTGAAAACGCGTTTTGGGCTATAACTCCCACACCGAAGCTCCCACAGTCAAAACCTTTGTATCCACATGTTGTTCACGGTAGCGTTTTGAATACTTGCTTCGCGTTGTGCCGGCGAAATGCACATTTCTTGTCGCGTTGTGCCGGCGAAATGCACACTTCTTGGACCCCTGCATGACTGCTTGCAGTTCTAGTTAGGGGTCCAAGCCAACAGGTTGGATCCCTATTGTTTTTGTAAGGATTATTAGGGGTCCAAGCCAACAGGTTGGATCCCTATTGTTTTTGTAAGGATTTTTATTATTATTATACTACCTCCCCGTGAAAGTGGAACCACAGCCCAAACCGTAAATGGTGCCGACACGCCAATTGCATGACTAGATCCAGAATCGGCACCGCTACTCAGATAACAAAATCCAGACACGCCGGCCACTAGGTGGCGCTATACCAAGGGAAAATGCGTTTGGGGCTATAACTCCCACACCGAACCTCCCACAGTCAAAAACTTGTACGCACATATTCACTGGAGTCTGCTGCATCTTTTGGCATAGGCCACGCCCATTTGCGTCTAGAATTTTTTTTCGCAAAATCGCGAAAACCGCAAAACTGTATTTTCGCTACTCCTCCCACATTTCTTGACCAATCAACACTAAACTTTGCACACGACATCTTCAGACGCACACGCAAAGAATGCACGAAACACTCTTTTGATGCGACCTTTGACGACGAAACGGTAGCGTTTTGAATATTGGTATATTAGCTAAATTAGACGTGGAATATCAAAAATCCAAAGAAATCCAAAATTAGACATCGGATCGAGTCCAAATTTTACACACATGTTGGTGTTAACCTTATCGTCGTTCGATAAAAAATTCGGAAAAATTCGCCATTAGGGGGCGCAATAAACGAGGAAATTGTATATCGTCTACAAAATTTCGCCGCGAAAACGCTACACTGACTTCTCGCTACTCCTACCACAGTCAAATCCTTTGTATCCACAGGTTCAGGGTAGCGTTTTGAACACATGCTTCGCGTCGTGCCGGCGAAACACACATTTCTTGTCGCGTTGTGCCGGCGAAATGCACACTTCTTGGACCCCTGCATAACTGCTTGCAGTTCTAGTTATTTATTATTATACTTACCTCCCTAAAAGTGTGCCCACAGCCCACTCAAAAATCCAAAGAAATCCAAAATTAGACATCGGATCGAGTCCACATTTTACAAACATGTTGGTGCTAACCTTAATGTCGTTCGATAAAAATTTTGGAAAATTTCGCCATTAGGGGGCGCAATAAACGAGGAAATTGTATATCTTCTACAAAATTTCGCCGCGAAAACGCTAGACTGACTTCTCGCTACTCCTACCACAGTCAAATCCTTTGTATCCACAGGTTCAGGGTAGCGTTTTGAACACATGCTTCGCTTTGTGCCGGCGAAACGCACATTTCTTGTCGCGTTGTGCCGGCGAAATGCACACTTCTTGGACCCCTGCATAACTGCTTGCAGTTCTAGTTATTAGGGGTCCAAGCCAACAGGTTGGATCCCTATTGTTTTTGTAAGGATTTTTCTTATTATTCCAGCAGCTAAAAGTGGTACTACAGCCCAAACCGTAAATGGTGCACACACGCCAATTACATGACTAGATCCAGGTCCGTGAGGTGACGGCAGACGACAAAAACCAGACACGCCGGCCACTAGGTGGCGCTATACCAAGGAATACGCGTTTGGGGCTATAACTCCCACACCGAAACTCCCACATTCAAAAACTTGTACACACAGATGCACTGGAGTCTGCTGCATCTTTTGGCCTAGGCCACGCCCATTTGCGTCTGGAATTTTTTTTCGCAAAATCGCAAAAACCGTAAAACTGTTTTTTCGCTACTCCTCCCACATTTCTCGCCCGATCAACACCAAACTTTGCACACAACATCGTCAGACGCACACGCAAAGAATGCACGAAACACTTTTTTGATCCGTCCTTCGACGACGAAGCGGTAGCGTTTTGAATATTGGTTTATTAGCTAAATTAGACGTGGAATATCAAAAATCCAAAGAAATCCAAAATTAGACATCGGATCGAGTCCACATTTTACACACATGTTGGTGCTAACCTTAATGTCGTTCGATAAAAATTTCGGAAAATTTCGCCATTAGGGGGCGCAATAAACGAGGAAATTGTATATCTTCTACAAAATTTCGCCGCGAAAACGCTACACTGACTTCTCGCTACTCCTACCACAGTCAAATCCTTTGTATCCACAGGTTCAGGGCAGCGTTTTCAACACATGCTTCGCTTTGTGCCGGCGAAACGCACATTTCTTGTCGCGTTGTGCCGGCGAAATGCACACTTCTTGGACCCCTGCATAACTGCTTGCAGTTCTAGTTATTATTATTATTCCCCCCTAGAAGTGGGCCCACAGCCCAAACCGTAAATGGTGACGACACGCCAATTGCATGACTATATCCAGGTCCCTGAGTTCTAGGCAGACGACAATATCCAGACACGCCGGCCACTAGGTGGCGCTATACCAAGGGAAAACGCGTTTGGGGCTATAACTCCCACACCGAACCTCCCACAGTCAAAAACTTGTACACACATATTCACTGGAGTCTGCTGCATCTTTTGGCATAGGCCACGCCCATTTGCGTCTATAATTTTTTTTCGCAAAATCGCGAAAACCGCAAAACTGTTTTTTCGCTACTCCTCCCACATTTCTTGACCAATCAACACCAAACTTTGCACACGGCATCTTCAGACGCACACGCAGAGAAATGATAGACACTTTTTTGATCCGACCCTCGACGACGAAACATTAGCGTTTTGAATATTTGTTTATTAGCTAAATTAGACGTGGAAAATTAAAAATCCCAAAAAATCCAAAATTAGACATCGGATCGAGTCCAAATTCTACACACATGTTGGTGCTAACCTTATTGACGTTCGATAAAAATTTCGGAAAATTTCGCCTTTAGTGGGCGCAATAAACGAGGAAATTGTATATCTTCTAATTGGCCATAGGAATGTTCTTCAAACTCAAGGGAAACCATCAAGGGGCAAACCCGAGTCTATATAGAAAATATGGCCAAGAATTATTAATGTGGGCGGGAGTTATTTGGCAAAGGAAAATTGTCTTTGGAAAATGTCGCCACAGGGCGGCGCCAAAAAACGACGACATTGTCTATCTGCTATTTGGCCAATGTTCTGAAAAGGCGTTTTAGGCTATAACTCCCACACCGAAGCTCCCACAGTCAAAACCTTTATATCCACATGTTGTTCACGGTAGCGTTTTGAATACTTGCTTCGTGTTGTGCCGGCGAAACACACATTTCTTGTCGCGTTGTGCCGGCGAAATGCACACTTCTTGGACCCCTGCATAACTGCTTGCAGTTCTAGTTAGGGGTCCAAGCCAACAGGTTGGATCCCTATTGTTTTTGTAAGGATTTTTATTAGGGGTCCAAGCCAACAGGTTGGATCCCTATTGTTTTTGTAAGGATTATTATTATTATTAGGGGTCCAAGCCAACAGGTTGGATCCCTATTGTTTTTGTAAGGATTTTTCCTATTATTATTATTATTATTATTATTATTATTATTCTTCCCCCCGTACTTGTGGGACTACAGCCCAAACCGTAAATGGTGCACACGCGCCAATTGCATGACTAGATCCAGGTCCGGCACCGCTACTCAGATAACCAAATCCAGACGCGCCGGCCACTAGGTGGCGCTATACCAAGGACAGACGCGTTTGGGGCTATAACTCCCACACCGAATCTCCCACATTCAAAAACTTGTACGCACAGATTCACTGGAGTCTGCTGCATCTTTTGGCATAGGCCACGCCCATTTGCGTCCATAATTTTTTTTCGCAAAATCGCGAAAACCGCAAAAATGCTTTTTCCCTACTCCTCCCACATTTCTTGACCAATCGACACCAAACATTGCACACGACATCTTCAGACGCACGCGCAAAGAATGCAGGAAACACTTTTTTGATGCGACCTTTGACGACGAAACGGTAGCGTTTTGAATATTGGTTTATTAGCTAAATTAGACGTGGAATATCCAAAATCCCGAAAAATTCAAAATTACACATCGGATCGACTCCAAGTTTTACACACATGTTGGTGCTAACCTTAATGTCGTTCGATAAAAATTTCGGAAAATTTCGCCATTAGGGGGCGCAATAAACGAGGAAATTGTATATCTTCTACAAAATTTCGCCGCGAAAACGCTACACTGACTTCTCGCTACTCCTACCACAGTCAAATCCTTTGTATCCACAGGTTCAGGGTAGCGTTTTGAACACATGCTTCGCTTTGTGCCGGCGAAACGCACATTTCTTGTCGCGTTGTGCCGGCGAAATGCACACTTCTTGGACCCCTGCATAACTGCTTGCAGTTCTAGTTAGGGGTCCAAGCCAACAGGTTGGATCCCTATTGTTTTTGTAAGGATTTTTATTATTATTATACTTCCCGCGCTAAAAGTGGGCCCACAGCCCAAACCGTAAATGGTGCCGACACGCCAATTGCATGACTAGATCCAGGTCCGGCACCGCTACTCAGATAACAAAATCCAGACACGCCGGCCACTAGGTGGCGCTATACCAAGGAAAGACGCGTTTGGGGCTATAACTCCCACACCGAACCTCCCACATTCAAAACCTTGTACACACATATTCACTGGAGTCTGCTGCATCTTTTGGCATAGGCCACGCCCATTTGCGTCTGGATTTTTTTTTCGCAAAATCGCGAAAACCGCAAAACTGTTTTTTCCCTAGTCCTCCCACATTTCTTGACCAATCGACACCAAACTTTGCACACGACATCTTCAGACGCACACGCAAAGAATGCATGAAACACTTTTTTGATCCGTCTTTCGATAACGAAACGGTAGCGTTTTGAATATTGGTTTATTAGCTAAATTAGACGTGGAAAATTAAAAATCCAAAAAAATACAAAATTAGACATCGGATCGAGTCCAAATTCTACACACATGTTGGTGCTAACCTTAATGACGTTCGATAAAAATTTCGGAAAATTTCGCCATTAGGGGGCGCAATAAACGAGGAAATTGTATATCTTCTAATTGGCCAAAGGAATGTTCTTCAAACTCAAGGGAAACCATCAAGGGGCAAACCCGAGTCTATATAGAAAATATGGCCAAGAATTATTTGTATGGGCGGGAGTTATTTGGCAAAGGAAAATTGTCTTTGGAAAATTTCGCCACAGGGCGGCGCCAAAAAACGACGACATTGTCTATCTCCTATTTGGCCAATGGAATGTTCTGAAAACGCGTTTTAGGCTATAACTCCCACACCGAAGCTCCCACAGTCAAAACCTTTACATCCACATGTTGTTCACGGTAGCGTTTTTAATACTTCCTTCGCGTTGTGCCGGCGAAATGCACATTTCTTGTCGCGTTGTGCCGGCGAAATGCACACTTCTTGGACCCCTGCATAACTGCTTGCAGTTCTAGTTATTCTTACCTCCCTAAAAGTGTGCCCACAGCCCAAACCGTAAATGGTGACGACACGCCAATTGCATGACTAGATCCAGATCTCTTCGGACTACGCAGACGACAAAATCCAGACACGCCGGCCACTAGGTGGCGCTATACCAAGGGAAAACGCGTTTGGGGCTATAACTCCCACACCGAACCTCCCACATTCAAAACCTTGAACACACAGATTCACTGGAGTCTGATGCATCTTTTGGCATAGGCCACGCCCATTTGCGTCTATAATTTTTTTTCGCAAAATCGCGAAAACCGCAAAACTGTTTTTTCCCAACTCCGCCCACATTTCTTGACCAATCGACACCAAACTTTGCACACGACATCGTCAGACGCACACGAAAAGAAAAACTATATACTTTTTTGATCCGACCTTCGACTACGAAACGGTAGCGTTTTGAATATTGCTTTATTAGCTACGTTTTACGTCGATACGCAAAAATTCAGAAAATACCAAAATTAGACATCGGATCAAGTCCAAATTTTAGACACATGTCGGTGCTACCCGTAATGGCGTTCAGTAAAGAATTCGGAATATTTCGCCATTAGGGGGCGCAATAAATGAGGAAATTGTATATCTTCTAATTGGCCAAAGGAATGTTCTTCAAACTCAAGGGAAACCATCAAGGGGCAAACCCAAATCTATATAGAAAATATGGCCAAGAATTATTAATGTGGACGGGAGTTTTTGGCAAAGGAAAATTGTCTTGGGAAAATTTCGCCAACAGGGCGGCGCCAAAAAACGACGACATTGTCTATCTCCTATTTGGCCAATGGAATGTTCTGAAAACGCGTTTTAGGCTATAACTCCCACACCGAAGCTCCCACAGTCAAAACCTTTATATCCACATGTTGTTCACGGTAACGTTTTGAATACTTGCTTCGCGTTGTGCTGGCGAAATGCACATTTCTTGTCGCGTTGTGCCGGCGAAAGGCACACTTCTTGGACCCCTGCATAACTGCTTGCAGTTCTAGTTATTATTATTATTATACTACCTCCCCGTGAAAATGGAACCACAGCCCAAACCGTAAATGGTGCACACGCGCCAATTGCATGACTAGAACCAGGTACGGCACCGCTACTCAGATAACCAAATTCAGACACGCCGGCCACTAGGTGGCGCTATACCAAGGAAAGATGCGTTTGGGGCTATAATTCCCACACCGAACCTCCCACAGTCAAAAACTTGTACGCACATATTCACTGGAGTCTGCTGCAACTTTTGGCATAGGCCACGCCCATTTGCGTCCATAATTTTTTTTCGCAAAATCGCGAAAACTGGAAAAATGTTTTTGCCCTACTCCTCCCACATTTCTTGACCAATCGACACCAAACTTTGCACAAGGCATCTTCAGACGCACACGCAAAGAACGCTGGAACACTTTTTTGATCCGACCTTCGACGACGAAACGGTAGCGTTTTGAATATTGGTTTATGAGCTAAATTAGACGTGGAAAATCAAAAATGCAAAGAAATCCAAAATTAGACATCGGAACGAGTCCAAATTTTACACACATGTTGGTGCTAACCTTAATGTCGTACGATAAAAATTTCGGAAAATGTCGCCATTAGGGGGCGCCATAAACGAGGAAATTGTATATCTTCTAATTGGCCAAAGGAATGTTCTTCAAACTATGAGGGAACCATCAAGGGGCAAACCCGAGTCTATATAAAAATTATGGTCAAGAATTATTAATGTGGGCGGGAGTTATTTGGAAAAGGAAAATTGTCTTTGCAAAATTTCGCCACAAGAGGGCGCAAAAAAACGACGAAATAATACATCTCCTAATCGCCAATGGAATGTTCTGAAAACGCGTTTTGGGCTATAACTCCCACACCGAACCTCCCACAGTCAAAACCTTTATATCCACATGTTGTTCACGGTAGTGTTTTGAATACTTGCTTCGCGTTCTGCCGGTGAAACGCACATTTCTTGTCGCGTTGTGCCGGCGAAATGCACACTTCTTGGACCCCTGCATAACTGCTTGCAGTTCTAGTTATTATTATTTCCCTCTAGAAGTGGGCCCACACCCCAAACCGTAAATGGTGCCGACACGCCAATTGCATGACTAGATCCAGGTCCGTGAACATTACGCAGACGACAAAATCCAGACACACCGGTCACTAGGTGGCGCTATACCAAGGAATACGCGTTTGGGGCTATAACTCCCACACCAAACCTCCCAGAGTCAAAAACTTGTACGCACTTATTCACTGGAGTCTGCTGCATCTTTTGGCATAGGCCACGCCCATTTGCGTCAATAATTTTTTTTCGCAAAATCGCGAAAACCGCAAAACTGTATTTTCGCTACTCCTCCCACATTTCTTGACCAATCGACACCAAACTTTGCACACGGCATCTTCAGACGCACACGCAAAGAAATGATAGACAGTTTTTTGATCCGACCTTCGACGACGAAACGGTAGCGTTTTGAATATTGGTTTATGAGCTAAATTAGTCGTGGAAAATCAAAAATCCAAAGAAATCCAAAATTAGACATCGGAACGAGTCCAAATTTTACACACATGTTGGTGCTAACCTTAATGTCGTTCGATAAAAATTTCGGAAAAATTCGCCATTAGGGGGCGCCATAAACGAGGAAATTGTATATCTTCTACAAAATTTAGCTGCGAAAACGCTACACTGACTTCTCGCTACTCCTACCACAGTCAAATCCTTTGTATCCACAGGTTCAGGGTAGTGTTTTGAACACATGCTTCGCGTTGTGCCGGCGAAACGCACATTTCTTGTCGCGTTGTGCCGGCGAAATGCACACTTCTTGGACCCCTGCATAACTGCTTGCAGTTCTAGTTAGGGGTCCAAGCCAACAGGTTGGATCCCTATTGTTTTTGTAAGGTTTTTTTTTATTAGGGGTCCAAGCCAACAGGTTGGATCCCTATTGTTTTTGTAAGGATTTTTCTTATTAGGGGTCCAAGCCAACAGGTTGGATCCCTATTGTTTTTGTAAGGATTATTATTGTTATACTTACCTCACTAGAAGTGGTACCACAGCCCAAACCGTAAATGGTGCCGACACGCCAATTGCATGACTAGATCCAGATCTCTTCGGACAATGCAGACGACCAAATCCAGACCCGCCGGCCCCTAGGTGGCGCTATACCAAGGAATACGCGTTTGGGGCTATAACTCCCACATCGAAACTGCCACATTCAAATCCTTGTACACACAGATTCACTGGAGTCTGCTGCATCTTTTGGCATAGGCCACGCCCATTTGCGTCTAGAATTTTTTTTCGCAAAATCGCGAAAACCGCAAAACTATTTTTTCGCTACTCCTCCCACATTTCTTGTCCAATCAACACCAAACTTTGCACACGGCATCTTCAGACGCACACGCAAAGAAACCCTCAGACAGTTTTTTGATCCGACTTTCGACGACGAAACGGTAGCGTTTTGAATATTTGTTTATTAGCTAAATTAGACATGGAAAATTAAAAATCCAAAAAAATCCAAAATTAGACATCGGATCGAGTCCAAATTCTACACACATGTTGGTGCTAACCTTATTAACGTTCGAAAAAAAATTCGGAAAATCTCGCCATTAGGGGGCACAATAAACGAGGAAATTGTATATCTTCTAATTGGCCAAAGGAATGTTCTTCAAACTCAATGGAAACCATCAAGGGGCAAACCCGAGTCTATATAGAAAATATGGCCAAGAATTATTAATGTGGGCGGGAGTTATTTGGCAAAGGAAAATTGTCTATGGAAAATGTCGCCACAGGGCGGCGCCAAAAAACGACGACATTGTCTATCTCCTATTTGGCCAATGGAATGTTCTGAAAACGCGTTTTAGGCTATAACTCCCACACCGAAGCTCCCACAGTCAAAACCTTTATATCCACATGTTGTTCACGGTAGCGTTTTGAATACTTGCTTCGCGTTGTGCTGGCGAAATGCACATTTCTTGTCGCGTTGTGCCGGCGAAATGCACACTTCTTGGACCCCTGCATAACTGCTTGCAGTTCTAGTTATTATACTTACCTCCTTGAAAGTGGTACCGCAGCCCAAACCGTAAATGGTGCCGACACGCCAATTGCATGACTAGATCCAGATCCGTGGGGACTACGCAGACGCCAAAATCCAGACATGCCGGCCACTAGGTGGCGCTATACCTAGGAAAACACGTTCGGGGCTATAACTCCCACACCGAACCTTCCAGAGTCCAAAAACTTGTACCCAAAGATGCACTGGAGTCTGCTGCATCTTTTGACCTAGGCCACGCCCATTTGCGTCTATGAATATTTTTCGCTAAATTTTACAAATTTTACACACATGTTGGTGCTAACCTTACTGTCGTACGACAAAAACTTCGGAAAATTTCGCCATTAGGGGGCGCCATAAACGAGGAAATTGTATATCTTCTACAAAATTTCGCCGCGAAAACGCTACACTGACTTCTCGCTACTCCTACCACAGTCAAATCCTTTGTATCCACAGGTTCAGGGTAGCGTTTTGAACACATGCTTCGCGTTGTGCCGGCGAAACGCACATTTCTTGTCGCGTTGTGCCGGCGAAATGCACACTTCTTGGACCCCTGCATAACTGCTTGCAGTTCTAGTTAGGGGTCCAAGCCAACAGGTTGGATCCCTATTGTTTTTGTAAGGATTTTTCCTATTATTATTATTATTAGGGGTCCAAGCCAACAGGTTGGATCCCTATTGTTTTTGTAAGGATTATTCCTATTATTATTCTTACCTCCCTCAAAGTGTGACCACAGCCCAAACCGTAAATGGTGCCGACACGCGAATTGCATGACTAGATCCAGATCTCTTCGGACTACGCAGACGACAAAATCCAGACACGCCGGTCACTAGGTGGCGCTATAACAAGGGAAAACGCGTTTGGGGCTATAACTCCCACACTGAACCTCCCACATTCAAAAACTTGTACACACAGATTCACTGGAGTCTGCTGCATCTTTTGGCATAGGCCACGCCCATTTGCGTCTAGAATTTTTTTTCGCAAAATCGCGAAAACCGCAAAACTGTATTTTCGCTACTCCTCCCACATTTCATGACCAATCGACACCAAACTTTGCACACGACATCTTCAGACGCACACGCAAAGAATGCATGAAACACTTTTTTGATCCGACCTTCGACGACGAAACGGTAGAGTTTTGAATATTTGTTTATTAGCTAAATTAGACGTGGAAAATTAAAAATCCCAAAAAATCCAAAATTAGACATCGGATCGAGTCCAAATTCTACACACATGTTGGTGCTAACCTAAATGACGTTCGATAAAAATTTCAGAAAATTTCGCCATTAGGGGGCGCAATAAACGAGGAAATTGTATATCTTCTAATTGGCCAAAGGAATGTTCTTCAAACTCAAGGGAAACCATCAAGGGGCAAACCCGAGTCTATGTAGAAAATATGGCCAAGAATTATTAATGTGGGCGGGAGTTATTTGGCAAAGGAAAATTGTCTTTGGAAAATTTCGCCACAGGGCGGCGCCAAAAAAAAACGACGACATTGTCTATCTCCTATTTGGCCAATGTTCTGAAAACGCGTTTTAGGCTATAACTCCCACACCGAAGCTCCCATAGTCAAAACCTTTATATCCACATGTTGTTCACGGTAGCGTTTTGAATACTTGCTTCGCGTTGTGCCGGCGAAATGCACATTTCTTGTCGCGTTGTGCCGGCGAAATGCACACTTCTTGGACCCCTGCATAACTGCTTGCAGTTCTAGTTATACTTCCCCCCGTACTTGTGGGACTACAGCCCAAACCGTAAATGGTGCACACGTGCCAATTACATGACTAGAACCAGGTCCGGCACCGCTACTCAGATAACCAAATCCAGACACGCCGGCCACTAGGTGGCGCTATACCAAGGAAAGACGCGTTTGGGGCTATAACTCCCACACCGAATCTCCCACAGTCAAAAACTTGTACGCACATATTCACTGGAGTCTGCTGGATCTTTTGGCATAGGCCACGCCCATTTCCGTCTATAATTTTTTTTCGCAAAATTGCGAAAACCGCAAAACTGTTTTTTCCCTACTCCTCCCACATTTCTTGACCAATCGACACCAAACTTTGCACACGACATCTTCAGACGCACACGCAAAGAATGCACGAAACACTTTTTTGATCCGTCCTTCGATAACGAAACGGTAGCGTTTTGAATATTGGTTTATTAGCTAAATTAGACGTGGAATATCAAAAATCCAAAGAAATCCAAAATTACACGTCGGATCGAATCCAAGTTTTACACACATGTTGGTGCTAACCTTAATGTCGTTCGATAAAAATTTCGGAAAATTTCGCCATTAGGGGGCGCAATAAACGAGGAAATTGTATATCTTCTACAAAATTTCGCCGCGAAAACGCTACACTAACTTCTCGCTACTCCTCCCACATTTCTTGACCAATTCAGACAAGACTTTGCACACGGCATCTTCATTCGCATACGCAATGAAATTATTGAACTTTACTTTGATCCGACCTTCGACGAAGAAACTGTAGCGTTTTGAATATTTGTTTATAAGCTAAATTAGACGTGGAATATCAAAAATCCAAAAAATACCAAAATTAGACATCGGATCAAGTCCAAATTTTTCACACATGTTGGTGCTAACCTAAATGACGTTCGATAAAAATTTCAGAAAATTTCGCCATTAGGGGGCGCAATAAACGAGGAAATTGTATATCTTCTAATTGGCCAAAGGAATGTTCTTCAAACTCAAGGGAAACCATCAAGGGGCAAACCCGAGTCTATGTAGAAAATATGGCCAAGAATTATTAATGTGGGCGGGAGTTATTTGGCAAAGGAAAATTGTCTTTGGAAAATTTCGCCACAGGGCGGCGCCAAAAAAAACGACGACATTGTCTATCTCCTATTTGGCCAATGTTCTGAAAACGCGTTTTAGGCTATAACTCCCACACCGAAGCTCCCATAGTCAAAACCTTTATATCCACATGTTGTTCACGGTAGCGTTTTGAATACTTGCTTCGCGTTGTGCCGGCGAAATGCACATTTCTTGTCGCGTTGTGCCGGCGAAATGCACACTTCTTGGACCCCTGCATAACTGCTTGCAGTTCTAGTTATACTTCCCCCCGTACTTGTGGGACTACAGCCCAAACCGTAAATGGTGCACACGTGCCAATTACATGACTAGAACCAGGTCCGGCACCGCTACTCAGATAACCAAATCCAGACACGCCGGCCACTAGGTGGCGCTATACCAAGGAAAGACGCGTTTGGGGCTATAACTCCCACACCGAATCTCCCACAGTCAAAAACTTGTACGCACATATTCACTGGAGTCTGCTGGATCTTTTGGCATAGGCCACGCCCATTTCCGTCTATAATTTTTTTTCGCAAAATTGCGAAAACCGCAAAACTGTTTTTTCCCTACTCCTCCCACATTTCTTGACCAATCGACACCAAACTTTGCACACGACATCTTCAGACGCACACGCAAAGAATGCACGAAACACTTTTTTGATCCGTCCTTCGATAACGAAACGGTAGCGTTTTGAATATTGGTTTATTAGCTAAATTAGACGTGGAATATCAAAAATCCAAAGAAATCCAAAATTACACGTCGGATCGAATCCAAGTTTTACACACATGTTGGTGCTAACCTTAATGTCGTTCGATAAAAATTTCGGAAAATTTCGCCATTAGGGGGCGCAATAAACGAGGAAATTGTATATCTTCTACAAAATTTCGCCGCGAAAACGCTACACTAACTTCTCGCTACTCCTCCCACATTTCTTGACCAATTCAGACAAGACTTTGCACACGGCATCTTCATTCGCATACGCAATGAAATTATTGAACTTTACTTTGATCCGACCTTCGACGAAGAAACTGTAGCGTTTTGAATATTTGTTTATAAGCTAAATTAGACGTGGAATATCAAAAATCCAAAAAATACCAAAATTAGACATCGGATCAAGTCCAAATTTTTCACACATGTCGATGCTCCACTTAATGGCGTTCGATAAAAAATTCGGAAATTTTCGCCTATAAGGGGGCGGAATAAACGAGGAATTTGTATATCTTCTAATTGGCCAAAGGAATGTTCTTCAAACTCAAGGGAAACCATCAAGGGGCAATCCCGAGCCTATATAGAAAATATGGCCAAGAATTATTAATGTGGGCGGGAGTTATTTGGCAAAGGATAATTCTCTTTGGAAAATTTCGCCACAAGGCGGCGCCAAAAAACGACGACAATGTCTATCTCCTATTTGGCCATGGAATGTTCTGAAAACGCGTTTTGGGCTATAACTCCCACACTGAAGCTCCCACAGTCAAAACCTTTATATCCACATGTTGTTCACGGTAGCGTTTTGAATACTTGCTTCGCGTTGTGCCGGCGAAATGCACATTTCTTGTCGCGTTGTGCCGGCGAAATGCACACTTCTTGGACCCCTGCATAACTGCTTGCAGTTCTAGTTATTCTTCCCGCCTTGAAAGTGTGTCCACAGCCCAAACCGTAAATGGTGCACACGCGCCAATTGCATCACTAGATCCAGGTCCGTGAACACTACGCAGACGACAAAATCCAGACACGCCGGCCACTAGGTGGCGCTATACCAAGGACAGACGCGTTTGGGGCTATAACTCCCACACCGAATCTCCCACATTCAAAAACTTGTACGCACTTATTCACTGGAGTCTGCCGCATCTTTTGGCATAGGCCACGCCCATTTGCGTCAATAATTTTTTTTCGCAAAATCGCGAAAACCGCAAAACTGTATTTTCGCTACTCCTCCCACAATTCTTGACCAATTGACACAAAACTTTGCACACGGCATCTTCAGACGCACACGCAAAGAAATGATAGACAGTTTTTTTATCCGACCTTCGACGACGAAACGGTATCGTTTTTAATATTTGTTTATTAGCTAAATTAGACGTGAAATATCAAAAATCCAAAGAAATCCAAAATTAGACATCGGATCGAGTCCAAATTTTACACACATGTTGGTGTTAACCTTAATGTCGTTCAATAAAAAATTCGGGAAATTTCGCCATTAGGGGGCGCAATAAACGAGGAAATTGTACATCTTCTACAAAATTTCGCCGCGAAAACGCTACACTGACTTCTCGCTACTCCTACCACAGTCAATCCACAGGTTCAGGGTAGCGTTTTGAACACATGCTTCGCGTCGTGCCGGCGAAACGCACATTTCTTGTCGCGTTGTGCCGGCGAAACGCACACTTCTTGGACCCCTGCATAACTGCTTGCAGTTCTAGTTATTCTTACCCCCCTAAAAGTGGGCCCACACCCCAAACCGTAAATGGTGCCGACACGCAAATTGCATGACTAGGTCCAGATCTGTTCGGACTAAGCAGACGACAAAATCCAGACCTGCCGGCCACTAGGTGGCGCTATAACAAGAAAATCGCGTTTGGGGCTATAACTCCCACACCGAACCTCCCACATTCAAAACCTTGAACACACAGATTCACTGGAGTCTGATGCATCTTTTGGCATAGGCCACGCCCATTTGCGTCTATAATTTTTTTTCGCAAAATTGCGAAAAACGCAAAACTGTTTTTTCCCTACTCCGCCCACATTTCTTGACCAATCGAAACCAACTTTGCACACGACATCTTCAGACGCACACGCAAAGGAATCGTAAGACAGTTTTTTGATCCGACCTTCGACGACGAAACGGTAGCGTTTTGAGTATTGGTTTATGAGCTAAATTAGACGTGGAAAATCAAAAATCCATAGAAATCCAGAATTAGACATCGGAACGAGTCCAAATTTTAGACACATGTTGGTGCTAACCTTAATGTCGTTCGATAAAAAATCCGGAATTTTTCGCCATTAGGGGGCGCAATAAACGAGGAAATTGTATATCTTTTAATTGGCCCAAGGAATGTTCTTCAAACCCGAGGGAAACCATCAAGGGGCAATCCCGAGTCTATATAGAAAATATGGCCAAGAAATATTAATGTGGGCGGGAGTTATTTGAAAAAGGAAAATTGTCTTTGGAAAATTTCGCCACAGGGCGGCGCCAAAAAACGACGACATTGTCTATCTCCTATTTGGCCAATGGAATGTTCTGAAAACGAGTTTTAGGCTATAACTCCCACACCGAAGCTCCCACAGTCAAAACCTTTATATCCACATGTTGTTCACGGTAGCGTTTTGAATACTTGCTTCGCGTTGTGCCGGCGAAACGCACATTTCTTGTCACGTTGTGCCGGCGAAATGCACACTTCTTGGACCCCTGCATAACTGCTTGCAGTTCTAGTTATTTTTTCCTTTGGCTCAAAACAAAGAAGCAGTAGCCTGACTTCTATGTTCAAATTACATTTGTTCAAAGCAGTCGTTTAATTGCACTATAGGCTCTTTTTTTGTATCGTCCTGTTTTGATCAGTATATGCCAATGTTGTTATCAATAAAAAATAATTTGCACAAGGCAAGCCGATACACTTCACCATGTTGATAAGAGAATTAAAACTAGAACTGCAAGCAGTTATGCAGGGGTCCAAGAAGTGTGCATTTCGCCGGCACAACGCGACAAGAAATGTGCGTTTCGCCGGCACAACGCGAAGCATGTGTTCAAAACGCTACCCTGAACCTGTGGATACAAAGGATTTGACTGTGGTAGGAGTAGCGAGAAGTCAGTGTAGCGTTTTCGCGGCTAAATTTTGTAGAAGATATACAATTTCCTCGTTTATGGCGCCCCCAAATTTTTATCGTACGACAATAAGGTTAGCACCAACATGTGTGTACAATTTGGACTCGTTCCGATGTCTAATTTTGGATTTCTTTGGATTTTTGATTTTCCACGTCTAATTTAGCTCATAAACCAATATTCAAAACGCTACCGTTTCGTCGTCGAAGGTCGCATCAAAAAAGTGTCTCACGATTCCTTTGCGTGTGCGTCTGAAGATGTCGTGTGAAAAGTTTGGTGTTGATCGGGCGAGAATTGTGGGAGGAGTAGCGAAAAAACAGTTTTGCGGTTTTCGCGATTTAGCGAAAAATATTCATAGACGCAAATGGGCGTGGCCTAGGCCAAAAGATGCAGCAGACTCCAGTGCATCTGTGTGTACAAGTTTTTGGACTCTGGGAGGTTCGGTGTGGGAGTTATAGCCCCAAAAACGACGACATTGTCTATCTCCTATTTGGCCAATGGAATGTTCTGAAAACGAGTTTTAGGCTATAACTCCCACACCGAAGCTCCCACAGTCAAAACCTTTATATCCACATGTTGTTCACGGTAGCGTTTTGAATACTTGCTTCGCGTTGTGCCGGCGAAACGCACATTTCTTGTCACGTTGTGCCGGCGAAATGCACACTTCTTGGACCCCTGCATAACTGCTTGCAGTTCTAGTTATTTTTTCCTTTGGCTCAAAACAAAGAAGCAGTAGCCTGACTTCTATGTTCAAATTACATTTGTTCAAAGCAGTCGTTTAATTGCACTATAGGCTCTTTTTTTGTATCGTCCTGTTTTGATCAGTATATGCCAATGTTGTTATCAATAAAAAATAATTTGCACAAGGCAAGCCGATACACTTCACCATGTTGATAAGAGAATTAAAACTAGAACTGCAAGCAGTTATGCAGGGGTCCAAGAAGTGTGCATTTCGCCGGCACAACGCGACAAGAAATGTGCGTTTCGCCGGCACAACGCGAAGCATGTGTTCAAAACGCTACCCTGAACCTGTGGATACAAAGGATTTGACTGTGGTAGGAGTAGCGAGAAGTCAGTGTAGCGTTTTCGCGGCTAAATTTTGTAGAAGATATACAATTTCCTCGTTTATGGCGCCCCCAAATTTTTATCGTACGACAATAAGGTTAGCACCAACATGTGTGTACAATTTGGACTCGTTCCGATGTCTAATTTTGGATTTCTTTGGATTTTTGATTTTCCACGTCTAATTTAGCTCATAAACCAATATTCAAAACGCTACCGTTTCGTCGTCGAAGGTCGCATCAAAAAAGTGTCTCACGATTCCTTTGCGTGTGCGTCTGAAGATGTCGTGTGAAAAGTTTGGTGTTGATCGGGCGAGAATTGTGGGAGGAGTAGCGAAAAAACAGTTTTGCGGTTTTCGCGATTTAGCGAAAAATATTCATAGACGCAAATGGGCGTGGCCTAGGCCAAAAGATGCAGCAGACTCCAGTGCATCTGTGTGTACAAGTTTTTGGACTCTGGGAGGTTCGGTGTGGGAGTTATAGCCCCAAAAACGACGACATTGTCTATCTCCTATTTGGCCAATGGAATGTTCTGAAAACGAGTTTTAGGCTATAACTCCCACACCGAAGCTCCCACAGTCAAAACCTTTATATCCACATGTTGTTCACGGTAGCGTTTTGAATACTTGCTTCGCGTTGTGCCGGCGAAACGCACATTTCTTGTCACGTTGTGCCGGCGAAATGCACACTTCTTGGACCCCTGCATAACTGCTTGCAGTTCTAGTTATTTTTTCCTTTGGCTCAAAACAAAGAAGCAGTAGCCTGACTTCTATGTTCAAATTACATTTGTTCAAAGCAGTCGTTTAATTGCACTATAGGCTCTTTTTTTGTATCGTCCTGTTTTGATCAGTATATGCCAATGTTGTTATCAATAAAAAATAATTTGCACAAGGCAAGCCGATACACTTCACCATGTTGATAAGAGAATTAAAACTAGAACTGCAAGCAGTTATGCAGGGGTCCAAGAAGTGTGCATTTCGCCGGCACAACGCGACAAGAAATGTGCGTTTCGCCGGCACAACGCGAAGCATGTGTTCAAAACGCTACCCTGAACCTGTGGATACAAAGGATTTGACTGTGGTAGGAGTAGCGAGAAGTCAGTGTAGCGTTTTCGCGGCTAAATTTTGTAGAAGATATACAATTTCCTCGTTTATGGCGCCCCCAAATTTTTATCGTACGACAATAAGGTTAGCACCAACATGTGTGTACAATTTGGACTCGTTCCGATGTCTAATTTTGGATTTCTTTGGATTTTTGATTTTCCACGTGTAATTTAGCTCATAAACCAATATTCAAAACGCTACCGTTTCGTCGTCGAAGGTCGCATCAAAAAAGTGTCTCACGATTCCTTTGCGTGTGCGTCTGAAGATGTCGTGTGAAAAGTTTGGTGTTGATCGGGCGAGAATTGTGGGAGGAGTAGCGAAAAAACAGTTTTGCGGTTTTCGCGATTTAGCGAAAAATATTCATAGACGCAAATGGGCGTGGCCTAGGCCAAAAGATGCAGCAGACTCCAGTGCATCTGTGTGTACAAGTTTTTGGACTCTGGGAGGTTCGGTGTGGGAGTTATAGCCCCAAACGCGTATTCCTTGGTATAGCGCCACCTAGTGACCGGCGTGTCTGGATTTTGTCGTCTGAATAGTCTTCACGGACCTGGATCTAGTCATGCAATTGGCATGTCGGCACCATTTACGGTCTGGGCTGTGGTACCACTTTCTTGGTAGGAAGTATAATAATAGGAAAAATCCTTACAAAAACAATAGGGATCCAACCTGTTGGCTTGGACCCCTAATGAGAATCAAGGGATATTCAGCATAGAAAAATTATTTGTGATTAATCGCGATTAATGTGAGTTGACTATGACATTAATGCGATTAATCACGATTAAATATTTTAATCGCTTGACAGCTCTAATTTTTATATATATATATTTTTGAATAAAAATCGATTCATCGAAAAATAATCGACAGAATAATCGATTATTAAAATAATCGTTAGTTGCAGCCCTAGTCACTCACTACGTTCTTGTGAAGCAACGCAAGAGTCAACGGTCCCGTTGTTCTGTTTATGTTGTTGGAACTGACTGCACAGTAGGCTATCAGTCATGTATTCTAGAGAATAAATACGCCAAAGGCTAAAGAGAATTTATCGATCTGCTTATTCTTCACCACACAAGAGAAGAGGAGTAACCGCTCCATCTAAGCTTAACACCCAAGTAGTCTTTCTTAATTGTGAAGTCTGGATTTTATTTTCTGACGGTGTATATTGCATGCTTAATAACCAGCAATTTATGATTTCATTTCGATTCAAATAATATGTTTCTGGAATTGGTATCCATTATCTCATCTCATCTCATCTCATCGTCATCCGCTTATCCGGGGTCGGGTTGCGGGGGGAGCAGCTCAAGCAGGGGGCCCTAGACTTCCTTTCCCGGGCCACATTGACCAGCTCGGGGGGATCCCGAGGCGTTCCCAGGCCAGTGTTGAGATATAATCTCTCCACCTAGTCCTGGGTCTTCCCCGAGGTCTCCTCCCCACTGGACAATCCTGAAACACCTCCCAAGGGAGGCGCCCAGTGGGCATCCTTACCAGATGCCCGAACCACCTCAGCTGACTCCTTTCTAAGTAAAGGAGCAGCGGTTCTAATCCGAGTTCCTCACGGATGGCTGAGCTTCTCACCCTATCCCTAAGGGAGACGCCAGCCACCCTTCTGAGAAAACTCATCTCTGCCGCTTGTTCCCGCGATCTCGTCCCTCGTCATCACCCAACCCTCATGACCATAGGTGAGGATAGGAACGAAGATCGACCGGTAGAGCGAGAGCTTTGCCTTGTGGCTCAGCTCTCTTTTCGTAACAACGGTGCGGTAAAGCGAACGCAATACCGCCCCCGTATGAAGGTATTATTGTAGCAAAAGTCTTTAGCACCTGTAACTGCAGAATTTGAATGCGTACACTCAAGTCCCAGTAAATTTAAAGTCGTATATATTTATTTTGCAAGTGTACTCTAAAGTCACAAATGTGTAACAGTACATTTGTAGTCGTAAATATTTTTTATACCATTGTAAACACAAAATAGGGTCTACGACAGGGGTACTCAAGTAGAAATGATGAGGGGCCACAAAAAAAAAATTCAGTGACTCAAGGGGCCGGTCGGTATACGTGTGACTGAGGCCGATATATGCTCAGTTTTAGACGTAACGCGTAAGCACGTAAGATACATAACCCCCCCTTGCGCGGTAAAATATCCCCCTTACTTGCTTAAGTGCGTCGGCCAAAATTCCTGACAATGCGACTGAAACACACCCTACGCAGCTCGCAAAGACTGTGATTGGCCAGCTAACCACATCCTTTCAGGAGTCTCACATTTCCGGTTTTACAGCATAATAGCGCCATTTTTAAAAGGCCGTGACAGAAGCGAATGAAGAATTTTGAAGAAGGAGAAGAAGAAAACACAAGAACGAATTATGATAATTATAAATATAAACAAGCCAGCGATTTCCACTTCCACGCCCACAGATTCGTTCGTTGCTCCCCCTACTGTTCTGGCGGAGAATCCCCTTGCAACACGCGCAATCCTTAAGGAACCTTAAAGGAACCGTAAATCAAAACTTGTCTAAAACAAGTCCCTTGTGTAAATTACGTGCTTACGTCTCTGCGTCTAAAACGACCCTAAATCGGCCTTGACTGCTGCTGAGATGGACTGTCTGCCTCGAGTTTGGGAGGGCTGGAGCGGTCTGTGGGCTGGAGTGCTATCTGTTTATCGTTGCAACCCCCAGCCTCGTATTGAGATCGCGGCGCGCGGTTTCAAAATAAGAGCGCCCAACACGATTTTTTTTTTTTTTTTTTTTTTTTAATAATTAAAAAAACTTTTCAAAACAGCTCGAGGGCCATTAATAGACACCCCGCGGGCCACAAAAGGCCCGCGGGCCGCTACTTGAGTATGACTGGTCTACGAGTACGCAAATCTGTGTTACAGGTGCACAAATCCTTTTGCTACAATTATTGCAGCGCAGTAGGTGCAAAACACATTCGCACACCCGTGTTTCATAATCTGAGAACATGCCCAAAAGGTGTGCATTCGTAAACCCAAATTTGAACTAATGCATCAGAAGATGCACATCTGTGAAAACTTTCCTCACAAATAAAATGATAAAGAACGCTATGTTAATTCAGCATTTTAATGAGCGAGCACAAATCCATTTTACAACTGCTCGAATCTGCTCCTGCAAGTCTCAGTTGTGGGTTTTTTTGCAGGTTGTTTTGCACCACGTCTAGGTGGTAAATGTGCAGCAAAAGTATTCATATCCGTAGATGCCAGAGCGTCCGTGGGCGGGACAAAATAGTCCCGCCCATAATTTCCTAATCCAATGAAAATCGCCGGCAGGGATGCATTTCTCAAATTACACTGGGACCAGTGACGGCTGGTGGTGATTTTGGGTGGGTGGGCTAAAGAATGCATTACATTTATCGATACTTCACAGGGCTCCAGACGCCATGAGGTCACCTTTATATCTCTGTTCATAACTTTCATATAATGTGAATGATTTTTAAACAAAAATAAGGTGTAGAGAAAGGCATGTCTTTATTTGAAGCACAATTATAAATAAAAAGAAAAATAAGGTGTTTAAAGTGCTTCACTGAGCTGAAATTGAACATTTCGAACTACACCATTCAGCAAAATAAAACTTTTTTTGTGCTTAAAGTAGGCCTATTACACAATTAAAATGTTGACTGGTCTCCCTTTGCGCAAAATGCAACTGTATACGATCACACTCTTTGGTAGTCGCCGTTTCCGACGTCCGCAGCTGTCTTTTGCTTTAAGGTGTCGCCCATTAGGCCTACTGCAATGAATTGTGCACATGCCATCTCATTGCTATACGTCGGGTTGATGTTTAATCCATTTCTCTTCATGAGAATAATTTCGGATTTAAATTGAGAATGGCAACTCCTCTTTGGCAATGTTGTATGCAACATTAAATGAGATCATTTCCGATTCCTTAGAGAACCTTATTGTTACTGCCTGTCGCTGAAATGCAGCTTGGAGAGGGGCCACTATCTCTACACACTTGTCACGTCATGTTGGGTTATTTAGACAGCTTTTTTAATGTTTTGATACGAAACGTAGATGACCCGCTTACAAATGCACTATTACCGGCCATATTCTGACCGCACTCCTGACAGTAAATCTGTACATAGTTTGGTTGATGTGTCCCCAATCTTTTCACTTGCAATTTTTCCTCCAAAGACATTAAAGAAAACCGATTAGAAAGTAAATAATCCACTTTGTTCATTTTCATGCTAACGCCCGCCATACTGCACTTGCGCTTCTGTGCTGTGATTAGTCGAGGTCACTATACTGTAGCTACTGTGCTAGGTCAGCCTTTGGGCTAATATAATTTAGCCCAAATGGGAAGCATATGAAGGGTGCGTGTCAGGGCACCTGTCAATCAAACGTCAATGGAAGCTTACGCTACTGCGCTTGGGCTAAATGAAATTAGCCCAAATGGGGGCGTGTCACGACACCTGTCAATCGCAATATAATGGGCGATTACGCTACTGTGCTTGGGCTGAATGACTTTAGCCCGAATGGGAAGCATATGAAGGGGGCGTGTCACCATACCTGTCATTCAAAATTGAATGGAAGCTCACGCTACTCTGCTTGCTCTGAATACATTTAGCCCATTCACAGGAAAAAAACGAAGATATATATATACTGGGTTTTTCTGTCACTTTTCGGTGCTGTTGCTCCTTTAGGTTCTACCAAAATTTAAAACAAAATGTTCTAAGTTTTTAATAATATTTTTTTCATTTTTACTGTAAAAGGGAGGTAGGGCTTAGCCCTGTTAGCCCATTTATACCAGCCGTCCCTGACTGGGACCCACCGCGTGCCAGCCATGGAGCTATAAAGATCGCAGCAGCGCGGGTACGTTTCTTTCTGGAGAAGTGAAGAGGGCGTCCTACTGAACGGAGGTGGGTATCCTACACTATGTTAAATGAAATGACTTAGTTCAAGTGAATTCTCCCCAAAGTATTGCATTAACATTTCTGAATTTATGTTATGGCGACCATTAAAATACATTGAAGGACATTTGCGGCATGTTAATTAAATACTTTGGGGTGAATTCACTTGAACTAAGTCATTTCATTTAACATAATGTAGGATACCCACCTCCGTTCAGTAGGAGGCCCTCTTCACTTCTCCAGAAAGAAACGTATCCCGTGCTGAGTATGCTGCGATCTTTATAGCTCCATGGCTGGCACGCGGTGGGTCCCAGTGTAATTTGAGAAATGCATCCCTGCCGGCGATTTTCATTGGATTAGGAAATAATGGGCGGGACTATGTCATCTACGGATACGAATACTTTTGCTACACATTTACCACCTAGACGTGGTGCAAAACAACCTGCAAAAAAACCCACAGCTGAGACTTGCAGGAGCAGATTCGAGCAGTTGTAAAATGGTTTTGTGCTCGCTCATTAAAATGCTGAATTAACTAGCGTTCACAGATGTGCAACTTCTGATGCATTAGTTCAAATTTGGGTTTACGAATGCACACCTTTTGGGCATCTTCTCAGATTATGAAACACGGGTGTGCGAATGTGTTTTGCACCAACTGCGCTGCAATAATTGTAGCAAAAGGATTTGTGCACCTGTAACACAGATTTGCCCGTAACTTCCTATTTTGTGTTTACAATGGTATAAAAAATATTTACGACTACAAATGTACTGTTACACATTTGTGACTTTAGAGTAGGCCTACACTTGCAAAATAAATATATACAACTTCAAATTTACTGTGACTTTAGTGTACGCATTCAAATTCTGCAGTTACAGGTGCTAAAGACTTTTGCTACAATAATACCTTCATAGATTTCATACCAACAACTCTGATAAAGAAGACAATACGGAGGAAAAGAGGATCGAGAGGAGGAATTAGGAACAGGATAGGAGACGAGGAAGTAAGCTCGTTGCCAGGGCGGCGCGTGCAGTTGCAGCGGCCCCTCTTGAGATCTGTGAGATTGAGATTGAATGTTTGAGTGTGAGACGTCCTACGAACATAGTTTATGACAGGGAAACAATATTAAACATTAGGACATTGCAAGCGAGTAACATCACTGGCATTCGCTGGCATCTGGACATACTACGCAAACACAGGATAGGCCTACTAACAGACACTGTGCCCGCAACTGCCCGGAGGAGGAAGCAGCAGAGACGGGGTGGACGTAAACAAAGTAACTGAACAGCTTCTTTCAGCTCCTACCCTCCAAGAAGCGCTATCGCAGCTTAAGATGCTCCAGCACCAGGCTGCAGAACAGTTTCCTGCCTCAAGCTGTCAGGATGCTCAATGCACCAGCGTCCCAGATCTTCTCACTGGACTTTATTTATTATTTATTTATTTATTCATCATTGGGACGTTTGTTTGAAATGTATGTGTACTTGATCTTGATCCGTGAGAAACGCCTTCTCGTTTTGTTATTCAATCAACAAAATGACAATAAATTTGATTTGATTTTGATTTGATTTGAAGTGGCAAAAACGTTTGAAAAGTGGCACAGGTCTTTAGGCTTGATTATTTACATTAACATGTTGAATCTATAAAAAGCAATACGGCACAAAATATTTCTGAAAACTAATATAACTTCATTTGAATGTGCCTACTGCTCTGCCATTTTCAAAAACCCGCCCAGTGAACGCAGAGGATTGTGGGTAGTTTTGGCTCGTCTAGGATGCAGCGATGCATCCTTGAAAAATCTCGGAATTCTCAAAAACAAAGGATGCAAAAATGGCGCGGCTTTCGAGTGTCCTCAACATTGAAACAGTGCTTGTCGGCGTTCTATGACGTAGCGTCCTTAAAAGGGCGGCCGTTGAGCATGCTTCCTTGACATTGGGAAACAGCCCATGCCTATTTTGAAGGAGCAGAACGGAAGTGTCTGCGTGTGGGTCGCTGTTTTGACTGTGTGTTGGGAGCTCGAAAAAATAAAGTGGATCGCCCCGTTTAGAGAATGGAGTTAATAGATTCTTCTTTTATGTATTACCCAAATAGAGGCAATAATAAAACACTCGGTTACAAAATCATAATTTATATCTACGACTTAACAGGTTCACATTTCCTACTTGGGTTGCCGCTCTTTTTGCGTTATGTAGAAGCCCAATGGCGCCATCCAGTGGACAGTTTCTACTATCAAAAAGTTATATTGGGCAAGTGATTAAATACAACGTAGACCTAATGGAGGTTGGATTGCCAGGCCCAACGTTACCAATGCTGTACCAGTACCAGGCACGCGCGCGTTACCTAGGACCATCGGACCTAGGACCATCCACTGTTCAACAGGCCCACCCAAAACTTTTCTTGAAAAAAAAACCATCCTGAAATGCTTTATTTTTGCAATGCAGTAATCTTTGTTGATATTGGTTCTTGATCCGATATGCGTTAAAGGGCTGCTATCTTCATGGACGACCGTGAAATCGCGGTAGGCTATATTAGTTATTATCTCGTAGTAGCCTAGGCTACAATTGAATCCATCTTCTTTGTATAATAATAAGACAAGCTCAGTCTGTTGCTAATGATATCGAAATATTGTTGAAAACTTAAAACAATTAAACCGAATTCTGAAATAGTCGGCCTCATGTTCACAGCTCTCCACAACCTAGCCCCCAGTTACCTCTGCGACCTCCTCCAAGAATACACTCCCTCCCGCTCCCTCCCGCTCCCTCTGCTCAACCTCTGCTGGACTACTACGTATCCCCACATCACGACTCATTACAATGGGTGCCCGGTCATTCAGCTGTTCAGCACCCAGGCTGTGGAACTCCCTCCCCCCACACATAGTCAGACACCATTACAACCTTCAAGTCACAACTCAAAACTCACCTGTTCAAACTCGCACACAACGTCTAACAGATCACTGTCTTGATTGTTTGTTTTGTTTTATTTATTTATGAATTAATTAATTAATTATTATTATTTTTCTACAATGTCTTGTTTGTAAACGATTTATGATAACTTTATGCTCTGTAAGGTGACCTTGGGTGTCTTGAAAGGCGCCCTTTAAAGGCACCCAGTGCAACTTTCGTCTTTTTTACACGTAGTATATTTCAATAACTCCCTACCATTACATATCGACATTCAAGGAGCGAAGATGAGACGTCGTTGTGTGGTGAGAACTGATAGAAAATCGTAAACAAAAACAATGGGCGCCTTCTTCTTTATTTATTGTAACCTACAAAAAATAACCCAGGATTCCAGTCGGCAAGCCTCTGAGTTTTTTCCGAACACGTGACGTCGCTATTTGGGAGCGCATGGTTTTATCTACAAGATGGCGGATCTAAATTGTTCAGCGACGATGGCGAAGCCGAATAGAAAGCGTGGTCGACCTCGTCTTTTCACGACACCAGAGAAAAAAAAGAAGTTTTATAAGATGCTTGGGCGTCGTGTGTTCTTGGGCGACACATTTGTCGAATGGAGGAATTTAAAAGAGAAGCTCGGGATGAACAGGGACAGCGAACTTGCGCGTGTGCTGTTGGACAGGTTTGTAATTACTGAAAACTGTATTCAATTACAGGCATGTAAGTACTAATAAAACAAAACTAACTAAAGAAACGAATGTATGGTTTATGAACAGTTTTCAGGCGACAGGTCAGCCCACCGCCATCAACAGTGTTCCAAGGTCGTCCAGTCCACAGGCCCCATGGCAGCCCCCGCGTTTTGACGATGTGTCCAGTGTGAGTGGACACTCAGAAAGTGGTACAGCTTTGTAAGTAATAAGTGCTGCATTCAATGTTGTATTTGTAACAATGCTTTAGCCTAGGTTTATGATGAAATTGTTGCTGATTTAGGATTCCTTACCAATTGCAAACATTAATCAGATACAATAGTACATTATAATATGATGCACATGTAGATCATGCATAGAGCATGCATGTGGTCCTTTTTTCTGAAATCACTTGTACCATACAGCATCTCCCAACCTCTCGTCAATGACCCTGGAAATGAAAAGGAGAGCAATGTGCTGGAAAACACCCAGTAAGTGGATAGCATCTTTTACTTCTCCTGTTACTGTTATTATCATGATATATAAAGTATTTGGCACAGTCAGAGATGAGCTTTGGAGATTTTGATTTTAACTTACTAGTAATAACAACATCTGTGTTGCAGGGAAGACTTGACAATATCATGCATAGAGCCAGAGCTGCAGTCTGTAGAGAGCAGGTACTATCTCTTTCTTTTTGAAGATGACATAATATCAGTATACTAGTATTTTACTATAAAGTCTAACCATAACCATAACACAATCTGTTTTCTTGCAGGGAAGACTTGACAATATCATGCATAGAGCCAGAGCTGCAGTCTGTAGAGAGCAGGTACTATCTCTTTCTTTTTGAAGATGACATAATATCAGTATACTAGTATTTTACTATAAAGTCTAACCATAACCATAACACAATCTGTTTTCTTGCAGGGAAGACTTGCCATTGTCATGGTTAGAGCCAGAGCTGCAGTCTGTAGAGAGCAGGTACTATTTCTTTCTTTTTGAAGATGACATAATATCAGTATACTAGTATTTTACTATAAAGTCTAACCATAATCATAACACAATCTGTTTTCTTGCAGGGAAGACTTGACATTGTCATGCATAGAGCCAGAGCTGCAGTCTGTAGAGAGCAGGTACTATTTCTTTCTTTTTGAAGATGACATAATATCAGTATACTAGTATTTTACTATAAAGTCTAACCATAACCATAACACAATCTGTTTTCTTGCAGGGAAGACTTGACATTGTCATGCATAGAGCCAGAGCTGCAGTCTGTAGAGAGCAGGTACTATTTATTTCTTTTTGAAGATGACATAATATCAGTATACTAGTATTTTACTATAAAGTCATGTCTGACATCTATTTTCAGATTTAATTGTTCACATAACACAATCTGTTGTCTTGCAGGGAAGACTTGTCAATATCAGGCATAGAGCCAGAGCTGCAGTCTGTAGAGAGCAGGTACTATTTCTTTCTTTTTGAAGATGACATAATATCAGTATACTAGTATTTTACTATAAAGTCATGTCTGACATCTATTTTCAGATTTAATTGTTCACATAACACAATCTGTTTTCTAATAGCATTATTGTTTGTGTATTAGAGCATGCAGACATTTCTTAATCATCACAAATAAGACCATAATGTTTGTAATTGTCAAAGAAAAATGTTGAAAAAAAATATGTGGTCCTTTTTTTCTAAAATCAGTTGTACCATGCAGCATCTCCCATCTTCTCGTTAATGACCCTGACAATGAAAAGGAGATCAATGCGCTGGAAAACACCCAGTAAGTGGATAGCATCTTTTACTTCTCCTGTTACTGTTATTGTTATTATCATGATGTATAAAGTATTTTGCATGGTCTGTTATCAACATTTGCTTTATGCCATGTTTTGATTCAGATGTAGATACTTGAATCAAACACACAGGCTCACTTTGATCATTTGACATTATTGCTTTCCAGGATTTCGACTGTCGACTTTGACTTTGAGGATGAGGAGTGGACAGAGGATGAGGAGGAATACACTGACAACGTAGTGAAAGACCCTGACTTTACAATCAAGTAAGGTTCTTTTGTGCCTGTGTGTGAAGTAGATTATAGTATTCTTTCATGAGAAATAGGGTTGAATGTTTCAGATATGATGACTAAATGCAACAGAACTCAGCCTGTACTTAAAATCAAAAGGTAATTAAGATAATTTGCCTTGATCAATTTTCTTTCCAACATATCTTATCTCCGGTATATTCCAGGACTACATCCACCCTTTTGGGTAGGGATGTGGAAACATATGGAGTCATCACACCTGGGGAGGAGGTGTTTGATCATGACATGCAGGGAGGAGAGGAGGATGATGATGACAACATCGAGTTTCCGGATGAGGTCAAGGTCAACCACTCTAGAGACATCAAGGATGAGCAGTGTTTCATCGTTTACAAAAAAAACCTGCTGCAACTCGTCACCTTTCTGCTGCACCTTCCAGAAGAGATGAAGAGCAGAGAGCCAGAATGCACAAGTACCGTACGCCTTGGCCCTGACCCAGTGACCAAATCTGTTGGCAGCGGAATGGTCCTTAAATGGGTAGGCCACACTTTTTGTCAGTCAATGAACAACTTGCTTTTTATGTTCAATTGTTATGTCTAACTGGTTTTGCTGCACCTGCATTACTTTTTCCCATTATTAGAAAGCCGAATTTACAACCTCTTATCTATACCTGTTTTGTTTACTCTTTTTCTGCAGTACTGCAGTGATGGACACCTTCTCTGGAGGTGGTGCAGTCAGCCCACATTCAAATATGGTTTGCAGGGGGTGGATTTCATGCTGTCTTCCAGTATATTGTTGTCAGGCAACAATTACAGCAAGATAAGCCTAATGTTCAAGTTCATGAACTTAGGTTGTGTGTGCGACTCAACTTTTCGCAAGATCCAGTTGCAGTACTGTGTGCCGGTAATCGACAGATTCTGGAAAAGACAACTGAATGCCCTCATTCCCGAGATGAAGAGGCGGAACAGTGTTGTTCTGCTTGGTATGTAAAGAAGTCCAGAATTATGTTATTTTCCTTGTGCATGACTGTGGACAAGATGTTGTAATAGAAGGTAAAACTGTTACATGTCAAAAAGTGGCAATGAAGATTGGAATGATTCCTTTTTTTGTCCATGCCATTTTTTAAGGATAACTATTGTAATAATGTATTGCCTGATATTTGTATTTTGTTTTATTAATGGGAGAAATTAAGTATACCTAAAAGATGCGTAACCATTAATCTCTGTCTGTTTAGAATTATCTTTTGCCATTATTCAAATACATGTAATTCAAAGTCTTTAAATTGTTGCCTTAACATATTTAATTTCTTGCATGATTGATACACAGGAGACGGAAGGATGGATTCCCCTGGCCATTCTGCACAATACTGCACTTACACTGTCATGGATGAAAAGACAAGAGCCATCGTCGCCCTCGAAGTTGTTGATAAGAGGGAAACAGACAGAAAGTCTGCAATAATGGAGAAGAAGGGCTTCGAAAAAGCGATGGACTCTCTGCTTGAAGCAGATGTGCCGGTCAAAGAGGTGTGCACTGACGCACACCCACAGATTGGTTCACTGATGAGTAAGTGCAGTGAAACTGTAGAATGTGAACCAAATTACCCAGGACATTTCTTGATATGGTGCAATACAGATTTCTATTGACTGTCCCATTTCATTGAATATCTAAAATTAGAAGAATTCAACCTGTCAATCTAAAGTGTAGGAATTATGTTTCTTAGGAATCTTAGGATGTCAACCTTAAAAAATTCCAAAAGATCAGAAATGATTCAAAGGGAACATTATTTTTATTTCTCATAAACAGACGCTGACAAGGGGAAGTATGGCAGGAAGGACATCTTCCATTCACTGGATGTCTGGCACGGAGCAAAAAACCTGATGAAAAAACTATTGGCAGTAAGTATACATCACAAGAATATCATACATCATTCATAGTTTTAATACCTAGCAGACAGACATAGACACTTCTTCATTATAGCAATCTAAGCAGCCTTTACATGCTTAAAATGTTGAAAGGGCAAATACGTGATACCTATAGCAAGAAAGACAGCTATCCTTAAAATGGCTATTCTGATTAGTAAGTAACTTGGGATACTTTTTCTTTTGTTGCACTAGGCTGGACAAGAGAAGGCATGCACCGACTTAAAGCAGTGGACAAGGGACATCATCAACCACTTCTGGTGGGTGTGTGAGCGTGCGAACACCTATAAGGAATTCATTGTGAGTACTGAATTTTATACATATCTAAAAAAGGGCCAAATTGACTTAAATGACAACAAATGTCATGGCACATTTCTATATGCTGTCAGCAAAAAGCTTGCATCACAGTCAATATGAAATGCTATCTTCCAAGCACTGATTCAAGTATTAAAAAAATAATAATCTGTTATCACTAGTATACTAAATGCAGTTAAAGATGTGCTGACCTTTTACATGTGTATCATTTTCATGTGTAACTGTACTCAATTCAAGTATTCATGGGTTGTTTTATTTGCTACTAGGCACTGTGGACTGGTGTCTTGCACCATGTGTGTGATGAACACCAATGGGCTCTTGGAGCTTGTGATCATGACCCGATCACAGAGGAGACCCCTCGGACCAAAACCTGGCTTGTGCCTGGTTCTCCAGCCCACAAGAAGCTAACCGCCATCATCATGAATCCGAGATGGCTGAAGACAATTTACAAGTACCTGCGCTTCCGGTGAGAGTGATTGCATATCTTGATGCAAGATATGCCCTTTTCCATACGCAACAAAGAGAGTCACATGAAATACCTCACTCTCAAACACATATGCTCTCACATGCTAAGTTACCTAATATTTGACTTATACTTACAGAACAACCTCTGATCTGGAGTCGTTCCAAAACCACATCCTGATGTATGCCTCAAAGAGGTATGGTTTCAGCCCCCCAGTCTACGAAGCCCGTTGCAAGTTGGCAGCCCTAGATTACAACGAGCACAAAGACAGGGCAGTGTGGAAGACAAAAGATGGGGATATCAAGTAAGTACATATGTTTTCTCTTGCCTATGTCACTCCGCTGACTCAATGGTTAAAGCAGTTATGTGCAGAACATCTATTATTTACTTTGCAATGTTGGCCCCTTAAAACTGACATAGAAATGAGGTACACTGTTTATGTCTTTAGGTAGAAGAGACGCTTCCAGAAGAAGTCAGATAGTTGGTCTATCTACGTTTCGAGGGAGCCAAAGAAATACACATACATCACAGACCTGCAGTCAGAAATCTTGGATGAAAGGATTGACTTGGGAAAGGGAATGAGCAGGAAGCAGCCAATGTCAGAGACTGATCCTAGGAGGCTCGGTCTTCTGCCCAGAGTGCCACCAGTCCCAACCAATGTGCTGGTCCTGGAGCACAGGTCCAGGATAGATGAGTCTGCAGGGGAGTCTTCAACGTTTATGGGATTGTCATAGTTTTCTGTTATTGTAGGGTAGGTAGGTAGATATTACAGTCGGGTTTGTCGGTAACCTTTGTATTGGCCTTGTGGGTCAGGAAAAGTGTTTCTACCTTCAGTAGTAGTGCCTTGGCCTCCTCCTCTCTCATCTCATCTATTAGCTCCTAAGAGAAAAGAATCTATTAGTACCAATGATATTGGAAATGACAAGTATGATCAATGCAATTATATGTTCCAAATGATACATGTTTAAATGTTTTTTAGCCAGCATCACCTTTATTCTATTGACTCTGTCGTCCCTTAGTCTCTGGACCCTGTGCCTTTCCTCCACCGATGCTAGTGGGGGGTTGTATTGCCTTCTTCCTCCTCTCCTTGCCCCTCGTCCCCTTGCGCCACTTCTTGCACCTCTTCCCCTTGCTCCTCTGCTGGCTCCTCTTTCACTTTCTCCTCCACTTCTGGCACTGTCGAGATTACTCTCATCCCTGTCCATCTCAAAGGACATATCCGCAGAGGACATGTCCATGTCTAGAAGTGGTTCAGTGGCCGGACCTGATGATACACTCTCTGCCATGTGTCGGGCAAATGCCCTTTGTGGCCCCAGATTGTCCTAGACCAGACAGTAAAAGATGAATGAGAAAGGGTACTAGAATGATTCAAGATGAAAAGTAAGGCCCGCTTTACACTTTGAAATTGCTGTACGATGTGTATAACAGTAATGTAAATCGGGCCTAATAAGTGATTATCATGTTTATAGGTTTTCATCTATAGTTACTAAGTTTGGCGGTCGGATAAAGGGCAATATGCATTCTCTTGTTTTTATATTGGTGTGGTTCAGATCTTCCATAATTAGCACTCGACCGAGAAAGGTGACAGGGTCATTGAAATGCTAAACTCCACTGTTGTTTACATTAGGTTCGAAGCGTAGACTTTAGGAAATATCGGCGGGTAAATTGCCGCCTGGCTTCTATTTTCCACGGTAGATGCTATAAATCCCCCCCAAAAAATGGCTTGCTGGACGCAAAATTCATCAAATCGGTACTTCCATGAAAACAAACTTATACAAATGGGAAAACTTCAAATCGGAACTGAAGGTGGTTGACAGGTAAGTAATCTACTTTATCTACTCATATCTATTAGAGAATACTAAGTGAGACCGGTGATCGATGACAACACATAACGTTACGGTCCACGCAAAAGTTAGAAAACAAAACTTTTCTACATACCTCGTTGCTGGAATCTTCCTCCATCAGGTGAAAACCCTCCAGGGCTTTCTGCTTTGTTGCTCGGGGAGGACGATGTGCCATCCTTACAGAAATGAGAAAACCACGGGCGCAGAAAAAACGGCACAAAACGGTACAAAATTTGAATGTGGGTGCGTATCGTAAAGTATGTACACACTTAGAAAACAATTCGCGCATTGGCAAACAGAACCAGTGACAGGATCACATTTTAGAATCTCCGGAAGCGTTCGGGACTCATCGGTCTTGTTCCGAGGATTGCCGACTGGAATCCTGTTTATTTTTGTGAGATCGCAATAAATAAAGAAAATGGCGCCCATTGTTTTTGTTTACGATTTTCTATCAGTTCTCACCACACAACGACGTCTCATCTTCGCTCCTTGAATGTCGATATGTAATGGTAGGGAGTTATTGAAATATACTACGTGTAAAAAAGACTAGAAATTGAATGTTCATTTTTGCCTCGAAAGTTGCACCGGGTGCCTTTAAATTAAATGTGTTATTATTATTATTATTATTATTATTATTATGTTATACAAGTGTAACGGATGAATGTTTTATCTGTTTTGTGTGTATTATCTATGCTGGTTATGTTTATGTTTGTTGGAGTGCAGTCAATTGCATCCGGGTCACGGCACCAATGTAACGGGTGTAATGATCTGCGTTGTGTTCTGGCGAATGCGCTGGATGGGTGGAAGGACGGCTGGGCAACAATGGAGGGTGGCTTCTCATTTATTGGTATCTGGATGAGCCAAAGAAAATCATGTCACCGCATGTAAACCGCATGTAAACCGTCGTAGACAGGACCACATTCCCGCATCCACTCAGATAGCCAACCGCATTCTGACAATATATAATAACATAAAAATAAACAAGATAGCATAATGAATGCAATTGACTGCACTACAACAAACATAAACATAACCAGCATAGATAATATACACAAAACAGATAAAACATTCATACCTGGATGAGCCAAAGAAAATCATGTCACCGCATGTAAACCGCATGTAAACCGCATGTAAACCGTCATAGACAGGACCACATTCCCGCCTAGCAAACAAACAAACGGATACTCTGACGCACATGTAACCCAGGTAGTAAATCGTCCAGGCTATTACCTCCATTATTTTGGAAAATTAAGCTGCATTCCATGTGATTTGTTGTTAAATTTAGTTTTTTAAAGAAATAACCTATTCCCAATTTGGTCACAAGGTGGCAGCAGAGGCGCAGTCAATACACTCTTTTAGTTGCGAAGAAAAAACGCTACGAGTCATCATCTTACTCGCACGTGTTTCTTTGTTCTTCCTCGTGCCTGCTACGCAGTTCGTGCGGATGTTGGAGAAACAACATAGCTGTACCTTGAGTCAGAAAGTTGATAACTGAAATAGAAAGTAAATATTGATAAACATTGAGACGATTGAGAAGCTGTGGACATCGTGTAGAACTCTGTTGAACTATTGATTGATATTCCGGTGAGTTATGCATTTCTCGACCCTCGGGTAAGGGGGTTGATTTCGTTGGGCGACCGTGTGGGGTACGGCTCCACGCAAAACGTTAATGAACCTTCCGCAGGTTCAGCTACGGAAACCTTGTTACGACTTTTACTTCCTCTAAGCATATAACTCACCATGCATGATACGTTAGCATGCTAACTGTATTAGTGATTTGTTGCGCGCTGCTAAAACTACAGAGATTAGCCTTGGACTTTTATCAAAAACCAGTCGGGATATAGTTGAAAAGGTGGTAACATGACTATATGAACATGTGATAAGTGTATATGTGCTGTGTTTATGTGTATGTGGACATTTATTATGGACTTAATGAATATTTTTCCTGCACGTTGTGCAGGCTGGTTTTTTTTGTGGAGCCTTCAGAGGACCGTCATCTGTCCATATCTCCATCCTGGTTGCTTTCCATCTTCTGCCAGGGGATCATCATTCACATTGCCATTCCATCCTGCAATACTCTTCCTGGACTGCCTCATCTGACATCCATTGGGGTGGTAGGACTTCTGGGGTGGACTCAAATTTTTATTATTATTTTTATTATTTCTTTTTCCTGAGATCTCAGAGGTTTTTGTTTGGTACAATTTCATTTAAGAAAACCACTTGTGGCTCACCAGAACTCAAAGGAAAAAGATACTAAGGTTTAAGGTTCTTCGTGAATTTAACTATATTACTGTGTTATCATACTAAGGTTGTTTATTACTATTACTAGAAGTGTGGTACTTTCGTGCCTTAGCAGTATTTTGTTCTTCATTCCATATATCTGCATTGTGGAATACTGAATCCATAAATTTGTTTTCAATATATTTTTTTTTCTTCAAACTAAATCGCCAATCGGTTGTCGTGCGAGTTATTTGGGGTGGATATTACAGGTATATCCTTACAGTATACCAGGAAAGATAACAACCAATCTCCTCATCGAATCTAAAATAGATAATGACCCCTGCCTCTTGGTTTTATAAACACACTAGCTTAAGGACTTAGGTGCCAGAGGGGTTACAAAAGTGGCGAGCTAGCCAGGAGATTTAGGTGTAGATTAAAATAGTTTCCACCCCAAATATTTTGTAGACATCATTTAACAAACCAATATACGCTCAAACTGAAATTATGGTTGTGTAGTTGTTAAAAACGCTGTTAAAAACAGAATACATTTAACTGAACAAACAGTCAGTATAAAATGGATCTTTGCAACCAATTGGACTTGCATGGGCCTAGTTGCCTTTATGTCACAGGAATAGATGAAACATGCACTTATAAAGAGATAAATGATTTTTTTGAAGTAAATGGGGACATTGAAAAAATTGTCAGGGTCCCTGATAAACCAGACAAGCCAAAAGGTCGAACCCTTATACAGTACTCATCGGAACAAACAATATCAAGACTCGATCCTGCCAACCTTGGCAACCTACCAAGCCCTTATGATCCCACTCTCACCTGGCATGTGAGAAGCATTCGTGAGGTATGTCAAGAGGACCTAGGGAGGGAATTAGCCCGGCGATGTTTGGCTGAACTGAGCACTCTTGCCGGGAAAAGCAAAGCTGGCTTTTGGGATATGCTTCAGCATGATTTGCATCATGTCCAGCCTGATTCTGCCCCGCCACAGAGTCCCGATACCCATTTTGAGACTTTAGATCAGCATGGCCAACCAGCTAGTGGTGACATACCAGAGCTAAACCCACCCAAATCTGGTTGCCAGTACTCTCCCTCCCAATGCTCCCAAAGCTCCCACTTTCTTTGACGAGGGCACAATAAATCCACCTCAAGTTCAGAAAGTCATTGTTGAACATTTCATTCGTAATGACACAACGCCATCCAGCTACAGCCAAAGCAGAGTGAAAACCTTCTCAGGGCGACTACCAAAGCCAAATGGGGAAGCTGATTATGATGCCTGCCGCATTCAGGTAGACCTTCTCTGTAATGATGCTTCATTGTCTGACTCTCAAAAGGTGAGAAGAATACTAGAGATCCTGCTCAGCCCAGCTGCTGATATTGTCAAGCCGCTTGGAACAAATGCAACCCCTCAGGCTTACCTCACTCAGCTCGAATCAGCATTTGGCGTGGTAGAGGATGGTGAAGAGCTATTTGCAACCTTTTTGGGCTCCAACCAGAATGCTGGGGAGAAGCCCTCTGTTTACTTGAACCGTCTCCAAACCCTTCTCACCAAAGCCATCTTTAGAGGGGGGGTTTCAGTCACAGAGTCTGACAAGTACTTACTCAGGCAATTCTGTAGAGGGTGCTGGGACCAGAGCTTAATCATCGGCCTTCAACTTGAGCATCGAAAACCCAATCCCCCATCTTTCCCTGAACTATTGTTGCTTTTGAGAACAGAAGAGGACCGGCGTGCAGCTAAGATGGACCGGATGAAAAAACATCTGGGAAGCACTAGGGCTGCAACACATGTTCACTCAGTCTTGAGCATGCCAGTATTCGACGAGGAACCTGCTACCACAAATCCTAAGAAGCATGATGCAAGTTCTAAACTTGAAAGGGAAGTAGCTGAGCTCCGGAAACAAGTGGCACAACTTGTACACAAAGAGAGAATTAAGCTCACACGTGAAGAGGTGCCAAGTAGTTCTACAAGAAAAGAATCACCCTTACAAAGTGAACATTTAGCAGCCTATGTCACAAATTCTGATTCGACATCCCGAACTGCCACTCCTCCGAGACCATGGTTCTGCTTTAAGTGTGGGGAAACCGGCCACATAGCAGCAAACTGTACTAACAGCCCCAACCCTGACCTTGTCCGCAAAAAGAATGAAGAGCTCAGAGACAAACGCGACAGATTCTGGGCCCAGCAGGCAGCCCGCAAGGTATCTTTAAACTTGTAGAGGCTCCTGCTTTGGGACGACCAAGAGCTGAGGACATCAATCAGATAAGTCCCAGAGTAATGACCCACAATGTTAAAGAGGAGCCAAGAGCCAAAAGCCCTGAGAGCTGCGATGGTCTCAATCACACCTTACCTCTTGGGCTTGTGGGCCCCCGCTGTGTCTCTACAGTCTACGTGGGAGATGTACGATGTGAATCTATCCTTGATACCGGATCTCAGGTCACGACTATTTCAGAGACTTTCCATTCCAGACACCTGGCTTCCCTCCCCATTAAGCCCATCAGTCATTTGCTTGAGGTTGAAGGGGCCGGGGGTCAGCCTGTGCCCTATCAGGGCTATGTGGAAGTTCTCCTGACTTTTCCTAGCAGTGTTACCGGCATGGAGGAACAGTTAACTGCTCTAGCCCTCATTGTCCCAGAGTGCCAATTCAATAGCAGAATACCAGTGTTGGTAGGCACAAATGTTTTGCTGCAGCTCTACCAATGTGGCATAGATCATGACAGGCCAACATTCCTGAGGAGGTCAGACAGTTTTGCATTACTCCTCCACCATGTTGCTCAACTGCATGAAACCAAAACCTGTCCTGTCAAGTTGCATGGGAAAAAACCCATCACCGTTCCAGCAAGGCACAAGTTGTGTGTGGTTGGAGATGTCAGAGTGGGTAAAGGAAATCCACACAACTCTTTCATTCCTGAGCCCCCTTTGAGAAGGGGAGTCTTTTCCCCTTCCTGGTGGTTTGTTTCTTGAGTGTGCACTTATGAATATCAACTGTAAAGCTTCAAGCAAGATCCCTGTTATTCTCAGAAATACAACAGATCACAGTATTACTCTACCTCCAAAGTGTGTCATTGGCGAAGTATCTGCCGCTCAGAGTGTAAAGCCCCTAAGCCCCCATCAGTCTGTGCCCACCAATTCTCAGACACCAAGCGAGGAGCTTGCATTCAATCTCGATGATGCACCCATGTCTGAGGAGTGGAAACGACGTATTACAGTCAAGCTGAACTCCATCCCAGAGGTCTTTGCAGTTGACGAGCTCTCCTTTGGTCACACAACTAGTGTGAAACACCATATTCGGTTGCATGACCAGACACCTTTCAAAGAGCAATCAAGGCCGATACACCCCAGTGATAGGGAAGCTGTAAAGCAGCACCTCAGGGAGCTCTTGGATGCTGGAATAATAAGAGAGTCCGAGAGTCCGTTTGCATCACCAGTGGTAGTAGTGAAGAAAAAAAATGGGAAAATCAGACTATGTATTGATTTTAGGAAGCTGAACAACCGCACTATAAAATATGCATATGCCCTTCCCCACATTGAGGAGATATTCTCAGCCCTGAGTGGTGCAAGGTGGTTCTCAGTAATGGACCTCAAGTCCGGCTACTACCAGGTAGAGATGGCAGAGGTAGATAAGCATAAGACCGCATTCACATGTCCCCTAGGTTTCTACGAGTTCAATCGTATGCCGCAAGGTGTGACCAACGCTCCTAGCACCTTCCAACGCCTTATGGAAAAGTGTGTTGGAGACCTGCACTTGAGCGAGGTTCTTGTATTTTAGATGACCTCATTGTCTTTTCCGAGACCCTTGAAGAGCATGAGGAGAGACTCATGAGGGTGCTACATCGTCTCAGAGACTATGGTCTGAAATTGTCTCCCGAGAAGTGTCAGTTTTTTAAGTCATCTGTAAAACACCTTGGCCACGTGGTAGATGCTCAAGGAGTCCATACTGACCCAGAGAAAGTATCTGCACTCAGAGATTGGCCCCGTCCTGGGAACAGAGAGGAGCTGAAGCGTTTCCTGGGCTTCTCGGGATATTATAGGCGTTTTGTGGAGGGCTATTCTAAGATCGCCAAACCCCTCAACTCTCTCACTGTTGGGTACCATCCACCCAAAAAGAGAGGCAAGGTCTATAAAAGAGACAGGCCAAAGAACTTTGTAAATCCTCGAGCCCCCTTCGATGCAGAGTGGACGCCTGAATGTGAATCTGCTTTCAGAACATTGATTGACAAGCTAAAGTCTGCTCCCGTTCTTGCTTTCGCAGATCCCAAGCTCCCATATGTGTTACACACAGACGCTTGCGGTGAGGGGCTGGGAGCTGCTCTTTATCAGGAGCAAGATGAAAAGCTCCGCGTAATAGCCTATGCCAGCAGAGGCTTATCAAAGAGCGAGAGAAATTACCCAACGCATAAACTAGAATATCTAGCCTTGAAGTGGGCCATCTGCGAAAAGTTCCATGATTTCCTCTACGGCACTGATTTCACTGTTCTGACAGATAATAATCCGCTCACCTATGTCCTCGCCTCTGCTAAGCTCGACGCCGCTGGACACCGCTGGTTGGCGGCCCTTTCAACCTTCAGATTTAACATCAAGTATCGAGCAGGAAATGCTAACGGTGATGCGGATGGTCTGTCCCGACGGCCACAGGACGCACCTCGGGAGGATGAGGATTTCCTGCAGGAGAAGGAAAGGATAAGTGAAATGACACAACGAATCTTAGAGGGGGAGAAACGAGAGATCCCAGCTGCTGTAATATCTGCAGTATGTCAACATCACTCTGTTTCTTCACAACTCCCTGTTCTTGCAGAGTCTCTTGCAGTAGATGCTTCCTCAGTCCCAGATCTGTTTGCCGGCCAAGGCCAAACCACCTTACCTGGGATAACAAGAGAAGGTTGGCGTGAAGCACAGAGTCAGGATCCATCAATTAACGGGGTAATTAAACTGGTGGAAAGTGCACAGAAGCCCAGCTTCAAGACCCTGAGTGATGAGCAGCCTGAAGTCAAGTTGCTACTCAAGTTGCTAAAGGGAAGGAATCCTTTACAGACGGTGCTTTGATCGAGGAGACATGATCCATCAGCTTGTGTTGCCTGAGCAGCATCAAGACAGAGCTCTGCAAGGCTTACATGATGAAGTTGGTCATCTCGGAGCTGAGCGTGTGCTAAGTCTCGCTCGAGCCAGATTTTATTGGCCGAGAATGAAAGAATCCATCGAAAAGAAATGCCAAACCTGCGAGAGATGTTTCAGGAGAAAAGCCCAACCACAAAAAGCAGCACCAATGGTGAACATCAGAACAACTTACCCATTTGAATTGGTCTGCATGGACTATCTGTCCCTTGAACCTGACAGCCATGACACCAGGAACATTTTGGTCATCACTCATCACTTCACAAAGTTTGCGGTGGCAGTGCCAACAAAGGATCAAAAGGCTAGGACTGTCGCCAAGGCTCTGTGGGAGAATTTCCTTGTCCACTACGGCTTCCCAAGTCGCCTTCACAGTGATCAGGGAAGGGACTTTGAGTCACGCAAAATCAGAGAGCTGTGTTCGCTGATTGGAGCAGAAAAGGTGCGTACTACACCGTATCACCCCCAGGGAAATCCGGTTGAGCGCTTTAACAGGACCCTGTTAAGCATGCTCGGAACCCTAGAGGACAAAGACAAACAACACTGGAGAGATTTCGTCAAACCCCTTGTACATGCGTACAATTGTACGATAAATGATACAACAGGATATTCACCATATGAGTTGATGTTCGGCAGGCAGCCAACCCTCCCAGTTGATCTCATCCTGGGCATCGACAATCCAAATGAGACCCATAAAACCCATTCAGAATATGTTCAGAACTTGCGCCAGCGTCTCCAGGAGAGCTACACTACGGCTGCGCCAAACTCTAAAAAGGCTGGAGAGAGAAACAAGCTGCGATTTGATGCTAAAGTCAGAGCTGCTGAGTTGGTTGAAGGGGACCGCGTCCTAATCAGGAATGTCAACATTCGAGGGAAACATAAATTGGCAGACAAGTGGGAAAAATCCATCCATATTGTTGTGAAGCGATTGATGGTGGCCCTGTGTATGTTGTCAAGCCAGAGAGAGGCAGTGGTCCACACCGTACCCTTCACAGAGACTTGTTATTGCCTTGTGGGTTTCTGCCTGTTGAGAAAACTCCAGAGCAGGGGCCCCGACTAGACAAAGCAAAGAAAATGCCTTTGAGAAGCGGTAACAGAAGAGATCTGCAGACGGAAAATGATAATTCAGAAGGCAATTTGACAGATGAAGAGGAGGAAACGTATCTCTTTGAAGGACCCCCACAGTTCGCTACATGGGGCCCTTATGTACAGGAAATAGAAGGTACACTGCAAAGACAACCCCTAATGCCACTGAACACTGAGGCTCCTGAGTTTAGTACACAGCATTCACTCACATCTAACCGGAGGACTTCTGACCAATCAGTTAAACCCCCCGAGTTACTGATTGAGACAAGTAGTGACGTGGATCAGCCTTTTCCTCGGTCAAGGGAACACGTCGTCGTAGACATCCCAGAGTGTGACATGTCACGTGAAGAGGAAAGGAACCGAAATGTCTCACCCAATTGTAAGGACAATGACACAACTCTGCCTAACCAGCATCATGACATTGTCTCTCAAGAACCTGAAGAGGATTTGAATGTCGTTCCTGAGAGCAGATTAAGTGAGCCCAGGCGTTCTCACAGGGAGAGACACCAGCCACATAAATTGACCTATGATGAGCTGGGAAAACCCCTGATTCTTGCCATTTGCTCCTTAATTGGAAGCCTGCAAGATATCCTTTCCCCAGTATCCAGCAACCACTATCAAGTTCCTTCCAGAGTTTAGTTGCATGAAGGGACTCATGCAGTTAAGAGGGGGAGGGTGTAACCCAGGTAGTAAATCTTCCAGGCTATTACCTCCATTATTTTGGAAAATTAAGCTGCATTCCATGTGATTTGTTGTTAAATTTAGTTTTTTAAAGAAATAACCTATTCCCAATTTGGTCACAAGGTGGCAGCAGAGGCGCAGTCAATACACTCTTTTAGTTGCGAAGAAAAAACGCTACGAGTCATCATCTTACTCGCACGTGTTTCTTTGTTCTTCCTCGTGCCTGCTACGCAGTTCGTGCGGATGTTGGAGAACCAACATAGCTGTACCTTGATAAAACTGAGTCAGAAAGTTCCTCATCCTCATCGTCATCCGCTTATCCGGGGTCGGGTCGCGGGGGGAGCAGCTCAAGCAGGGGGCCCCAGACTTCCCTTTCCCGGGCCACATTGACCAGCTCTGACGGGGGGATCCCGAGGCGTTCCCAGGCCAGTGTTGAGATATAATCTCTCCACCTAGTCCTTGGTCTTCCCCGAGGTCTCCTCCCCACTGGACGTGCCTGAAACACCTCCCAAGGAAGGCGCCCAGTGGGCATCCTTACCAGATGCCCGAACCACCTCAACTGACTCCTTTCTAAGTAAAGGAGCAGCGGCTCTAATCCGAGTTCCTCACGGATGGCTGAGATTCTCACCCTATCCCTAAGGGAGACGCCAGCCACCCTTCTGAGAAAACAAATCTCGGCCGCTTGTACCCGCGATCTCGTCCTTTCGGTCATCACCCAGCCCTCATGACCATAGGTGAGGATAGGAACGAAGATCGACCGGTAGATCGAGAGCTTTGCCTTGCGGCTCAGCTCTCTTTTCGTTACAACGGTGCGGTAAAGCGAACGCAATACCGCCCCCGCTGCTCCGATTCTCCGGCCAATCTCACGCTCCATAGTACCCTCACTCGCGAACAAGACCCCGAGGTACTTGAACTCCTTCACTTGGGCTAAGGACTAATTTCCTACCCGGAGCAAGCAATCCACCGGTTTCCTGCTAAGAGTCATGGCCTCAGATTTAGCGGTGCTGATCCTCATCCCAGCCGCTTCACACTCGGCCGCCAGCCGATCCAGTGAGTGCTGAAGGTCACAGGCCGATGATCCAATGAGGACCACATCATCTGCAAAAAGCAGTGACGAGATCCTCAGACCACCGAACTGCAACCCCTCCCCACCACGACTACGCCTCGATATCCTGTCCATGTATATCACAAACAGGATTGGTGACAAGGCGCAGCCCTGGCGGAGACCAGCACCCACTGAGAATGAAACTGACTGGCTGCCGAGAACACGAACACAGCTCTCGCTTTGGGAGTACAAAGATTGGATGGCCCTGAGGATAGACCCCCTTACCCCATACTCCCGCAGCACCTCCCACAGTTTCTCCCGGGGGACCCGGTCATACGCCTTCTCCAGATCAACAAAACACATGTAGACCGGATGGGCATACTCCCAGGCCCCCTCCAGGATCCTTGCGAGAGTGAAGAGCTGGTCCGTAGTTCCACGTCCGGGGCGAAAACCGCATTGTTCCTCTTCAATCTGAGGTTCGACGATCGGCCGAACCCTCCTTTCCAGCACCTTGGAGTAGACTTTACCAGGGAGGCTGAGAAGTGTGATACCCCGGTAATTGGCACACACTCTCTGGTCCCCCTTTTTGAACAGGGGAACCACCACCCCGGTTTGCCACTCCTTTGGCACTGTACCCGACTCCCACGCGATGTTGAATAGGCGTGTCAACCATGACAGCCCCTCAACACCCAGAGCCTTTAGCATTTCTGGCTGGATCTCATCAATCCCTGGGGCTTTGCCACTGCGGAGATGTTTGACTACCTCAGTGACCTCCACCAGGGAAATTGACGACGAAACACCATCAACCTCGAGCTCTGCCTCCAACATAGAGGGCGTGTTATTCGGATTCAGGAGTTCCTCAAAGTGTTCCTTCCAACGTCCGACGAACTCCTCAGTTGAGGTCAACAGAGTCCCATCCTTACTGTACACAGCTTGGATGGTTCCCCGTTTCCCCCTCCTGAGGTGCCGGATAGTCTTCCAGAAACACTTTGGTGCCGACCGAAAGTCCTTCTCCATGGCCTCTCCGAACTTCTCCCACACCCGCTGCTTAGCCTCCGACACGGCAGCCGCTGCAGCCCTTCGAGCCTGTCGGTACCTTGCAACCGAGTCAGGAGTCCTCCAGGATATCATATCCCGGAAGGCCTCCTTCTTCAGTCGGACGGCTTCCCTGACCACCGGTGTCCACCACGGTGTCCGAGGGTTACCGCCCCTTGAGGAGCCTAAGACCCTGAGGCCACAGCTAGCCACCGCAGCTTCAGCAATGGAGGCTTTGAACACCGCCCACTCCGGCTCAATGCCCCCAACCTCCACAGGAATGCCAGAAAAGCTCCGCCGGAGGTGTGAGTTGAAGATACCTAGGACGGGGGCCTCCTCCAGACGTTCCCAGTTCACCCGCACTACTCGTTTGGGCTTACCAGGTCTATCCGGAAATTTCCCCCATTCCCTGATCCAACTCACAACCAGATGGTGGTCGGTTGACAGTTCCGCCCCTCTCTTTACCCGAGTGTCCAAAACAGGCGGCCTCAAATCAGATGACACGATCACGAAATCGATCATCGATCTTCGGCCTAGGGTACTCTGGTACCAGGTACACTTATGAGCACCCTTATGTTCGAACATGGTGTTTGTTATGGATAATCCATGACTAGCACAGAAGTCCAATAACAAACGACCGCTCGGGTTGAGATCAGGGAGGCCGTTCCTCCCCACCACGCTTCTCCAGGTGTCTCCATCGTTGCCCACGTGGGCGTTGAAGTCTCCCAGCAGAACTACGGAGTCCCCTACTGGAGCCCCATACAGGACTCCATTCAGGGTCTCCAAGAAGGCCGAGTACTCTGAGCTGCTGTTTGGTGCATACGCACAAACAACAGTCAGAGTTTTCCCCCCTACAACCCTTAGGCGCAGGGAGGCGACCCTCTCGTCTACCGGGGTAAACTCCAACACCGCGGCGCTCAGCCGGGGATTTATGAGTATCCCCACACCCGCCCGGCGCCTCACACCCTCGGCAACTCCGGAGAAGAATAGAGTCCAACCCTTATCCAGGAGTACGGTACCAGAGCTGAGACTGTGCGTGGAGGTAAGCCCCACCAGATCTAACTGATAGCGCTCCACCTCCCTCACAAGCTCCGGTTCCTTTCCCCACAGCGAGGTGACGTTCCACGTCCCCAGAGCCAGCTTCTGCCGCCTGGGTCTGGTCCGTCGAGACCCCTGACCTTCGCTGCCACCCACGTGGCTGCGCACCTGACCCCAACGGGTCTTCCCACAGGTGGTGGGCCCATGGGATGAAGAGAGGGGGGGTGCCACGTAGTTTGTTCGGGCAGTGCCCGACCGGGCTCCGTGGCAAACCCGGCCACCAGGCGCTCGCCATCGAGCCCTCCGTCTGGGCCTGGCTCCAGACGGGGGCCCCGGGCTTCCTCCGGGCCGGGTCACATCTCCTCTTTTACCGTTATTCATTGGAGTTTTTTGAACCATTCTTAGTCTGGCCCCTCACCTGAGACCACTCTGCCATGAGAGACCCTACCAGGAGCACAAGGCTCCAGACAACACAGCTCTCAGGTTCACAGGGACACGCAAACCTCTCCACCACGATAAGGTGACGGTTCCAGGAGAAAGTTGATAACTGAAATAGAAAGTAAATATTGATAAACATTGAGACGATTGAGAAGCTGTTGACATCGTGTAGAACTCTGTTGAACTATTGATTGATATTCCGGTGAGTTATGGCCGCTGCTCAGCATGATACGTTAGCATGCTAACTGTATTAGCAGTTAGCATGCTTTACCACACGTGCAAAAAAAAGGGTAACTAAAAAGTTAAATGAGGTTCTTCCTGGTCTGGGGAAAAAAGGGAACCGCCCCGGGGCTGGTCCTCCTGCGGGGTCGGCGTCTTGCTCCCTTGGGTCTCCTGCTGCTTAGTCCTGGGGAGAGGCGAAATGTCAGTAGCGTGGGCCTACGAAGTCTCTCCCTACCGCGTCTCTCCAACTCGGTCGCACTTCCTGGACTGGTGCGCGCTCGGTCCTTAAGAACCCTCCGCCGTCTCCTTCCGGCGGGTGCTCCGCATCTCCGTGATTGCGCAGGTGCACTCGATGCGCGCTCCCGCGTCGCCGCGCCGAGCGGCACATATCTCCCGTGGACTACCTGCCCGCGGAGAGGGCGCTGGCGGGGCTCGAACTCCTCCGTCGGATCGGGGTTTCCACAAAATATAACATTTACATTGTCTACAAAACGATTTATATGCTCAAAATGTGACGACATACACAACAACATAACATATACGCCAACCGCATTCTGAGCTTGGCGCTGCATATACGTCACTAAAACACGAACTTTTCTTAAAGCGACAGTACAGGTATAGAAAACGCATTAACATAGGGGTTGGAACAGGTTACAAAAAGGTACCTTGAACATAGCTTAAACACATATTTGCTTCTTATTAATCAGAATTTGGTGACATTTCAACAAAACTGAAACACGTTGTTTCACCCTGGTTACATACACCCCTCCTGAAATTCACCAACATCCTGATTTAAGAATGTCTTCCCAGGCTTACAAAAAGTCTATCACTGACACAACCTGGCACAAATGAAAGATGGACGTAGTCCACATAGTCAACTCGAAAGTTACCTTAACACAAGGTTCCGGAAAGAAAGAGGTTGATCAATTCTCTAGATTTCCTTTAGCTTAATGTGATGCCTCGTACGCCACACAACATTTGGCCCCAAATACTTAGTCCATAGACATCTGTAGGTGTATAAAACTTCAAAGCTGGCCCCAAGAAAACTTATCACATAAGCACTTTCAACGCTTATTAAAGGCCCAATATCTAAAACAGCTGGGAACGGCCGTCAATAAAAAACTTGGACCTTTCAAAAAAAGGTTTCTGAACCATAGATTCAATCAGTCTGTTCACTGATTTCACCAATCTTTCAGCACGTGTTGTCTACAAAACGATTTATATGCTCAAAATGTGACGACATACACAACAACATAACATATACGCCAACCGCATTCTGAGCTTGGCGCTGCATATACGTCACTAAAACACGAACTTTTCTTAAAGCGACAGTACAGGTATAGAAAACGCATTAACATAGGGGTTGGAACAGGTTACAAAAAGGTACCTTGAACATAGCTTAAACACATATTTGCTTCTTATTAATCAGAATTTGGTGACATTTCAACAAAACTGAAACACGTTGTTTCACCCTGGTTACATACACCCCTCCTGAAATTCACCAACATCCTGATTTAAGAATGTCTTCCCAGGCTTACAAAAAGTCTATCACTGACACAACCTGGCACAAATGAAAGATGGACGTAGTCCACATAGTCAACTCGAAAGTTACCTTAACACAAGGTTCCGGAAAGAAAGAGGTTGATCAATTCTCTAGATTTCCTTTAGCTTAATGTGATGCCTCGTACGCCACACAACATTTGGCCCCAAATACTTAGTCCATAGACATCTGTAGGTGTATAAAACTTCAAAGCTGGCCCCAAGAAAACTTATCACATAAGCACTTTCAACGCTTATTAAAGGCCCAATATCTAAAACAGCTGGGAACGGCCGTCAATAAAAAACTTGGACCTTTCAAAAAAAGGTTTCTGAACCATAGATTCAATCAGTCTGTTCACTGATTTCACCAATCTTTCAGCACGTGTTGTCTACAAAACGATTTATATGCTCAAAATGTGACGACATACACAACAACATAACATATACGCCAACCGCATTCTGAGCTTGGCGCTGCATATACGTCACTAAAACACGAACTTTTCTTAAAGCGACAGTACAGGTATAGAAAACGCATTAACATAGGGGTTGGAACAGGTTACAAAAAGGTACCTTGAACATAGCTTAAACACATATTTGCTTCTTATTAATCAGAATTTGGTGACATTTCAACAAAACTGAAACACGTTGTTTCACCCTGGTTACATACACCCCTCCTGAAATTCACCAACATCCTGATTTAAGAATGTCTTCCCAGGCTTACAAAAAGTCTATCACTGACACAACCTGGCACAAATGAAAGATGGACCTAGTCCACATAGTCAACTCGAAAGTTACCTTAACACAAGGTTCCGGAAAGAAAGAGGTTGATCAATTCTCTAGATTTCCTTTAGCTTAATGTGATGCCTCGTACGCCACACAACATTTGGCCCCAAATACTTAGTCCATAGACATCTGTAGGTGTATAAAACTTCAAAGCTGGCCCCAAGAAAACTTATCACATAAGCACTTTCAACGCTTATTAAAGGCCCAATATCTAAAACAGCTGGGAACGGCCGTCAATAAAAAACTTGGACCTTTCAAAAAAAGGTTTCTGAACCATAGATTCAATCAGTCTGTTCACTGATTTCACCAATCTTCCAGCACGTGTTCTGACAGTTCCATCATCCTTATGTGTGTGCATGAGAGTCAGTGCGACCTGAGGTGTCAGCATGCTGAGATCGCAGCGTGTCTCTGTGCGGAGCGACTGAGATGGTTGGACAGTCATCGATAACAGCAGCAGGACTGAGTGCTGGACTAGGCTGAGCATGCTCCTCTGTTACAGCCAACTCAGACACAGGTGAGTCGTCAAGTGATGAGATTGAGAGCTCCTCATCATCTCTGGAATCCGACACGTCCTTGGCAATTTCACCCTGAGTCAATTCTCCAGACACTGAAGCCATTTCATCATCTTCAGCGACGCCATCTTCCTCATCAGACTCCTCTTCAGCCCACGACTGATCAGTTGCGTCAGCAGACTCGGCTTGGTCCAATCCAGGGAGAGGCAAGAAGTTCACTTCCAGTAAGAGATTCCTGTGCACAACTCTCGTGGGTCCCACTGCATCCTGTATTTTGTAGACGTTGATACTGGGATTCACCCCAACCACTGTGTACACTCCATCCTCCCATTGTCGGCTAACTTCCTCTTTCCTCGTTCCCCTTTATTTGATGCCAACACACAATCTCCCACTGACAGGAAGGTGCCCTTGGCTCGTTTGTTGTATTGCCGGGTCTGGTGCTGCTGCTCAGAGGAAGTATGTTTCTGAGCGATCTCCATAGCACTTTTCAAGCAAGAAAGCAGGGACTTTGCATATGTGTCGTACTCAACAACTTCAGGGTCGTCCAGAACCCGCCTGAACATGACGTCCACCGGCAGTCTAGGGACACGCCCAAACATGAGGAAAAATGGTGCGTAACCCGTCGTCTCGTGGACGGTGGCGTTGTATGCGAACGTGAGGGTCTGGACTTGTTGTGGTCATTGCTGTTTTTCCTTTAGGGGAAGGGCACGGAGCATGTTGCCCAAGGTGCGGTTGAATCGCTCAGTTCCCCCATTGCCCATCGGATGGTAAGCAGTCGTGTGGGATTTTGCAACACCAGCCAATCGGAGGAGCTCTGCAATCAGGTTGCTCTCGAAATTGGCGCCCTGGTCGGAATGTATCCTCGCCGGGAAACCATAAACACATTATCCCAAAGCTTCCTTGCGACTTGCTTCGGCTGTTTGATTGGCACAAGGGAAGGCATGAGCCAGTTTGATGTAGTGGTCGGTGACCACCAAAATATCAACAGACCGCTGCTTGCTGTCTTCGGCAGTCCAGAAATCCATGTACACTAACTCCATTGGAGCTGAGCTCTTGATGCTTTCCAGAGGAGCACGAGCAGCTGGTTCCGGTGACTTCCCAAACACACATCTCAGACAGCATTTTACATGTGCCCTCACATCCTTTTCCATATCAGGCCAATAGAAACGCTGTCTTGCAAGCGAAAGAGTACGGTCCTGGCCCTGATGACCTGCCAGACCATGGAAGCCAGACAGCTTTGTCCTTTAGACTCCGAGGCAACACATATTGGGATCGCCGCTGTTTGGAAACAGGATCTCTTGAGACCCGATACAGAACTCCATCATGGACTTCCAGCCTGTCCCATTGCTTCAACAATCTGAGGACCTTTGCGTCAGCACCATGCCTTTCTCGCCTAGACGGGCGTCTCCTGGTAGAAACAAAGGGCAACCCCTTGGAGATGACTGGATCTTGCTCTTGAGCCAGCTGTAGCTCCTGGGCAAAGAACATGGGCAGCGCATCCTGACCACTTGAAAGTTGCTGGACTCTTTGTGTTAAGTAGAGTGCCCTGGACTCTGCTGTGTCATTCCAGGCACCGTGAGCCTGACAAAGAGCTCTGATCTCAGCTGTGTCATACCCCGTCCTGGGTAGTGGATGGTTTTCCAGTCCGAGGGTTTGAGACTGGCAGCTGAGCCTGAAAACATCCTGCACAGAATCCTCTTCCACCTCATCGGCCTCCTGAGTCAGAGTGGAATAGGGCTCCCTAAGCAGCCTCCGGCCAATGGTTTTCGCAAAGGGATCGCGACTCAAGGCATCTGCCACCACATTTTTTTTTTCCCAGGCAGGTGCTTGAGATCAAAGGTGTACGACGCCAGCTTAGACACCCAGTGGATCTCACATGCGTCGAGCTTCGGCTTTGTTAGAAGGTAAGTAAGCGGATTATTATCAGTCCAAATGGTGAAGCTATGACCCTTCAGCCATTGGCTGAACTTTTCACACACACTCCACTTCAGGGCCATGAACTCCAGCCTGTGAGCTGGATATTTCTGCTGTGACGCACTGAGGGTCTTGCTTGCAAAAGCAATCAGTCTGGCCTTGGATTCTCCTCGGGGCACTTGGGAGAGCACCGCACTAAGTCCATCCGAAGACGCATCTGTTGACGAGATAAATGGCTCATCGAAGTCTGGATGAGCCAGCATGACGCTGGTGAGGCAGGGGATGTGCGTCTTTTATGGTTCTGACATTCAACCATCTGAAGTCATTGCAAATCCGCAACGCACCATCCTTTTTCCACACCATCACCAAAGGAGACGCATATTCGCTTGTGGACTTTCTGAGGATTCCCTTTTCCTCCATATCAGTGAGAGCCTGCCTCAACTTCTGATAGTGGGCTGGAGGGACTCTCCTGTATGGTAGGCGAAACGGGCGATCGTCCGTGAGACGGATGCGGTGTGTGTAACCCTTGACCTCACCTCAGTCAAGAGAGTGCTTGGAAAAGATGTCCTGATAGTCAGTTATCAGTTGCTTGAGCTGGGACCTACAAGCTTCGCTAACCTGACATGAGGCTACATCGACGTCGCTCAGACCCAACTCTGACAGACTTTTGCCGGCTTGGGATGAAAGACTAGCACTGGAAGAAGCATCATGCTGTCGTTTCTCGTGTCGGGTTGCTTCTTCTCCGAAGCTGCTTGTGAGCCCTGGAAAACATCAAGATCCTCGACTGCTAAGCACGGGAACACATCAGCCAACTTGCAATTCCTCTTCAGCGTGATCGCCTTGTCAGATTGGTTCACAACTGTCATTGGCACCCATCTATCACCCCAGAGAGGTGTGACAAGACGACCCACTAGGACACCAATTCAAAAGCATGGCTTTTGAGTTGGTCTGCTCCACAACAACAGTGCTGCCAGGTGACATAGGCAACTTGGCAGGGAGTCTGCCCCAAACCAAGTGCTCATGCCTGGGTAGGAGGGTCACCGCCTGGGTGAGCTTGACAGTTCCTATCTTTTCTGGGACTGCGCTCCCCTTCCAGCGCTCGACATTTGTGAACATGGACAAGAAGTGACCGATCTCGGGGTCAGATCTATGGTCATGAAAAGATGCAAGATCCCAGTACTCGCCACTACCCTTCAGGACATGAGTGACATATTTGATGATATTCGAGCACAATATGAGGTCATCTTGTTGGCCAGACACAACCAAAGTGGATACAATACATGGAACGCCATACAGCTGCATCTCCAAATCATAAAAGCCCTCAGGCTGGGTTCGCAAACCACCACAGCCAATCAAGACAATGTTGTCTTCAGGGTACTGCTTCTCTGGCAAAACATCAGTGCATCTGAGCTTCTCTACTGCTTCTCCACTGATGCTACATACCATAGAGCCAGAGTCCCACATGCCTTTAAGCTGCACACTGTGGTTGACGAGGACTGGAGCATAGAACAGCTCTCCGAAAGCTTTGATTCTCTGGGTAGCTTGAATGGCTATTCTTGTACCCTTAGGTGCTTTGGCACAGCTCTCCTCATATAACTGAGCTAGGTCACAGGTTTCAGAAGGGATTCCATTTACGTTACCCACACACGTCTCTTTAAATACAGGGTCATGAGATTTTCCCACTCGTGAACTGTAAATTTATCTGAGCCATCGGAGCCATCGGGGGGCTCCTTTGCGGCCGATTGCAGCACAACACTGACATTAGGCAGTGTTGTCTCTGTTGGCAGAGGAGTACTTGTGCTGTTTGTGCCCCTATCAGCCTGTAGGTGAGCTGTGATGGACTCACCCAGCTTTTCAGCCAACTGTGTAATGAGCGAACCCAAGTCTGGGTTCTGATTGAAGTGGCTTGGCATGGCACGGTCCACATACCGAGTTGAGGTCAACTGGGGGGTGCCCAACGACGTGACTCCAGGCCCTGGTGTTCTGGTTTCTGAGGGCTGATTCAAAAATCCCCTCCCCACACCAAACTGGCACTCAAAAGGAACACGCTCAGCATCACCACCCCCACTGCCCAGTAAGTATGTTCTGCCCTCTGCCATATTAAATGCCACTTTATCAACACAATAGAAAAATTAATAATAATAATAATTCCAACGAAATCACAATGGATAAATCAAGAGCACAAAATGAAAGTAGTAGAAAAGCATATCAACTGGCAAACATATATACAGCATTAAATCAGTACTTACTTTGCCAAACGTGCTGAAACTGCCTTTTTTCTTTTTTTTTCTTTAGCACTCAATCAGTTCACTGAGATGAAACAAAAAGTCCACAATGTGCAAACACCTACTTCATTGAGCTTTGACACACGTGGATAGGCCTATATAAAAAAATAAAATAAAGAAATCGTCCATTCAAAATAAAATAAAACACTGAGCACTCTCCATGGAAATACCTCAGTACCACAAAAGGCCAGTGGCAGCAGCTTCCTCGGCGAACGAGGTGATGTCGTCCTTTAAACCAATCCTTGAAAGGTCACGGCACCAATGTAACGGGTGTAATGATCTGCGTTGTGTTCTGGCGAATGCGCTGGATGGGTGGAAGGACGGCTGGGCAACAATGGAGGGTGGCTTCTCATTTATTGGTATCTGGATGAGCCAAAGAAAATCATGTCACCGCATGTAAACCGCATGTAAACCGCATGTATACCGTCATAGACAGGACCACATTCCCGCCTCCACTCAGATAGCCAACCGCATTCTGATAATATATAATAACATAAAAATAAACAAGATAGCATAATGAATGCAATTGACTGCACTCCAACAAACATAAACATAACCAGCATAGATAATATACACAAAACAGATAAAACATTCATACCTGGATGAGCCAAAGAAAATCATGTCACCGCATGTAAACCGCATGTATTCTTGTTGCCCTTTTCCTGACCCTGGACTGGTACAGGTCCTCAATGGTGGGAAGGTCAGCTGCAATGATCTTCTCCGCAGCCCGTATTGTCCGTTGCAGTCTGGCCCTGTCCCGTTTGGTGGCTGACCCAAACCAGACAGTGATCGAGGTGCAGATGACAGACTGGATGATGGCTGAGTAGAAGGTGGTCAGCAGCTCTTTAGGCAGATTAAACTTCCTTAGTTGTCGCAGGAAGTATAACCTCTGCTGGGCCTTTTTTTGGACAGAGTAAATGTGGGGACACCATTTTAGGTCTTGTGAAATGGTTGTACCTAGGAACCTAAAGGAATCGACAGTGGACACTGTGTCGTTCTGGATGGTGAGGGGGGGGAGTGGGGGGGGACTTCTCCAAAAGTCCACTGTCATCTCCACAGTCTTGTTATGGTTTAACACCAGGTGGTGCTGACTGCACCATTGGACCAGCTGTTCCACCTCCTGTCTGTAAGCAGACTCATCACCATCCTGGATCAAACCAATGACGGTGGTGTCATCTGCAAACTTCAGGAGTTTTACGGACGGGTTCTTTGAGGTGCAGTCATTGGTGTATATGGAGAAGAGCAGCGGGGAGAGGACACACCCCTGTGGGGCGCCAGTGCTGATGGACCGGGTTTTGGAAGAGATGCTCCCCAGTCTGACATGCTGCTGCCTGTCAATCAGGAAGCTGATGATCCACTGACAGGTGGTGACAGGCACTTCGAACTGGGTGAGCTTCTGATGTAAGATTTCAGGGACGATGGTGTTGAACACCGAGCTGAAGTCTACAAACAGGATCCTGGCATACGTCCCTGGGTAGTCGAGGTGGTGCAGTATGTATTGCAGTCCCATGTTGACAGCATCATCCGCCGACCTGTTTGCCCTGTAGGCAAACTGCAGGGGGCCCAGCAGGGGACCTATAATGTCCTTCAGGTGGCTCAACACCAGTCTCTCAAAAGATTTCATGACCACAGACGTCAGGGCGACAGGCCTGTAGTCATTTAGTCCTGTGATGGAGGTTTTTTTGGGGACTCGGATGATGGTGGAGCATTTAATGCAGGAGGGCACTTCACACAGCTCCAGGGACCAGTTAAAGATCCGCGTGAAGATTGGCGCCAGCTGTTCAGCACAGACTTGCAGACAAGAGGGGGACACACCATCAGGTCCTGGAGCCTTCTTGATCTTCTGCTTCTGAAAGAGCCGGCACACATCCTTCTCGCAGATAGTTAGTGCAGGTGGGGGGAGGGGGATGGGTGATGAGGGAAAACCTTTTGTGCGTGAGGGGTGTGACAATGGGTGCTCTTCAAACCTGCAGTAAAAGTCATTGAGGTCGTCTGCCAGTCTGGGATTTCCTGCAGGGTGGGGGGATGGTCTCTTGTAGTTTGTAATTTGTTGCAGGCCTTTCCAAACTGATGCAGGGTCATTGGCGGAGAGTCTATATTTTAGTTTCTCACTGTAGCTTACTTTGGCTACCTTGATCTCCTTTGTCAACTTGTTCCTGGCCTGCTTATATAGGTCCCGGTCCCCACTACTATGGGCCTCCTCTTTAGCTTGACGCAGCTTCCTAAGATTAGGAGTGAACCAATGTTTGCTGTTGTTGTATGTGCAGAAGGTCTTGGCCTGCACACAGAGGTCCTCGCAAAAACGGATGCAAGATGTTACAGTGTCCGTGAGGTCGTTTAGGTCTGTAGCTGCAGCTTCAAAAACGCTCCAGTTGGTGCAGTCAAAGCAAGCCTGCAACTCCAGCTTTGATTCCCTTGTCCATTTCTTTAAAGTCTTTGCCACAGGTTTAGAAGTTTTTAGTTTCTGGCTGTAGGTTGGGATGAGATGAAGCAGACAGTGGTCGGAGAGTCCTAGAGCTGCCCAGGAAACAGCGCGATAGGCGTCCTTCAAAACTGTGTAACAGTGGTCCAGTGTGTTTTAGTCTCTGGTGGGAATCTTGATATGCTGTCTGTATTTAGGGAGTTCCTGGTTGAGTTTGGCGTTGTTAAAATCCCCAACAATAATAACGAGAGAGTCCGGGTGTTTTTTCTCTATGTCCGTTATCTGGTCGGCCAGCTGTTGCAGCGCGTCTGCGACGCACGCCTATGGTGGTATGTAAACACCAACCATAACAAATGAGGAGAACTCCCGTGGAGAATAGAAGGGTTTACAGTTCATGAAGAGAGACTCTAAGTGAGGGCTACATGTCTTTTCCAGCACTGTAACATCTGTACACCAACCAACGTTTAAGTAGAAGCAGATTCCTCCGCCTTTCGTTTTCCCCGAAAGCTCTGTGTTGCGGTCCGCCCGGATGAGTTGGAAACCGGGCAGCTGAAGTGCGCTTTCCGGGATGCGTTCACAGAGCCAGGTTTCGGTGAAACACAGGGCAGCCGATCTGTAAAAGTCTGAGTTGGTTTGATTGAGAAGCAACAGCTCATCCATCTTATTTACCAGGGACCGGACGTTTGCCAGGTGAATGGCTGGAAGCGAGGTGCGTAGTCCCCGCTTCCTTAATTTCACAAGCGCTCTTGCTCGTTTCCCCCGTCTGCGTCTCCGGCAGATTCCAAGGAGAACCGTTGCTCCTCCGACCAGGATTTCAATAAAACTTGCTGAGTTTGTGAAAACTGGAGAAAAAAATCCTGTAGAGGTATGCCGGATGATTAAGAGTTCATCTCTGGAAAAAGTTGCTGGTGAAATACCACCGAAAATATAATAAACGGACAAAAACAAACAAAGTACTAGAGAGCGAAGTACCGAGGCTGCCATCCGCGGCACCATGGCAGCCATATATACAATAAACTCACAAAAAGTACATTTGCAAAGCGTTAGCTGTTATAAAAGCGCTGTAGCATGTTCACATATAACATTTACATTGTCTACAAAATGATTTATATGCTCAAAATGTGACAAAAAATACAACAACATACCTCCACTCAGATAGCCAAACGCATTCTGAGCTTGGCGCTGCATATACGTCACTAAAACACGAACTTTTCTTAAAGCGACAGTACAGGTATAGAAAACACATTAACATTGGAACAGGTTACAAAAAGGTACCTTGAACATAGCTTATTAATCAGAATTTGGTGACATTTCAACAAAACTGAAACACGTTGTTTCACCCTGGTTACACGAGCATAACTAGAACTATGTGGTGAATATTCGATTCCTGACCACTTGTACAGTCTATAGCAGGGTTTGAGTTAGGGGGGAGCAAGTTGAGCTCCCATAGAGAGAGGTCTGGCTCCCATGAAAGCAGCAAACTTGGGTAGAAGCGTTGCTCTCTACAACAGAGACAATAACGCAGCGATATCAACATGAGCAGTTCACCTTGAGAGAAGGTGAAACCCGCGAGCTGCTGACCATCATGGGAGAGAAGGTGATGCAGTCGCATTTGACAAAGACGTTGGACGATGGTGCGATCTACGAGAAGGACGAAGAGAGGAACGTTCCTTCGTGCCAAGACGTGACCGACCCGGCTTGGCAGTGTAAAAAGGCCTAAGGAGCGATCGCGGATAGGTCCGTCCAGAGCTATAGAGAGAGAGTTGCGACACGCTATGATCTCACCGACAGGGTGGTCACTTATGCCGCTTTTCCACTGCATGGTACCAGCTCGACACGACTCGACTCGACTCGACTCAGCTCGCATTTTTTGCGTTTCCACCGCGAAAACATGGTACCTGGTACCTGAAGTGGCTGCTTTTTCTAGTACCGCCTCGCTCTAGGTTCCAAGCGGCTGAGCCGAAGCTAAAAGGTGACGTCGGCAGACGGCCGGCCACTGATTGGCCAGAGAGTGTGACGAAGTCACGAGAGCGACATGGCAACCATGCTGGTAACAGCCATAGCAGCGCCGCAGCCAACATATTCCACTTCTTCAACTTCTTCAACATGCCAGCTAATAATAGTAATGTTATCGATGTCCTCCATTGTTGTTATGTGGGTTCTGTCCATGTGTGGGTTGCGTAGGTGTTGTTTGCGTTGCGTACAAAAATACGTCATGGCCCTTTCGCGCAGCCGACGCCGCCCACGTCTAGGAGGTACTATTTGCAGTGGAAAACCACCCGTGCTGCTACCGTGTCGAGTCGTGTCGAGTCGAGTCGAGCTACATGTGCGGTGGAAAAGCGGCATTAGTTGTCACGTGATTCATGTAAGCCTCAATAGTTCCAAACACCCCGCGCTGTCAATGTTATTCTATGGGAGGATAGCAGAGATTTCAATATTGAATGGTAAATATGAATGAAAAAAACACATACGTATTTGTCTGACTGTTATGGCATTATTGCATATTTGTAAATGTCAGTTTTACATTTAGAGTGGTAGGGGGACAAATGAAAGCTATCTATAAGTATTACTTAGATACGTTTTTAAGTTTGAGGGAAAGCTTCACGTTCGTGTTAGCATACTGGCTTAACCTTAACTTTTACCTTACATCTGTATTGAAATCAAGTATACAAGATGTTTTACCATGATCATTTTAAAGGTCCCATGACATGAAAATCTCACTTTGGGAGGTTTTCTAACATAAATATGAGTTCCCCTAGCCTGCCTATGGTCCCCCAGTTGCTAAAACTTGCGTTTGGTGTAAAACTAGCACTAGCTGTTCTGCTCGCCTTTGAAAAAACGGAGGCTCAAGCGCGCTGATTTGGAATGTCTGTGCTCATGACGTCATCAGGAATCTCAGCTCCTCCCCTAACTCTGCCTGGCCCGCCCAGAGGCGTTGGCCCGCCAATGAGACTCGACCGTGCGAGCGCCACATGTGTGTGTGTGAATACACACACTGTAACGCAAGTGTTTCTTGTCGGTTCTCTTTGACGTGTCTTGTATTTCCACAACGAGACTGTCTTGGGGGTTATCTGAGCCATGGTTGAGAAGGAATTGGGGGAAAGGAACTTTGGTTTGACTCGCTGAAGTACATGAACTGCGACATGCCGCCGGTTGCCGCGAGGCACCATCGCCCGGCAGCGGGCAGCAGGCAGCGCGCGGTTCAGTCGACTTCAGGTTGATGTGAAAGTGGAAGAACCAGAGGCGTCGCAGAACCCGACAAAGTCGTTTGTGATTCATAATATCGTCTGGAGGCGCACACAATATGTTATATGATATAGATATCTATGTATCATATGATATTAATTAGATATAGAGCTCCAGGACTGTAACGCAAGTGTTGTACACTTCCTTGTTATTTGGATAACCGTTCTGCTGTTGGTGTGATGGCGCATAACACGTCGGACTCTCGTCTCTGGTATTTCTACAACGAGACTCGTATTGGGGGTTATCTCAGCCAAGGTTGAGAATGAATTGGGGGGAAGAAACTTTGGCTTTGACTCCCTCAAGAACATGAACCACGACAAGGAGGAGAAAGGGATCTTTGCCGGGCAGCGCTTATGCACCTCCGCCTCCGGTGGTGGTCCCTCAGCGGGGCTCAAGCGGGAGACATTCGCCGCCAACAATCCCTTTCTCCTCCATGTCGTGGTTCATGTTACAGCGAGTCAAACCAAAGTTCCTTTCCCCCAATTCCTTCTCAACCATGGCTCAGATAACCCCCACGACAGTCTCGTTGTGACAAGACACGTCAAAGAACCGACAAGAAACACTTGCATTACAGTGTGTGTATTCACATTGATGTGGACGTTGAAGAACCAGGAACGTCGGAGAACCCAACGCGGTCGTTTGAGATTCATAATATCGGCTCACACAGCTTTTGGCCGTGATAATATATATTATATGATATAGATATCTGTGTAGGCTATATGATAATATTTAGATATAGAGCTCCAGGACTCCCGTGTGTTCTAGAATATTTACAGAACACGGCTAAAGGCTGTGTGCGCCTCGCCATTGCGATACATCCACTGTAAACAGAGCGCATGGTACCGTGGCTGCAAGCTGCTCAGGGCCACACCCCCACCCTCCTCCTTGACACGCCCACCGAAACAGCGCATTTGGGGGAAGCTCAATGTGCGACTGGCTCGGAGTGGCTGTAACTCTGCACCACGGCTGAATTTAGGGAACGTCTTTGAATACTGTGTTAGTTGCCCACTAATACCTATATTAAAGAATACATAAAATAGCATGTCATGGGACCTTTAAGATATGAGTCACACAAAGTATCAAATATATTAAAGAATAACAACTCATTACGCTTGGATGAATGAAATAGTATTTTTTTTTTATTAAACAATTAGTGTGACAAGAACAAGTGGGTGCGATTGTGTGAACAGATTCAACAATGGACACAGCAGGGAACACTATATACTTGGGGCAAACCATTAACATATAACGTTGCAAATATACTATACTTTATGCCATTACAATACTTATAATAGCCTACAGCAAATTCAAAATTGGTTTAGATCAATGGTCATACCATGGTTGGCTGAGAAGGGTTACCACATGTATGGCTTCCCCAAGGACCAAGAGCGCAGGAAGAAATGGATGGCAATGGTCAGCCGTCAAAACGTACAAGTGCCAAGGGTCAGCAACAGTCAAAAACTATGTAATGCAAGCAATGTTCACATCACTTGATAGCATTTCAAAGGGCATAATAATTCTAAGTGTAGAGAATTATGTATTTTCAATGATATTTGAAGTGCAATGGAAACTGATCTTACAAGCCTACCTACAGGTACACTTTGAAGATGACCAATTCACTGACACAAAAAGAAGGGATGTTGAAGCTGAGGCCCGATGCAGTCCCAACAGTTTTCATTCAAAGCCGAAGAGGAAACCCCCTTCTGTGAGGGTGCCTCCAGAACCAAGTGCAACGGACCACACATGGCACCAAATTAAACTTCGGTATGATCCATGCAGCTAACAATATTCCCTATTTCATGCAATTCAATGATAGACTACACTCCTAATGACATAACATAATTCATATTTTTACATTCAGTTTAAAAAACAACCAGAGGTCAGGGATTCGCACACAATGTAGATAATCGACACATTTCTACCCAATTCACAATTGCCGGTAGATCCATTTATAATTCTATTGGTTTCTGATTGTGCCAGATGATTTAATTCACATTACAGAAATGTTTCGCTTTAATTAATTTTCTTACATTGCCTTACATTGGAGATGACAGCAGTTGCAAATGCAAAATACATAATAACAGCAACATCACCTTGTAATTGTTACAGAGATTGAGGGAGAAATTGAGGTGGATTTCAAGAGCGATGAAAAGGACATGACAGGAGACAGAGAGCAATCAAGAGGCCACTTTGCCAGGGGCAGGTGATCCAGGGACCAGACTGCCAGACCGCCCATCATAATCAGCATTGTTGAAGCGGCGGCATCTGTAGGGCTTCATGTGCTGAACATCACCCTTTCCAGGATATAATTAAACAAACACACTGTTATTTCTACTAGCTATCGCATCATCAAACCCGTCCTTAAATCAACCTAAATGATCCTAGTAATCCAACATAAATAACTAACTAAATAAAAGTTAGATTCACTACTGAACTACGTAATTGTTGGTGTAGATACCTTCACACGGCGAAGTCGAGCCAACAAACCAGCAGGCAATCGGTCGTCTACCAAGATAAAAATATATATAATTACGCTGTGCATATACAAATAAATATCAGTATATGCATCATAAAGGTCCTGATACAACACAGACAGTTGACAATTAAGAGGTAGCTATTTAATCAATTTACCTCAGAAGTTACTCGACGGCCAGCAATGGAAATGAATGATCTCCTACGCCGTAAAATGGTTGTTTAGAACTATTCGAGGCTCCATACCCCGGAAGTAGGCGCTACAACGGAGTCCAATGGAAGTGTCGCCACTCTGTTATATCTACCACTCTGGGTCCGTCCTAATATGTACCGAAAACTTTTACAATGCAACAAAATATTGAAAGAGCTTCAAGCTATTATGCACAGATAGTATAACAATATATTAGTCAGTCATTTGTATTAGGTTAAACAAGGATTTGATAACATTTTTAATTTAAGGACCACCCACAATTAGTGTGGCCCATCCACAACTGGAATCCTGGCGCCTTGCCTGTGCTGTACGATTGGCATTGGGAATTGATTAAATTATTTTCGACTTTATAAAAAATAATATTAAATACATAGCAATGAATTGCGTTTGAAAACATAACTAAAGCATAACATGAGTTATGTTTTAACTAGATCAGCCCTAAGCATTTCAACGCCCTCTGCTCGTGGATGACATAGGCCTATATCAAACACGTCATTACGCCCACATTTCAAATTCTATTGTATGATTTTATAAGAATAACCAATACAAAGCATACATGTGCCACAGTCTTTATTCATTTTAGTGACAACATGGATCATGTATATAAGACAATATTCATAGTATGCATAGGCATAGCTTAGTTGAGAAGATTAAAGGTATTATGGGGGCTCAGTTGCTTCATAGTGAAACATTAAATGTATTATGGGGCTCAGCTTAGTGGGAACAGTAAATGTAGTATGGGGGCTCAGCTTAGTGGGAACAGTAAATGTATTACGGGGGCTCATCTTAATGGAACAAATAGATGTATTATTGGGCAACGCTTAGTGGAACATTAAATGTATTAGGATGCGAATCTGCGAACATTAAATGTATTAGGGGGGCTCAGCTTCGTGAGGAAATTCAATGTGTAATGGGGGCTCAGCTTAGTGGAACATTAAATGTATTATGGGGATCAGCCTTGTGGCTACATTAAATATATTATACGGGCTCAGCTTAGTGGAACATTAAAGGTGCCATGGCATGAAAATCTCCCTTTATGAGGTTTTCTAACATAAATATGAGTTCCCAAAGTTCCCCTAGAGTTCCCCTATGGTCCCCCAGTGGCTAAATCTTGCGTTGTGTAAAACGAGCACTAGGTGTTCTGCTCGCCTTTGAAAAAGACGGAGGCTCTTGCTGATTTGGAATGTGGTTTCTTATGTCGTCACACTGCAGTAAGCTCCTCCCCTTACACTGCCTGGCCCGCCCAGAGACTTGGCCCGCCAATGAGACACGACCGTGCGAGCGCCACATGTGTGTGTGTGTGTGTGTGTGAATACACACACTGTTACGCAAGTGTTTCTTGTAGGTTCTTTGACGTCTCTTGTATTTCCACAACAAGACTGTAGTGGGGGTTATCTCAGCCATGGTTGAGAAGGAATTGGGGGAAAGGAACTTTGGCTTTGACTCCCTGAAGTACATGAACTGCAACATGTCGCCGGTTGCCTCCAGGCACCACCGCTGCGAAGCACCACCGCCCGGCAGCGGGCAGCCGGCAGCAGGCAGCGCGCGGTTCAGTCTACTTCAGATTGATATGAAGTGGAAGAACCAGAGACGTTGCAGAACCCGACGAAGTCGTTTGTGATTCATAATATCGTCTGGAGGCGCACATAGCTTTTTGCCGTGATAATATGCATTATATGATATAGATATCTATGTATTATATGATATTATTTGGATATAGAGCTCCAGGACTGTAACGCAAGTGATGTACACTTCCTTGTTATTTGGATAAATAAATGGTGCCAAATTTGTACCGGGCACGTCATCAGCTGTCCGTTGCCAGGCAACGGACAGCTGATTACGTAAGGGTTGTCCGTTGCCGGGCAGGTTTCAAAAAACATTCGCGCTCATGTTGCCAAAGACGGAATAACATAATACAGTTAACGGATCGCTAGATAACACTTGTTTTTACTTTATATTTGTATTGTATTTAATTGTTTAATCAAATTTAGCTAGTAAACTGAGTGTTTAAAGCAGGTTTCAAAAAACATTCGCGCTCATGTTGCCAAAGACGAAATAACATAATACAGAAAACGGATCGCTAGATAACACTTGTTTTTACTTTATATTTCTATTGTATTTATTGTTTAATCAAATTTAGCAAGTAAACTGAGTGTTTAAAGCAGGTCAAGGACGATTAGTTTACTGGAAAAAGTCTTTCATTGAACCAATTAAAAAAATGTAGGGTAATGGTTCACATCTATATTACATAACTTGAGCCAATGACAAATATATAGCTTGCCTCAAACAATATTTCCTATGTTCATAAAAACAAAATAATACAACTTGGCACCAAGTATAATTCTATTCTTTGAATGAAGTTAATACATTTAAATCGTATGTTAAATCCTAAACAAAAAAATATTGATTCACTCCAACAATTGTTTCTCATTTAAGAAATATCTATCAGAAATAATTTGTTTTATCCAATCAAAAAGATTAAAATTTAATCAAAAAGATTAAAATTTAATCAAACAATTGTTTCTCATTTAAACATGAACATTTTTAAACATAACATATTTTTGTATACAATATATATTAACAATCTAAATGGCAGAGGCCTACTCCAGACCTCCCTCCAGACACAGACAGGCTGTGCTAGCTCACAGAACCAGTGAGTCATCGTTACTCTGGTCAAGGCTCTCTACTGCAGGTTCAGCTGTAGCTGCTACCTTGAATGAATAAGCAGCTGATGTTCCAAAAAGCTTCAAAACATGATCATGCAGCTGGTGCTCAAAGCAAGCATCACCTGACAGCTTTAATCCATATCGGATGTATAGGATGGAGTTTAAGGTCTGCAAGGACATCCGGTTCCTGAGTTTGCTTTTTACCACGAGGACTGAGCTGCCTGTAAGTGCGTTGAGACGGGGGAGGGGCCGCACAGGCACCCGGGCCGTGTTCCAATACCCGTACTGTCCGTACGTTCCAATTCAGATCCGGCGAAAATAAGTATACTTCAAGGACCCGGATGCCGTACTCAAAATGGGCTAATCGTGAAGTGTGGATCGAAGGACACTCTCCGTACTCAACGGCAGCCATCTTAGCTACGTAGCGGAAGAGGCGGAGCCAGGTTGAGCCAAAGTCGGCGCATATTCCACATAGCCTGCATTAATAGTCATTTTGTAGTTTTTATAGCTTTTTATAGCTGCTAGGCGTAAAGAGTTCACCGTTCAAAGCGGGATGTTTATTGCGGGGGAGGAGCCGCGGCGGCAGTCGTGATCGTCATTTCCGGTAAATGCACCACAGAGTACCAGAGCCCGTCTACGAAGAGCCTGGGCACTCCCTATACGCCCCATTGTACCGATTTTGGTTGTAGTTCCATGAGACATCCACTGGGGGTGATCGCGGGCGAGTCCAGATTGAATGGGAGTCTATGGGGCTAAACGGCTAATTATGCCTCTTTCACCTGCTTGTCGTTGAAATATCGCAAATTTTATTGTAGATTCCGCAAGTTCAATATAGATTATGGTTCAAAAGTCAAATGAGTGAGTACTTATGTCCTTTCAATTTCTTACAGTTTGGGCCGTTGTTGGCCATACACGCTAGCATTCTGCTAATGAATGCTGATTGGTCAGGGACGGACTTGCGACTGATTACGACCAGAGACCCCTCTTACGGCATCTGAAGCTGAAGAGCAATCAGAAACGTGTTAACTCAATTTTTGAGTACTGTATTTATATTTTCCTGCAGGTCCTTTTATTTTTTAGATAGTATGTATGGTGAAAGTACATGGCATAAATGGAATTTCTTTCATTTCTTGTGTTCAATGTTCAATGTGTTATATACATGGTAGGTACGGTATGACCACCTTAAATAATACAGTCAATATCCCGCTCAATATCATTTAATCTGTCATTGTCTATTTTTCGAAAATAAAGATAGTTTAAAAAAGAAATGCCTCGTAAATGTGCAATGATAAACTGCACTTACAGTGGAAACGGATTGTCCGTCTTTTCGTTTACCAAGGACAGAAAAAGGTAACGTTCTTGCTTGCTCCTGTATGAATGGTCCTAGGCTACCTGAGGCTTCACCTGTTAAGGAAAGTTGCGCTGGAGCCCGGGTAATATCGCACATGGCTTATTCAAGTTGCGCGCTAGACATTCTCTAAAGTGTCGAGACTCAAGCACTTAACTTACCTTAACCGATTGTTCCATACAAATGGTTAGTTAACGATTTAACGACTTCAACATCTGCTATTAGAGTCGTTATTTTTTTGTAGGACTTGGGCTAATGATCTTGCAGAGGGAAAACCATCTACACCACTTGTAATTGATTTCTATGCATTCAGCGATCTTTACAGATGGGTTTGTTTTAAGCCATTGAATATACCGTAATTGCTCTGCCATGCAACACATTATAAGCTACACATGTTTGTTAAATGAGAAATATGGTCTGGGTCACATTGAAACAGTAACAGTTGTATAACAGTAATTATACAAACATTATACCAACATTGCAACAGGCAAGTTTATTCAAACATCACACTAACAAGAACACAATAACAACAGTAACTAATAAAAAAAAAGAGAAATGATTTAACAACACTGAACATACTGAACAGAGGCAGGGGAAAAGGACAGAGGAAGAAGACTTGTCCGTTGTCACAGCATCAAGGTCCGACTGTAGAGATCAAGAAAGGAAGAGGCATGAGGAGAACAACAGAACACTGCTCTCTAGCAGATTGTTTACTGATGTAAACTAAATTGATGCAGTCTTAAAATTATGATTCTAATCCAGGTTTCTATTTTAGGAGAAAGAAATGGCTCATAATCGTTACTAAAAAAAAGAGCTTTATCATCGGCACTAGTGAGGATTAGAAAAAACACTCTGTAAGTAACATACATATGTAAAACATTCGCGCATTTCTTTTCTTTACATTAGCTCACTAAAACTCTGTAACTAGGGCAAAAAAAAAGCCTTACCTCCAACAGCTGGTGTTATCGTTGCGGGACAAGGGAAGTGCTTTAGAAACTGCCGTAAAGCAGTACCTCTGACAGTATTACAGTGGGTGACGTCATCGCATGTTTTTAACGCCTTTTTAGAACAGATACGTGACCTTAAAAAATGCAATATTCAGCTGAGTTTATTATCTTAGCCCCACCCTTTGATAGCAACTTTAAAATTACTTGACAAAAAATTACATCGTGAGAAAAGTGGATTCTGAGGATAAAACCCCGTTGGCTCCCATTCATTCTGGACTCGCCTACGAGCGCCCCGCGTGGTCAAAGATTATTACTGCAACCAGTCCAGAAAACCGGAACTAACCCGCGAGTGCCAGTTCTCCTCATATTAGACATTCTCTGAGAGTACTCGATTTGGAACAGCACTCACATCTGAAAGATTAGCGTACTCAAGTGAGTACGGATAGTGCAGATAGTGTACTTCCTTTAAGTGTACTCATGGAAGTACGGGTATTGGAACACAGCCCCGGTGCTCGTTGTGAAGAGGTAATAGCGATAGTGCTTTCACCTCAAAAAGTCGCCAAAAGTCACCAATAGCAGCTGAAAAAGGAGCTAGATTTGTCGCTTGTCGCTGTTTTGAAAAAAAGTCGCCAAAGGGGTCTGAAAAGTAGCTAAATATAGCGACAAATTCGCTAAGTTGGCAACACTGCGGTTTGGTCCAGTAATCGTAAGCGTCTTTGTATTTAATGCGCATGCGCAGGCTTGTACGTAACCTTAAAATTGTACATTTGTCAAAATGGATATTTCTTAATTGAGCTCCTAATTAAAAATATCTATATTTCACAGTATTTTGAAATAAAAAAAAGTTATTTTAAAAATAAAACAAAAAATGTTTATTTGAATTGAATTACAAAATAATAATCAGATGAAGTACGGCTTAAAAACCTTTTTCCAGTGTAACGATTATGAGCCATTTCTCCTGAAATAGAAACCTGGATTAGAATCATAATTTTAAGACTGAATCAACTTAGTTTACATCAGTAAACAATCTCCTAGAGAGCAGTTTTCTGTTGTACTCCTCCCCATGCCTCTTCCTTTCTTGATCTCTACAGTCGGACCTTGATGCTGTGACAACGGACAAGTCTTCTTCCTCTGTCCTTTTTCCCTGCCTCTGTTCAGTATGTTCAGTGTTGTTAAATCATTTCTCTTTTTTTTTTTTTTTATTAGTTACTATTAGTTACTGTTCTTATTGTGTTCTTGTTAGTGTGATGTTTGAATAAACTTGCCTGTTGCAATGTTGGTATAATGTTGGTATAATTACTGTTATACAACTGTTACTGTTTCAATGTGACCCAGACCATATTTCTCATTAAACAAACATGTGTAGCTTATAATGTGTTGCAGGGCAGAGCAATTATATTCAATGGCTTAAAACAAACCCATCTGTAAAGATCAGTGAATGCATAGAAATCAATGACAAGTGGTGTAGATGGTAGTAGTTCATATTATCCTCTCCCTGTACCGATTCCTATTTGCACGCACTTCCGGTTGGGGAGGGGGGGTGGAGGGGGTCCTATTCGCAGGCACTTCCAGTTGGTGTTGTTATGACATGTGTAATGCCCGTGTTGAGCCTGTAGGGGTCGCTGGGGTGCGGGATCTGTTTTTTCCCGAGTGTGTGTGTGTGTGTGTGTGTGTGTGTGATTAGTGGATGTGAGTGCATGTGAGTGCATGTATGTGTGTGGGTGTACCCAAATAGTTTAAAAAGGGGGCGACGACTGCTGTAGGGTCCCCGCATTCATCAAGTTGTCTGCAGTGTTATTTTCATTCAACATGGACTGCTCATCAGAAGAAACCCTCGGATCAGATAGTGCTATTTGGATGTATAGGGACTCTCGTACCCTGTCACCACTGTCTTCTCCCATCGTGGACGACTCTGCGTCGAGTAGTGAGGACGTTGAAAACCAGATGCCAGAGGGTATGTCCGGCTTTAGTACACCTGTGTCTAACTATGTCAATAGTTATGGAGACGCGGCACTGCTTAATGCTCCACTCAAAAGAACGAGGCCTGTTTTAGGCTTGAGAGACCGGAGTGCCGGGGATTCATTCACCCACGTTGGCGAATACGGCTTGGAGTACGTAATATCATGGGTCGATGGAGGTGTTATTTTGAAAGTTAAAGATCTTGCTACAGAGTGGCGGTTGAACATTCACGAGTGGGATTTTTTTTTTGAGAATTTATGCCCCAAGCTAGACGGCGTCCGGGACACTTGGAATGCAGGAACATATGTAATCCAATGGACTTTTGAGTATGAATCGAGGATTCATCGCGTGGACGCAAACTATCATACGAAGAGACCACAGGAGTTCATTTTTTTCAGACGCTGTGTTGATACAGATGAGCTACCACAGTGCTATGATATGCATTGCATCGGTAGCTCTCCTCTACGCACCAGTGTTTTAGAAGCTGTTGATAATTTTGATAATGTCTTCTTCATTCAGTGGGCTGATTTGTCAGCACTACGTGGAATTTTTGCAGAGATTGATTCTATGGCTAAGGCGAATGAAGAACCATGGAGCACAACTGTTGATGAATACAGAATGCGCCTGTTTGAGTCGACTGGGGATGATGATGGGGTATATGGTGTGTATGAGTATGTTTAGGACGATGTTAGCATTAGAAAATCTCTGCGATGTGTATAAGAAAGTGGGGTACATGCTAGTAGTATTAAGGGTGTTTTCTTTTCCTTTTTAAATATGTTTTTGATAGGCTATACCTTATATTAATATGTGTGGTGTGTATTTTTTATTTTCATATTCTAATGGTATTTTTTTGATACGCTATGCAGCACAGATCAATGATGAACATGTGCAAAGTGGGGGTGTGGCTATGGAGACTGCTGATTTAAAGGCCGTACAACCCGGACACCACTGGCTTCAAGAGTATGCCATCTATTTGGCCGGATTGAATCTGTCCTTCCTACACATCAGAGAGGACAGTGAGACGGAGGTGGACACTGCTTTGAGAGATGACGGATGGCCTGTATCGACACAGATCCGTTTAAACCCTGCATCGCTGGCTGTTTTGCGATTTACCACGGGGGTCTGTGTGGTAGCCATCATCACCCACCAGAAGCAAGCGGCCTGCTGGGGATGCCAATGTGATTGCCCAAGTCAACGACGCCATTCATGCCTGCAGGGAGCGACACATCATCACTACGAATCCCTCTACCATGACATATGTGTTATGTTGGACAGACACCCCTTCCTGTTACTTTTAGAAACTGTTTTAAAGAAGACTACAGGGTTGACTGTGTCCCCAGGAAAAATCTATGGTGTGGTCGATTCTTTTCTATGTGATTTATTATGCAACACCTATGATACCGAAAAACTGGATTTAATAACCAACGAAGGTGTGTCCGATGAACATCTGCCTCTGATATATGAAGCCATACAAATGTGGCGTACTACATTGTCATTAGGTAAACCAAAGCCTGGTGTCGGGTGGCGTTTATAATGGGGATTCTGTTTTCTTATGCATATGATGCGGATAGCAAGTCTGTATCAGATAGACTAGTTGTTTTGATGTATGCTGCCATAGAAAATTATACGTTTGTCCATCATAATGCTTATATCAATCATGATGTCTTGTAAAATGGTGCAGAAAAATAAAACTGCCTGTAAACTATATCTGAGCATTGTTTTGAGTGGACAGACATTTTAAATAAAAGGATGGATAACTCTGATCATTGGTTCAGTATTCGTTTTTTGTCGCAGTCATACGACATGGATAAACTGCTGCATAAGACTTATTATGATCCCGCTGGCCCAGGGGGTTACGGCGGTATCAATAAACTAAGAACGGCCCTCGAGCATAGTGAGGGTGCAGTACCTCCACTAAAATATATCAAGAAATGGCTGCTGAAGCAGGATCCCTACACTCTGCATGTACCTGCCCCGATACATTTCCGCAGCAATAGAGTATTGGTTAGTGGGGTAGATAGACAGTTCCAGGCTGATTTAGTGGATATGTCAGAGTATGCATCCGAAAATGATGGTGTGCATTTTCTGTTGACGTGCATCGATGTATTCTCAAAACATGCATGGGTTCGTCCGTTACCATCCAAGAGGAATATCGACGTCGCTAAAGCTTTTGATGATATTCTCAGCGAAGGGCGTACCCCCGATAAACTGCAGACTGACGCTGGCAAAGAATTTTATAACAAGATCTTTCAGCGTTTGATGGAGCGGTACAATGTCAAACACTTCTCTACATCTAACGAGACCAAGGCCAGTATAGTGGAGCGTTTCAACAGGACTCTGAAAACCCGCATGTGGAGATATTTAACAGCTGCCAACTCCAAACGATATGTGGATAAACTACAGGATATGGTCCATGCTTATAACCATTCATACCATAGATCGATAAAAATGACCCCGGTCAGTGTTGATAAAGATAATGAGAAAACGGTGTTTAATACGCTATACAAAACCACTCAAGAGCCAATGGTGGTGTTTAGATACGATGTTGGTGACACGGTTAGAATTTCAAAAGTCAGAGCTACATTTCGAAAGGGGTATGAGCAGACATTTACAGATGAATATTTTGTAATATCGCAGCGCATAGCAAGGTGTCCTCCAGTCTATAAGTTGCAAGACTATGCAGGTGCCCCTGTCCAGGGAACATTTTATGAGAAAGAGCTACAAAAAGTTATAGTGTCTAAAAACAAGGTGTATAAAATAGAAAAGATTATAGATAGAAAAAGGGAGGGGTCTAAGAATCTGCTATATGTCAAATGGCTGGGCTGGCCGGATGCATTCAATTCATGGGTAGCTGAAAAGACACTAGTCGATGCGTAAAGAGACACACACGATCCAGTAGCCAGAGCGTACGATGGATAAGGAGGTGTCTGGGGGTTTCTATGTGACTCTGGCGAGTAATGCATCGGCAGGGATCTACCCGCAAAATAAGATATGGAATTTTAGAACTAAATTAGCAAAAACTATACACACCAAGCAGCCCTATGAAGTAGGCCTAATTGAAGCTCAGTACCCATGCAGCTGGCATAGCTTTCCTACCGAGGACGCTACGATGACCGTTTTCGATGGTAAAACGGGTCATATGACATCAAGTCTATTAGTTGGTGGGCTTTATGATAGTATCGGCTCGTTATTACTACAAATCAATAAGACTTGGGCCAAATATGCTGCCATCGGTAGTATTATACTACATCATGAAGGTATTAGAAACCGCATATACGTAGAAGGAGACGATCACCTAGCTATCGTCTTTAGAGGAAAACTGGCTGCTATGCTGAGTTTCAATGCAGGGGTCAAGCAATCAGCCCATAAGTCGAATGCTGCATATGCCTCCCACCCCACCGACATTCATGGGGGTTGTTACAACATGTTCATATATAGCGACATTGTCGACCATCAGTTGGTAGGAGATAGCTATGTACCCCTGCTAAGGAGTATTAATATAACCGACACTCGCAGGAGACACTGCATTCACATGTTCGACAAGCCGCACTACGTACACGTTTCCCGAGACCCCCTTGGAGATATTGAAATCGATCTAAAGTCTGACCAGAATACAAATATAAAATTCACATATGGTAAAGTGATACTCAAGCTGCATTTTAGACCTGTAAAACAGCAGAATTCATAGCACCATCTATAGGGATGAGAGGGTATAGACCACCTTACGACGAGAACAAATATGTTCAGTATTATTTAAACCAAGCAGGGAGCGGACTGCCTGGCTATGAGGGTAGCAGCACACAATATGGAGCTGGCATCGGAGGGATGTTCCGCAGCCTCTTTAGAATGGCTATTCCGTTATTTAGGCGAGGGGTTAGCATAGCAAAGCCTCATCTGAAGACTGCTGCTAGACATATTATAGGCGATGTTATGACCAACATAGCCCATGCTGCATCTACGCCCAAACAGCAGGGGTCAGGCATGAGGGTATATGCCAGAAGAGCAACAAAGTATCCTCCTAGAGGTTGTGGGCGTACCCGTGCACCTACACGACGTCGTAAACAGAATAAAAGATTGGCATCTATCAAAAAAAGAGCCAAACCTAAAAGGATCAGGAAGGTGGCAAACCGTCGTTTTAGAGGGGCTGCTAGCGATATATTCATTAAGACTAGAATAACAAGGGCTGAATAACAATGGCGTTGCTACATAGCCTGTCCGATGAATGCATTAAGAGCGAACTGGACCTCTTCTCATTGCCGATGACGCAGACTTCGATAGAAAAAAGTACATATATTGAAATACCACCGCTATCGGCACTAACAGATGGTGGACCCATAGAGTTCTTTGTATCGGCCAGTAGCGAAGACTATATAGATTTGAACAATACGTAATTACACCTGTGTGCCAAGATTACTAATCCTGATGGAACAGACCTGGCTCCGGCGGCCGCCGTGGGACTGATTAACAATCCAGGATGCACGTTATTCTCCCAAGTAGATATTACTCTGGGTGATAGGCTTATCACCCAGTCGTCAAACACCTATCCGTACAGAGGCATAATAGAATGCCTGCTAAACTATGGAAACGGAACATTAGACACCCAATTCGGCTGTGGTCTATTCCAGAAAGACACACACGGGCATATGGACGAAATTGTTCCTGGAGGCCTCAATCTAGGCTTAATGACAAGGAGTGAATATACGGGGCGAAGTCGTATAGTGGAGCTGATATCCCCTATACACGTCGATATGTTTTTTCAGGAGAAACTGTTGATTAACGGACTTGATCTCCGCAAATGCATCACACGACTCTCGAACGTTCACACTTTAAATGACCCAAAAGGAGAGCAGAACCTAGGCCCTATATAAAATTACACAGAATAGCAACAAAACTTAAATTCATACATAGACCAAAAACGTAACAACATGTAGACATGTTATAATCACAAAATGATGCAACCTTTAGGATTAAAATGATCACTTAATCAAAACATGCATATGTTCATAATCTACTATGTCCAACCATGGCCTCCAAGTACAGATATTTATACCACCGTTCGCTTTTACAGAAGGTAGCATAAAATCACCTAACATCACCTGGAAAAATACAATTAAACTTCCATCACACTATCAATCCCATCAGATAGTGGTCCAGGGCTGGCATCCATTCTGAATGATGTCGATTCTGGCCTCATCTCTCCCCAGGCCAGAGACGGTCTTTTGGGCCTGGTTCTGACGTGATTGTGTGTGTAAGGGTGAGTTACTTGCACTTCACCCTGGTTTCAGTGTGGGGTGACGGCCGGGGGGGTTGGGTCGGAAGTGACCTTTGTTGTTGGTGATGGTGCCCGCTTGCAGTGGCTGGCGTGGGTCTGGGTAGCACTCTTAGCTACCTTGCTGTGATCCACCGGACTTGGAATGATTCCAACCACCTTGGTGAATTCCAGGCACGTCTTCGATAGTAATCCATGTATCGTTGAGATGCCCTTCCTTGGGCTGTATCTGCAGTTGCCTTGGCTTGTTGTCCCGTAGACGTTGTTCTCTACGGGACCACTCTCCCTCTCTACTGTCCCACCACTCCGAGGGTGGTACGCACAATGGTTGCGTGGATCAATTCTGTTGGATGACTTGGTTCACCAAATGTGAACCATTGTCACTGGATAATTTCTTTGGGAATCCCCCCTTTTGATAATTATCCACATAAACATCACAATCAAGTCATCTGTTTCCATATATTCAAAAGTCATAAAAATAAAAACAAAAAATAAACTAAAACAAAGAAACAAGGCTACCTTTTTAAAAATATTTCTAAACAAAAAATATTCTTATTTGATTTGTCCTTAATGCTGCTTCCATGATATCAACACATGAGTAATTGGCAAGCACTTAATGTTTACTACTCTAAACATTAATTGTCAATCCAGTCAGTATTAATAACACACAGTATAACCCAAAATGTAAACGTTATTCTTCTTCTCTTTCCCATTGTCCTTCATGATGTCTCTGAGGGACCTACATGGGGTTTGTTTGTGGGCCTCCCATGGTCTGTAACTTCATAAAGTCTGATGAAGAGGAGTCGTGACGTGGGGTATTTGCACTGTATTGGGCCACTGGTCGGGCTGAAAGCAGGAGAAGGAGGAGCGTTGTCCAGGTCCGGATCTATTTGAACAAAACTCGATGCAGATGGGTTATCTTTCCCCCCACCCCTTTCCTTATCTTGTCTTGCCTTACGTTCTCATCTATCTCTTCTCCTTCCATAACACATACTTCTTCCAATCTCTCTCATACGTTCATTAATTCACCTTCTTGCCATTTGGCCATAAAACATTAACAAAATATCATAATATAAAAATCTGCATTTTCAATATTAGGCAATACACTTCTGTTGTCCCCGTCACGTTGTCAGTCGGGTGTCAGTCAGGGTTAGTCTGGGTCAGTCGAGGTCATGTCATGGCTGTGTGATATGGTTGATCATTAAATTGGTTGTGAGAGATTGTAAAAATCGAGTATCCACTGTCTACAATAGCCCGTTGTTTACTATAACCATATATAATAAATATATATAATAACCATATATAATATTACATTTAGCTGATCAGGTCGCGTAAGGCTGGTGAGAACCATACAACAATCATTTGGATGTGGTGCTTGCGTGCGTTGTGACGCTGAGACCATTTTGCGCGTTGGTTGTGTTATGTGTTATGGTGCTCATACCTCCTCCTTGAACCTGGCCTGCTCCTGCGTCCCGTCAATGCGAATGCCCCCTTCCACCTCTGCCTCTTGGATGATTCACAGTCACTTCACGGGAAGGTGCGAACTGCCAGCCGGCCCTTCCATTGTCTTTGTCGATTATTTTGGGAGAATCGTTGAACCAAGGATCCATGACGCCACAACGAAAGCAGGCCTGCCTCTGTGCTTCCCCACTTTCCTGTGGTCGTCCTTGCCGTCCGGCGCCTCCACGAACATTATATCAGCTTGGTCTCTCCCGGGAATGTCGCCTTGAATACGACCCCACCGTAGGCCCAGTTTGACTTGGCGTGGTTCGCCGATGGGTGATGGGCCATTTCCAGAAAGGCTGTAGCGAGGGATTCCCCTCCCACTGCAGATGGGTCCGGGAGACATTCTGCTATGTCCTTAATGTCACTGGGTCTCCATGCACGGAAAACGTATGCCGGACTGCAATAACCCCTGTTGCTCTGTTAGCGGGTGCCTCCTTTGCCGTGAGGTCTGGATAGAGGTTGAATGATGGGGCGGCGGCCTGGGCGTTGTCGTCATACGGTGGAGGTGAAGGGGGATTCGCACGCGGTCCGCCGGTGCAGTCCAGGTCCGGGTCTACATCTCGGGTGAAATCGAGATTAAAAATTCTTATACTCTCTACGCTCTCTGTCCCTGGATGATTTTTTTTTCTCTATCCTGGCCCCAACAACCGTTTAAGCTAAAACGTTTAAGCCCAGTTTATACCAATATTTCACTATGTTTCTCCCGATTTATTATACATTTTTAGATCCATACACACTATTAGTTATTATTTAACAAATTATCTAATATCGCCGAAACCTCCTTGTTACTACACACATATACATATATTTATTAATGAATACCTATTATTATTATTATTTATATATATATAACCCCAACAGCGCTTAACGGGTTTCCCTTTACCGTTTTGACAGACCCTCCTGCCCTTTCTGTTACATATATAACCATATATATATTGACGGAACTTTACCGGAGTTGCTTTACCGTATGTTCCTATAACAAAGTTCGAACGTGGCCGATTGTTCGAATATACGTTCCCAAAACAGTATATACCGTTTTCGTAACGGATTTCTTGTAGCTTAAACAAGTATTGTGATCTCACCTGCTCGAATTCTTTTTCCCTCTGGATACCGTACTGAAGAACCACTAGTTTATCCCCCACAGGCACCCCCTCCTCAACCCCATTAGTCTGGTTACAGTCACCTGGAGGCGAGGTAGAGCTTTGGGACTGAGACCGAATCCTCAGACCTGTCTTGGAGCGATATTTCGTAGAATCTTCAGGTTAGGTATCCCGGACGAGCCCCCAACTGTCGTGACAATTTCTCTATCAGATATTGCGTCTAAGCAGATGAGATATTTAGATGCATAAAGCACACAATACTGTTGACAATTAGTGGTCATATACTTGTAATAAAAGTACGAACAAAGATACATCACAACATGCATCAACAAACAACATAACAGGCATACATTACAATAATCTGAGGCCTCAGATGGGAGCTTCTCTTTGCGTGTTACTTCATACTCAAGGTACGCTGGGGAGAAGTCCACTGAGTGTTTGAATCAATGAGTTCTTATTCACTTCGGTTGGCTTCTGAAGGGGGTGTGTCCCCCAATAAACCAAAAGCCTTCGTGTACCAGATTGTTATCTTTACAGTTGAAGCCCCCCCCCCGAGGCTAAGGTGGGGTCGGCGGCCGTGCCATGCCCTCTGACTTTGTTGACGCTAGCCAGAGTGTCGAGGAACAGGCCCATACTTCAAAGCATTGCTTGGGAGATGACACACGAAAAGATAGGAACAGGCAGGCAATAAAATGCATCACACGACTCTCGAACGTTCACACTTTAAATGACCCAAAAGGAGAGCAGAACCTAGGCCCTATATAAAATTACACAGAATAGCAACAAAACTTAAATTCATACATAGACCAAAAACGTAACATGTAGATTTTCCATCACAACCTCTAAATAGCGTTTACGCACCTCAAAGTTCCCTGTGCCTTGTATTCTGTCGTTGGAATAATCGGAAATAAATTCAGCATCATTTTAAAACACCTAAGACAAGGTTTCATATTGTTGAACAAATAAACGCTGTAATCTGAATCATTTTCATCTGCGCTGTAGGCCTATGCTATTATGGTCTGTGACCCTCCAATCAGTGCCTTGCGGCTGCGGCAGCGACACTAATCAGGATCCAGGAAAATATGTAAACAGGAAGTATGTAAACACATGGCCCTGTGCGTTGTGGATTATCATGCCTGCCTACCTGTCATTAATTAGCCATGGATATCAGCCGATTTTTGAAGAGACCTTCGAGTGCTCCCACTCCAACAGATGCCCGAAAAAGGCCTCAAGTACAAAGTAAGACTGAAGATGATCAATTCACATGAGTTGTTTTTGTGATTTATAAATCAATTTTACTTGACGAACTATTAAGTGACTACGAGCATTCAGATTGGCCATTGCGTAGTCATGCTATCCGTGTACTGCCCACGTCAAAATGAGTGAAAGTCAGTCAGAGTTTTACTGTCCATATTAAACTCCGGTTTCGGCGTATCAACTTCGCTATAGCTTGGTCGCTATGTTAAAGCCTCAATTTGGAGATGCGAGGTTGGCGGTTGCAGCCGTGGACTCCGCGGCTGAACTGTGGATCGGGCGGATGACGGAACAAAAATAAATATTTTAATTAAATTCGGGCGGTTGGCGGTTAAACCAATAAAAATATAAATATTTATATATATTTATATTTTATATATTATAAATATTTTTATTTTATTATTTATTTTCTTTAAAGTTATTTTCCCAGCAAACTGGCCTGTTCCCTGGAGGAGCAGTATGGGGAATCCAAGTTGAAACAACTTGCCCAAAGGTTCAGACTTGATGACAGAAAAATTCTTGAAGGCTATAGGGATTTTAAGGATAACTCAAGCATCATTCCAGAAAACCTTGCACCACTCCTGAATATCGACCATCTCATTCCAGTTAGCACTGCTGAGTGTGAGAGGGGGTTCAGCTTAATGAAGATAATAGTGTGCTCCCTGAGATGCAGTCTGCACATGGTCACAGTGTTGTCCTTGATGTTTATTCAACTGAATGGCCCATCACTCAGCCACCACAAAGTTCAATCCAACACGTATGTGAAGTCCTGGCTGGTGAAGCACAGGGGAGCCATGAACTCCAGAACACGCCCCTGCAAGGCAGGACCTGACGTACTGTGAAAAGCATGCATACTAATACACACACATACACACATGCCATAGATAGATAGTTCTTAATCTACACATACTTTTCTTTACTGTTGAAATTTGAATAACTTGAATAAACTACAAACACATTCATTGACTGTCATTGATTGATTTAATATGACTTTAATTGATAACATAATGGAATATAGCCAGGCTAGCCTTACAGAGTCGCAACACTTTGCGTTGCGTTGTGTCTAGGTCGGTCTGATCAAAAAAGTTTACCCACCTCTAATTTGACCACTACAGCCCTGGTCTAAAGAATGTATCCATCGCTGCTGGCAGCCGTATATGCACACAGGATAATCTATTTCTAGGACAAATACCCAAGATGGTTATTATAGGTTTTGTGAATAACGAAGCATTCACAGGGAGCTATGGTAGGAATCCTTTCAGATTCCAGCATTTCGGCATTGAGTTCTTATCCCTATATTGCGACGGTCAAGCCTATCCCTCTAAATCCTTTCAACCTGACTTTAGAAACGGTCTGTATACCCGAGAATATTTTCAGCTCATTGAGGCTACAGGTCGACAGCTCAAAGATAGAGAAATAGCCATTAATCATAAGGAATTCGGGGACGGGTATGCATTATTTTGTTTCAACCTTGAGGCAGATGAGGGCTGTGGACAACATGCATCGCTAGTCAGAACAGGGAATGTGAGGCTAGAGGCACGATTCAGAGCAGCATTGGCTACAACGGTCAATTTGATATGTTATGCAGTTTATGATTCTGTTATAGAAATATCAAATAGACGGCAGGTGCTGTTGGACTATTACTGAAAAAGGTGGTGCGATATGAATGCTATAGAGCTAACAGCAGTGTGTCAGAAAATGGCACACAAGGCATATTTTCTTGGCGCGTTACCGTGTAATCACCTACCCCGGGAAATTCATCAGAGGCCTGCAATGATGGTGGTCAACACCGAACCTTCACATACGTCCGGTGCCCATTGGCTAGCTATTTATATTACGGCTGAGAGACAGGGATACTTTTTCGACTCCTACGGCAACCCACCCTCATACTCTGAGTTTCCTGAGACCATACAGCGTTTTCTCGATCAGCACTGTATAGATGTAGTTCATTCTACACAACAGGTCCAGGATCCGTCAAGTACAGATTGTGGGCATCATTGTGTTTTTTTCTTGTTTAATATGCAAAAAGGTGTATCCTATCAAAAGTTTTTGAAACTGTATGGGGATAATTTACATCGTAAAGATGAAAAGGTTTATGACTTTGTTAACCGTGTACAACCTAATGTCTGTAATGAACATGATATGATGTGTGTGCAGTCATGTGTATGCGGATGTAACATGTAACATGTGTTGTTGTTGTTGTTGTGGTTGTTTTTTTTGTATTGATAATAAAAATACAATAATTTGATTACATTTTAGTCGTACTGTTTTCTTTTTTTTTTACGGCTATAACACATACATTTAGATACATAATTTAAAATGGTAACCACTCGGCCATATGCATTCCAGGGGAGGTAATAGATGACAATGGCTGATTGCGTTTCCTCCTTTTACCAGATGAGACAGGCACGGAGGCCATCGCATTGTCGTCCTTAGTGACGGAACTATGCTTATACATGTTTACAGTTTGTCGGAGCTGTTTATTAGGGATAGACGATAGTGGTATATTATTACTGGCTAAAGATTTCAGAAATACATTCAATCCCTGTGGTCTGACAGATTCGACAACATGGTAAGGGGCGGTAACATTCTTTAACAGATCAAACATATGGGACCCCTTAATAGTTTCGCCTTGTAATATGATCTCCCCCTTGTCCGTCCATGAAACATTTTTTGATTTCTTTTGAAGAGTCCAGGATATGTCTGGCGTTGCTCTTGCTTCTGACGGTTATATGTTTCATTATATCCTTATAAATATGATCGTCGCTGGCATCATTATCATCATCACCACGCTGCGCCACCATAGGTGTATGAACTGGGCCCCCCTCAGCAAGTGACAGAGTTAATTCTCCATGCTCGCGCTGTCCTTGCTTTACCATGGATAGATAACGCTGCAGGACAGCACCGTACCTGGCAGCTTTTTCATATAGGTCTGTATCGGGAGTGTTCAACACCGTCGCAATGGCCATATCCAGATCATTTTCAGCAGTCTGTCTAACAGAATCCCTGGGGTGGGTATGCTTTAAGGCATCGAGTCAGAGGTGTAGCCATGATTTCAACATTGGGGGGGACAAATGCCTGGGGGCAGGGTCCGGCCCCCCCCAGGCAAAGATTTTGAACATGCATTAATCTGGTGCACTCTGAGAGCAAAATCTCAATACCTAGCACCTAATTTTGAAGACCTTTCAAGGGATGGATGTTTAAAAACACTTTAATACTGGATGTGACCAAGCAGTCTGGGAGTTTGGAAGACCTGAAATTAGGAAAAGGTTGACACACATATACTTCATAGCTCTGTTTTCCTTTACTTTTTTAATTAAATATAACATTTTGTGCTCCTCAATATTTCAACCAATCCAGTCAGTTCTTTTTTTTCCACATTAATTCATTGATGTTTTGTCTTTTTTTTACAAAAAACACATAAACAAACACCTGCACCACCACAACAAGGAAACAAAATCCAGCCAGTTCTTACTTCCATTACATTTTTTATTGCATAGCCATCACATTTGCCAATGTTGAGTAAAACACACCCAGGTGCATCTATCTCATGGACCTAAATAGAAGTCACCCCAAAACTTTTGTTACCCCTTAGAAAACATAGATTTTCTGATATTTTCAACCACTTGTTTAATAAGTACATAGATGAGTTTCATGAGAGAGCGCACTGAGCTAATCTCATGGTGAAACCATTAGCCGTAATGAATGATGCACTGTTAAAGACATGTCAAGGACATAACCTAAATGTTTTCTGATTAGTTATGGATTAATCTATGAATACATACATTATACAATGTTTTGTAACTTTGAATGAGACTTGACTTAATAATTATTATATTTCTATATTAGCAACTGCAACGCTGCATGTGTAAAATTGTGTTGAAGGAGGCGAGAAAAAAAAAAGAGATGAAGATGATGAAGACAGCGATTTTAGTATCGATACTGTGTCTAATCAGATATTATTTTTTTTAATTTTAATCGATTAGTATCTGAGTATAATTTTTTTTGACAACCCTACACTATATACATGTGTGCTAACAGGATTCTGCTTGAATGTCATTATTCGGTCTTAACCTTTCATATTTACTCCTCTCTTAGGCGACTCACCTCTATGCCACCACTAGATTGACAAACTCTCCCTGTGCTTCCATCCTCCAAACTTTCTGTCTCTCCCGCTGGCTCACTAGCTCTACTCTGAACACAACAGAGGAAACATGGAAGGAATAATATCACAGATATCAGCAAACTATTTACCAGTAGACAACTGAAACACACTATAGACATCAGTGCCACTGCCAACAGGATTCTGCTCTAATGTCACAATTCGGTTTAAACCATTAATATTTACTCTTTGACAATCATTTTGCAGACACTTTTATCCAAAGTAACTTACAAATTGCATTGAACATAGGAAAAGCCAAGGCTCTACTAGTTTCCAGAACTCCTCTCTTAGGCTACTCACCTCTATGTCACTACCAGATTGACACACACTGCTTTCATCCTCCAAACGTTCTTGCTCTCTCTGTGCTTCACTCTCTTTATTCTGAACACACCAAAGTGAACATGCCACAGGGAAGAGATCTTATCAGATAACAAGTACTGTTCCTTTCTCAGATAGTCAACAAACCACTTTTGATCTGAATGACAATAATTCTATGACTAGTTTTTTGTAGTCTATTAACTCTTCTGTACTGTAATGCTACAACTGATAGGTTAACACCTCTCATTTTCTCACCCCTCTTTACTTACTTTGCTTCTTTTCTGAGACGAGGCAAAACATTGCCGAAGGTCTCTGCAACCCTCTTGCTCATGACGACTGAAATAACACAAGCAGCACTTACATCATGAGAGACAAGTTAAAACTTCACGCAGGCTTGTTGTTACAATGTACAACATTGATAGTTCCTAAAATGGAGTGCTGTGAATGGGTGTGCACTTCGTAGGCCTACAGTGCACGAAAGATTTACCCGTGGTGACATACACAAGTGCGTGTGTGCGACACAGAGCCAATTTTGAGACAGGCCTGGCTAACAGGAGATTCTACTATCATCCTTACCTCCCTTCTCCTACTCCCAATCCCTTGCTCTTCTCCTCTCTTTCGCTCTCCACACCTCCAAGCCTAGTTACCCTGAAGAGGATGGTGAATTCACTTAAACCAGCAATGGTTGCTAATGCATATTTGTAACAGCTTGCCAACACCTTTACTGTCACTGGCATTTGTTAATTTGTGAATCAGGCCTCTCTCTCTGTCTCTCTCGCTCTCTCTCTCACACTAAGCAGCACCAAATACAATCTTGACGACTTTTATAGTGCTGTGTGTAGTGTAGCCACACGTTTGCCCCTTCTGAACTTGAACAAGAAGTTAATTTCCTTTCCTAGCTAATCTTGTTTATGTTGGTAGCTTAGCCATGTCATGTTAGGTTGTCAACATTGGATACATGGAGCAGAACATAGTGGGTCATATGTCCGATACTTTTTGGAAACGTTTTCTTCATAAAACATGCCAGGCAGATTTTGTATTCAATTATTCCTAAGTATTAGCTACATGGGTATGCCGTCTTTCAGAACCTTTCATTAACTGCACTAAAGAGAGAAAAACGAGTGCATCCTCATTGTACCCAGCACTTCTGAAAATGCACTTCCGAATGCATCTCTGTCCCCAGCACATTTAAAACCAAACTGCCCATGCATTTAGATCTAATGGGGAACATTTCGGAACATTGAGACGTCGGCATAATGAGGCGTTGGAATTAAGGAATGGGGCCGGGGCCAACGTCATCTAGCTGGCTTATTACATAGGTAACACATAGCTACTGATGCTGCTTGCTAGAGAAGCGACCAAAACCCACGAAATTTGAGAGACACTATCAAAAGCTTCAGAACTTACCTGTGTTTTCGATCGTAACACGCCAATCATTTGCTGTTTTTGATGTTTTTGATTCCGTGGTCATGTAAAAAAGACGGTTGATGACCAATGCAATCGAGTGACAAGTCACCGTCACCGAGCCGCACGTGCGGGGACGAATCAAATCTTGGATCTATCCCATTGGCTAGCTAGCCCGAACAGCCATATTCTCATTGGCTGTAAGAGCTGTAGATGGAATTGGATTGAGTTATTTAGGGTGTGCGGCGCGCACTTTGTGCAGAGATGAACGGAACGGAGTGTAATTCAGGGAAAAACTAAGTGTTCTACCCATAGAAATATTGAATTGCTATATCCCTATTCCCAGCGATTTATTGGGGGGGACATTTTGGGCATATCTGAACATTGGGGGGGACTTGTACCCCCCAATGTATATGGCCGCTACGCCTATGCATCGAGTTGATGTTGAGGAACTAGATACATCTTGTGCGTATGATCCATTATAATCACCCTCCTCTTGAGAACAGACTTGTAAACAACGGTATAGCCACAGACAGCAGGGGTAAAAGAAATCCACCAGTCTGATTGATCAGTCTTTTCCTTCTAGATATCAGTACATTTTTATTGGCGAGTATCCTGAGGTCCTTCTTTCGTCTACGCAATTTTGTATGCTGGCGTGGAGTCAGAGGTATTTTGCCTTGTAAAATGTTCAAGGCTATTTCACACAGCGAGTTGATAAAGTCGGCATTGGCCGTCCTGAGGATAACTTTACGTTGTGCCGGAGGTGCTTTATATAGCTGCTTAAGACGCTCACGATTTCTACTTATACGCGAGGACATGGTCTTTTGGCTAATCACTTTGCTCTCTGAGTGTATAAAACATGCCGGTCTGACAATATATCTGTTCTAAGTCGCATGTTGTCTGGGGTCATGGCTTTAAAGTCTACAAGCAGATAGCCGTAAGGCATGTCGGTAGCATCGTTAAAGGCTTCTAGAAAATATTTTGTCTTTCATGGAAACATCTGTTTGGCTATCAACATAATCTGATATTTGTCACGAGGGTTCTTAAACAAAACCATGTAATTGGTATTTAGACTAATTGTACGGCTGGTTTTACCCTGCATAAATAAATTCTGGACCAGATACATACAACTGAGATTACGATGGTGTACATATTTGGTAAAAACGTACTGAACCTCTATATTATTGCATGCATCGTTCATTAAGTCGTCAATAATGAGCAGATTTCTAGTATGGATTGGGAAGATTGCATCATCACATAGAGATTTGGGGATCCCTTCTACAAAGTGAATGTTCCTTATTTTAAGCAAATCATCATATATGGGCTGCCAGCATGAATAAACATATACTATATTTTCAATCTTTTCTGAGAATAACCGATCCATATTTTCAATGACTGTTTTGACAAAGTAGGTTTTGCCGCTGTTTGAAGGTCCCGATACTACCATGCTGAACGGGTGTTGAAGTCTAGGGTCGAACGTAGTGTGTACAACAGCCATCTCTGCGGTCTGTGTGCATCCCCTCTGATGGACGGCTGTATTGTGACCATAGAACCGTGAAACATTTGACAGTTAACATTCTTTATTAACACCGATATGATTATTAACACAGTCATTCATCATTAATACATGATGCATAAAAAGTATATACAGATACATTATGATACATTTAACAAATGATTTGAATTTCTTGTATCACAATATGAATACCCACCAAAATACACAAATGATTAAAATAAAAAGATGAAAGAAGAGAACATGGATCATTTGAAAACAATAAAAAACAAAATAGTTGATAACATACCGGAAAGCGTGGTGAATTTCCGTATGATTTGATTTTCTTAACACAATATGCATACCACCTCAAAAATACAAAATGAATAAAAACATGGATCATATGAAAACGATATGTAAAAAGAAGAAGAAGAAGAAAAAACATGGATCATGGGAAAAAACAATAAACAAAATGGTTAATAGCCGTAAGGAAGCGTGGTGTAGTCGGGGAAGACCCTGCGTTTGTTGTAAACCACCCTAAGCCGTTTAACTACAGTAGCGTTTTTAAGCAGAAACTTAGTCTTATCTCGTTGGATGGTATCTACAGTGGTGGTGACGTCGAGGGTTTGAGGCCGATGGTTGACAAAATCATCCAATAGACATTTCAGTGTCTGCTGGGTGACCACTTTAGCATTTGCTGCATTTAAAGTCACCCCTTTGCTTTTGACGACAGACTTGTGGTGACGTGTGTGGTAAGCATAGCTTTTAGGACCTGTTGAGACATATTCGCTAATGTAATCCTCCTGTTCGGTAACATACAGATCACCATCATTTATCTCATCGGTCAAGTCGCCCAGATAAGGGCCTAAAGGGGGTACCCAATCACCCTCCTTAGAAACAAAAATGATGCTGTCTGTGTCAGAATAGAGGACACGTTCCTGTAGTTTGTCTAGAAGATCGTAGAGCATGAGCCTGGCATGGGCGGTAGTCACAGCCCCCACAATCACGTTGACATCCCGCGCCCTTGCGAGACGTGCATCTATGTGTTTCCATTGTACAAGGGCCACAGCATCAGAGATAAAGCAAAAGTGACTAATGTGATAGCTATCGCTAAACATGAGCAGAGTGAACCTTTCAGGTTCAGAAATTAGCTCACAAGTGGGTAGGTCTGGGCGTAGTGAAAAGCGACCCCACAGACTGTTTAGAATCAACTTGTTGCAATTACGAATGGCCTTGTTCACACAAATGTTGTCGTGATCCAACTGTATGCCTTCCTTTGCCAGGTAGTTTTGCACATACACCTGCTGTTTCTCCGCAGTATCCACTGTGCTGGGGTATCCTGAAGCCTCCTGTTTACGCTTGAGAAACGTTTTGACATACCCTTTAAACAGAGTCTTTGACCGTTTGGGGTAGTGCCACACCTCATGCATCTGGATTATCACATAACCCATTTCAACTGCTTTTTGTAACTCAAAAGTCACCCAGGTGCCTGTCAGAGCCCGTTCATCGTTGCAGTGATGACATGCGTCTGTCTGATTGAGCTCAGTGGCACATGTACCACAGAGGGGGAACATCAGCTTCCCATGACATCTGTAAGGGAGCACAGGATGGTAAAGACCTCTGGGGGGCAACACAGTGCATTTGATGATGCCGAAATACTCATCCAAAGGACCAAAATCCCTGAAAATGATCTGGGGGTGCCCTACAGGATAAGGACAGCGAGCCTGTACTGTGGGGTAGAGAGAGGTAAAGTCATAGTAGCGTATTTTCTCAGCGGGCTCGGCCTTGTGGTACATTTTGATGGCATTGGTGCGACCCCCATAGAGAGAGTCGCAAGGATCAATCCTAGGTTGTATCTTCAGAGTAGCCAAGAATGCCTGCACTGCAGCATTGGTCTTTTTCAGTCGGTGCCACTCACACTCCCACATGACCACGACTCTTAAACCATGATCTCTTTTGAGGGCCTTGACTTTGAGGTGAAACTGCACCCACAATTCGCCATAGGTCTTCTTGAGGACAGGGTTCTGGTGCCCAGCATTGTAGCAATGTTCACACCCATGATAAAAGCATCCTGCAAATTCATAGGCTGTGTTTATAGACGGAGCATGTCCGTCTAGGAAGAATGGTCCATATTTAGCCTCTCCGTGGTTGAGAGCATGCCGAATCTCCAGGTTATTGGAGTGGGATAGATATTCAAGCCACTGGATGGATGCACATGAGAACGACTTTTGCTTTTGCTGATAGACCCCCTCGTAGGTCAATGCCAGGACGTTTTTCTCCAAGAACGACTTTTTGAAGGTGGCCATGCACGCCGAAGCCAGAGTGGCATAGGCCAAGGGGTCTATAGTGGCACACTCTATGAAATTCTCCCTGTAGATCGCACACGCCGTGTGCAGGATCCTCACATCGTTGACACAGTAATTGCGTAGCTGTTTCTGAAAGTCAAATTTTTTGTGTCGTACCATATAGCGAAATCTGTCTTTTGATCGCTAGTCATGGAATCATACCCATAATATGAGATCTCAGGGTAGGCACCGACATAAGACTCGTTGGCCCGTGTGTTGAATTTATGAGGAAAATGACCTTTCACCATATCGTAAAAATCCAACGCATCCGGTGCATTAGCCAATCGCATGGGCAAAAAGCTAAATGAATCGACCAATCTCTGCTGGTAGGCGTCATCACGCATCAAAATGACTCTGCTACCCTTCATGACTAAAAAGGGTTTAATACCCTGCTTGGTCATGTAATCCAGGACGATATAGTTGTCAAAGCCCGATGCATTGTGTGCAACGAATGTATACAACGTATACTCCCCTGTTCTGTAGCATTTCACAAACTCTCTTACACAATCTAGACCGGTAGCATACCATTCTGCGCCGTCAGACGTCTTAGCAGCCACACAGTTTGCTTCGTGACGACCATCATGCATGCGCGTTTCGAAATCATAGTATATGTAATTATTAGATGGACCGTCGTCATCATCGTCATCTGATGGATGGGCTGTCGTATAACAGTTACCCCTGCGACGGCCCTTGCGTTTGCGCATCTTTTTGCGGTCGTACGGCTGGATATAGCAATCATGTATTCCGTCACTGGGTATCGCTTCCCCACAGTTACGACACTTTGCCAAGCTGCATACATGACCATTATCGTCACCCTCCCCCTCCCCCTTCTTCTTCTTCTTCTTCTTCTTCTTCTTCTTCTTCTCATCCAGCACCTGCTGCAGTATGATATACTGTCTACAACAACGATCGCAGTATTTGAGCTTTTCACAAGGTATCATGTCATGTATGGCAGAATGCTTCTTGTGTGTGTTGTAGCAGACCTGCGAGCGGCATATACGACTGCAGTCCTTGCACTTTATCGTACGACCTGCTAGTCTATCGCACACTGTCAGACACACATTGCAATGGATCGGGCATTTGTGGAACAGGATGCCCTCATGGGCACTGTAGCAATATTCACACACATATCGCGTACCAAAGAATGCCGTTCTGTTCTCTATGCAATGATAATGGTTATCATGGAGGTACAACCATATTGTTTTAGGATGTTGGGCCGTATGTGTCTGGAACATCTCCAGCTTCTTGAATGCATCATTATGATGAAATATCAGGATTTTAACATCTAGATGTCTCTCAAATTTGGAAACATCCGAGAAACCCACAGAGTGATCTGGGCCAAACCCCAGCTCACTGTGTAATTTGCAAGCCGCCTCCAAATTAGTCTCTTCGGACGCTGTGTCACCCCCGGTTACCCCCTCATGCAGAAAATGTGTCATGCATAGTGAGAAACACAAATTGTCATGAGTATTACTCGGGGTGTAGAGACTTAGCTTCTTCTTGTATATGATTTCATCTTAGGGAATGTTTTTTAACTTCAAACGTACCCCACCCCGTTTGTTGTGGACCCCTGTGACCACCAACTCTAGCACATCATCCGTCAGACCTGTGTCGTTACTCTGTATGACTTGGCTAATATGGTCGAGAAACAAATCTGCATTGTAATCGTCACCTGATACGAGCACAGCCTGTACATCAGAGGCCAATGAAGGGCCTCTCAGAACCACTTTTAATACACTACCATCGGCTGTACTTTGTGAGCAGCTTGTTATGACACCCGACAGCCTCTCCCTGATCAAATCAGGGACCTCTTGTAAATTTACAAGGGATATACTTCTCAGATCAATGGACTGTCTAACCTCAAAGCCGTTAAAGTGGGGAAATAATCTAGTATGCAACTCGTCATTATCTTCCCCCGTTACAGCAGGCACAGGTGTACCATCAACATCATCACCACCGTCACCACAGCCAACACCATCAACATCATCACCACCACCGTCACCCCCCACACCACCACCACCACCGTCCTGTATATTCGACTCTATAGGGCCCCCTGCCACAGCCGGGGGATCCTGAAAACCCTCGCCAACCCCTTCATCACGTTGCGACACATGCAATACATCGATCTGCGATGATATGTCTAGACTCTCTTGTGCACTATCCAACCACCCACCGACAGTGTTAAGTACATCTCGGGTGTTTGCCACCGCATACAACACGCCCCGTGTGTCTAAATCTCCTGGCGCCTCTACCCCCTCCACATCATCTACCCCTGGCTCGTTCGAAACATTTATCTGTGCCGCCTGATATAGAGCATCAGTCATACTACGGCCCCATGCATCAGCTGCAATTAACACACACCTAGTTCTATCTATGCCAACACATATTTCCCGCATGTCTAAACACCCTTCTGCACACATGCCCCCTTCCCCCACATGTCCTACGGCCGACAAATGAGACGTATCGCCGGTTGCGTCATACCTCATTGCCATCTCTTCAAGATCTAAATCCATAATGTTACCCACACTATCAGATCTACGCCGTCTCTTGGGATTACCGTCTATAGATTTGAATTTCCTTTTTCTAGGGCTATTGGCGTTATGCATAGTGTACAGCTATAGTTTTTTATGCCAATAGGTTAAAAAAATAATAATAATAGTAATATATATTAGAGCTGCCAAGCGATTAAAATATTTAATCGTGATTAATCGCATTAATGTCATAGTTAACTCTAATTAATCGCGATTAATCGCATTTTTTTTTTCTATGCTAAATATCCCTTGATTTTTTTGTCCCATAATTCTTCTCATTTTAATTCTCTTATCAACATGGTGAAGTGCATCGGCTTGCCTTGTGCAAATGATTTTTTATTGATAACAACATTGGCATATACACTGATCAAAACAGGACGATACAAAAAAAGAGCCTATAGTGCAATTAAACGACTGCTTTGAACAAATGTCATTTGAACATAGCAGTCAGGCGACTGCTTCTTTGTATTGAGCCAAAGAAAAAAAAAAAAAAAAGTTTTTTATTTTTTTTAATTAAAAAAAAAAAATTATCGCGCGATTAACGCAATTATTTTATAAAAAAAAAAAAAAAAAAAAAAAATTTCTTTGGCTCAATACAAAGAAGCAGTGCCTGACTGCTATGTTCAAATGACATTTGTTCAAAGCAGTCGTTTAATTGCACTATAGGCTCTTTTTTTGTATCATCCTGTTTTGATCAGTGTATATGCCAATGTTGTTATCAATAAAAAATCATTTGCACAAGGCAAGCCGATGCACTTCACCATGTTGATAAGAGAATTAAAATGAGAAGAATTATGGGACAAAAAAATCAAGGGATATTTAGCATTGAAAAAAAAATGCGATTAATCGCGATTAATTAGAGTTAACTATGACATTAATGCGATTAATCACGATTAAATATTTTAATCGCTTGACAGCTCTAATATATATATATATATAAATAATAATTTAAAAAAAAACGTTAATTAGTCAGGTATTAAAAGAAAAAAAAGTTTTATTACATGCAGTTTAAAACAAAAGATACCCTCTCCACGAAATAAAAGAAAAAACATTAAAAACAAAACACAAATCAAATACTAGCATTCACCGTAAGCTTTGCTAGTGTGTCATTCATCACAGACATCTCGTTACAAATGCCCCGATAGGCCTTGACGTTAGCCTCCCCCGCAGATTCAATTGGCCAGAATTTTCGAGCGGTTTTAGCAGATCTTAACCCCTCTTGCGCGTTAATTCTCTCTATGCCCTGCGTGTTGACACGCACAGCTGCCTCGACATCCAGTTGCTTACGCTGAAGGGCGTCGATAGCAAGACCATTACGCAGTGTTTGGGGATTCAACAGTCATACGATCAGGCGCTATCTCGGCCCTGATAGCTCTGAAGGACTGCTTCGTCTGCTCTTCGAAATCCTGAAATCTACGGTCAACACGTTTACCAGCCAACGCACCCAGTTTACACTGACGACCAATGGTTATGGAGTTTACATCCACCGCCGTAGTTACCAAGGCTAATTTATCAGCATATTCTTTACAACAGTTAACACATCGCCCACCCACAATGTGTTCATCAACAACAACCGCTGTGCCGACTGGTAGCAGCGTCGCCGCTGCCTCATGAGCGTTGGGACTCACAATGCACGGAGGGTCGTGGCTAGGGTCTTGAATGGCGTGTAGGGATCCAGATGCAGGGTCTGCAGGCTGGTGGTATTGTACAGGCTCTGCACTGGTGGTAGCCCCTACGGACGTAGCTGGAGAGTCGATCCACTTAGCAGGCGTGAAGTCGATATGGTCCAACAGCGATGAGGTCCACGACGAGAGGTCGTCAAGACCCTCCAAATCATCGGCGATCAGCACTGGTAGTGGCGCACACTGGGGGTCTCCAGGGACTGTTTGTAATAGAAAAAAGAAATCAGTATCACGCCCCCTCCTGGTCATTACACTCTATAGAATATATACATACTTTTTTTTTCATTCATTTCCTACCGTGTTGTATGGTCCCATCTGGCTGCACTGTGACAGTCTCTGTAGGCGACGCAGACACATGCACATCCACCGTCCCGATCACTTGTTGTTTGGACTCAGACCATACAACCCCTTGCTGCGCGATTTTAGGGTTTATGACTACCTGGATAACCAGGTTAAAATTCTCTGGAGTTAAAACACTATGGGCCCTATCTTGCATCCGGCGCAAGTGACTTAGTCACTGGCGCATGTGTCGTTGCTAGTTTACAACTGGCGCAGAGCGTTCTTTTCCCACCACCGCCACTCGCCGGTAAATTAGGGATTGGTCATGCGCCCCAAGGGGCGGTTCGGCAGAAGGAGGAGGCGTGTTCTGGCGCAAACGGTATTTTGCCGTTTCTGAATACCATTGCGCTACTGACCAGGAAATACCTGGTTTAAAGTCAGTGGCGCGTTGTTCAGATGCTATTTTAAGGGCGCATGCATACATGCGCATGCGATGCATACGGATTGCTTGTGCACCTCGCGCATACACTTTGCTTCTCCCATCTACCTAGCCGCACATTCTTGGTAAATTATTTGGGAAAGAACAGCTGATGCAGCGGTAATAAGTCGTACTTTTAAATCAATGCATCTGCAAACACCGTACAGCAGACACATATTTTCTTGACAGAGACATCGTGTAGGCCTACATGCCCATAACTTTTAGGATTGAGGAGTATTTGATCGTGAAAAACATTGTTTTACCACGAGTCAGTGTTAAAAAGAATGAATGAATGCGGGCGCGCGTGTGTGCTCTGTTTAAACACACGCAAACTAAACACGTAACGCATAATACAATCAATTGCAATGTCTATTACCGCGGGGACACATGCATATTAGGATAGCATACAATACTGATAAGAAACAATGTTCATAATGTATTGCGTATATCATTAAATAGAACCACAGTTACCGCATATCATATATCATATACGTTTTCTTTGCCGAAATTTATTTGAGGACTCAGTATTTCTGAAGTTGTGGAAGAAAACCCCTTATTCCATGTGTGAATTAGGCCATATTATTTGGCAATAAACTGAGCCATTTGCAGTTTGAAATTCATGTGCATCTGTCTCATCGGAGACTGCAGACGCGCTGTCAAAATATCAACTCGTCCGATTCAAATGCGCTCATGGCTCTTAAAGGGGATGGGAGCTGGCACTCTCGTTGGTTTGTTGGACGTTACGCTCAAACCACACCTACGGGTAACTAGGCTGCTTCAGACCAACCCTTTTGACACTTGCGCCGTGACGCAAGTGTCATTTATCCGCCTGTAAAATAGCGATAGCGCCGTAGAACCGCCCACAAAGCTACTTGCGCTTTGCGCTTCCCACTTGCGTTTCAGACCGTTAAAATAGGGCCCTATGTGCGGCGTCCTTGAGAGCCTTTTTATAAGGAATTTGCGGCTGATCTATGGCCAGTGGGGAGCAGGGTAGAGCCAACCCTAACCCCGATCTTTTCCGATTTTTCTTCGACAGACGACTTGCTCCAGGGGTTCGCTGTTTCACACTAGCCACAATAGGTACTATACGTGAATCAAAAACAAAATACAAAAGTATTTATGGGTTAGGTTTGGTTGTTCTTTTTTTTTTTTTAAATGCAAAATAAATAGATAATTTATTTTGGTAATACACCTATAGGCATACTAATAGCGGGCGTATTAACAACTTACCAAAACTACCGCTTGCTCCCACATTGGTCCGGTCGGCTAGAATCGGTCTTTGATTGTTGAGCCGAATATCATGCGAACCTGTTAGACATCAGGAAAACACAAATTTAATCGTTGTTCTACATGAATATACTATAACAACTAATAATAATAATGATAGAGAGAGTGATATGGAACTATATATCATACGTTACTATAAAAAAAAAAAAACATACTTCCACGTGTTTCCGGCTGTTGTTTCAAACTCTCACCGCCGGCCCCATGAATCACTGTGGAGTGATCACTGCTTCAGTCAGATATAAACAGCTGATACACATAGACATAGTCATAATATAATCATAATATAATACACCCATATGAATACTTACAGTCAGTCGGCATATTAGTGCAGGACGGGTCGCTGTTTCTTTTTTTTTTTTCTTCCAGCTGCTACGACGCGTTTACTATCTTAGAATAGCGTGTCTGACGTTCGGGTCAGAGGTTGTAGGCTACCCATTCATACAATTGGGCCGAATATTTATACATGATAGACGCCCATCTGCATACATTCACACCTAAGACCCTGTGTCATGGCCTCCTGACCAATAGGCACTGGACCCACACATTCGTAGGTATCAATAGCCACCGCCCACTCGACCCACCTTAGACAGAATCTACTATTGATAAGTAAAGTTAATCCAAATATCCTATATTAGATGAAATTACTAGAATATCTGTTAATAGTATCATGATATCACCTAATATGTTGTCAATGTGAACCACAGGCCTTATCTTCACTCAGACAGTTCTACCATTGGTGGAACCCCAACTTTTAACCCTAATATAAATATACATATAAATATTTATATATATATATATATAATTATTTATATATATATATATCTATAGCATATCACTATACGGATGATTACGGCCTTGTTATCAGTATCCCCATCACTATATAAATGTATCTAGAGGATTCGTAAAATAGTAGGTTCGATAAAAACAATATTACAGCACATACCCACACACACACACACACACACACACACACACACACACACACTCGCGAAAAAACACACACACACACACACACATGCACTCACATGCACTAATCACACACACACACTCGCGAAAAAGAAACAGATCCCGCACCCCAGCGACCCCTACAGGTTCAACACTGGCATTACACATGTCATAACAACACCAACCGGAAGTGCCTGCGAATAGGATCCCCCTCCACCCCCCCTCCCCAACCGGAAGTGCGTGCAAATAGGAATCGGTACAGGGAGTGGATAATATGAACTACTGATGGTTTTCCCCATAGATATATATAGAACACTAGATACGCCACGCCCCTCTCAGCCGCGGCACACGGAGCCGCCATCTTGTGTGGGTCTTGAGTAGGTATTCTCAGACTGTCAGACAGCCATAGATATATATGTTCACAGCTCATTTCTCGAAAAAACAGTACAAACCAGATCAGAGGAAATCACTTTATAATTATATATAGTTATATATAACCAGTGGTGTAGTCTATTTTATTGTAGTGGGTATACTGTGATGATTCCCTCCCAGCCTCGTACAAACCCGTCCCACCAGTACGTGTACGTGTGTGGCACTTATGGGATGTCGCACCACACTCACCAACGCAGGGGTCTACAACCCGCTGACCTATAACGATTATCAACAATCATGGAAAGCTGAGTAGGTTTATCAGTTTTATTAACAGTATGAACAAATAGAAGGCAAAAATGACAAGTTGTCCTTTGTATATCTATAGTAGCAATAGCACATGCTAAACAAGGACAAAATCTACGCAAAATAATTTAATGAACTGTTTACAACCATGGCTATGAGAAGGAGATGACAGGAGACTAATGTTTCACTCTTTCAATTGCTCTAATTTGAGCTCTTACTGTTGTTATCCAACATACCATACAGTAATTGAATTGTGTAAAAGTGTGAAATTACTGCACCTTAAAAATGACCATGAATTAGCTATACTCTCATTTGCATAGTGATTAACATTATGAATTTCAATTGTGTATACCAACTGTATGTTGGCTGACATTTACCTAACTTGTTTTCCCTCCACTCTAACCAAGGATGCCTGTTTTTAAATTCCCTAGCCTGACACCCCCAGTCCGAAAGGCCGGCCAGGGGTTCTCATCTAAAAGTAACAAGGAGATATAAAGTGGGATTAAAACATTGTCTTCTGTTGACTACTTGTTATGTGGTTTACACATTAATATGGGAGGACTGGACACACACACACACACACACACACACACACACACACACACACACACACACACACACACACACACACACACACACACACACACACGCGAGAAGGAGGGGCTCGGCCAGCCAACGTGCAGAGATGCAGGGGCAGCTTCGCGCTTCGTAACAGAGACAGGGCAGAGCGCGAGTGCGCAGGGGGAATTTAATGAATGTGTGAATGTAGGAGATAACTTCCCCTGCTTAAAGTATTTTATTGCAATTATACCCAACCGATATTTGCGAAAAATAAACACAGAAGTGAAAGATCTGTCACAAGACGATTGATACGTATCCGTGCATATTTTTAAGTGGGTATACGCAAATCCTGGTGCGTTCCTAGTGGGTATACGGCGTATACCTGCGTATCACGTAGACTACACCACTGTATATAACTATATATGAGAGTTATAAGCTAAATGGAAAAGATATTTACTTTTTGAGAAATAAAATGTTCATCTTAGTCCAGCAGATACATTTCTGATAGTAGATATAATCAGTGGCAAGTTAAATGTCATGTGTTAAAAAGTGTGTTTCTTGTATAACATAGAGGAAAAAAAAAATCGTACTACCACTTAAAATCAAACATGGAATATCAACTATGATGTTTTTAGTGTCATCCACTGAGCCATCACCGCTCAAATTTGCTACATCTTTGTATGAATTTTCCATATGGTGTAATGCACTAGACAGCGGGTTGACCCATTCAAGATGGCCGCCGCGGTGGCCGTCAGCCGACCGGAGCTCAACATTGCCGTGACGTATCTAGTGTTCTATATATATCTATGGTTTTCCCTCTGTGCAAGGTCATTAGCCCAAGTCCTACATCTAAATAACGACTGTAATAGCAGATGTTGAAGTTGTTAAATCGTTAACTAACAATTTGTATGGAACAATCGGTTCAGGTAAGTTAAGTGCTTGAGTCTCGACACTTTAGAGAATGTCTAGCGCCCAACTTGAATAAGCCATGTGCGATTTTACCCGGGCTCCAGCGCAACTTTCCTTACCAGGTGCAGCCTCAGGTAGCCTAGGACCATTCATACAGGAGCAAGCAAGAACGTTACCTTTTTCTGTCCTTGGGAAACGAAAAGACGGACAATCCATTTCCACTGTTAGTGCAGTTTATCAATGCACATTTACGAGGCATTTCTTTTTTAAACTATCTTTATTTTCGAAAAATAGACAATGGCAGATGAAATGATATTGAGCGGGACATTGACTGTATTATTTAAGGTGGTCATACCGTACCTACCATGTATATAACACATTGAACATTGAAAACAAGAAATGGAAGAAATTCCATTTATGCCCATGTACTTTCACCATACATACTATCTAAAAAATAAAAGGGCCTGCAGGAAAATATAAATACAGTACGCAAAAATTAACTTTGACGGAAAGTCGAAGTTAACGCCATTGCCGTGTTCCAATAGAGTGGCGAAGTCACGCCCCTTCCGGTAGAGCTCATGGGACCTATGAGATCGAAAAATATGAATGGGTGTCAATGGAGAGAAAATAATTATTTTCTGGTCCCAGTCTTTATATGCCCTGGATTACACATATGTTGTTTGTGGATTTAAATGATAATTTTTCATGCAAAGAAAACTAAAGATTTTCGTGAAGAAGTTTGATCATTTTAGGTTTTATGTGAGGCCGCTTTGTGAACTACAGCTCTTCGCTGCTCTCGACGCATATGATATACGTCACCACACCCGCACTTGGAACTCGGCACAGGTATAAGCATTGGTATAAGCTTACATTTGTCAATTAGTTGGGCTTTTATTTTGAAAGTAAATATCACAACGTCCGTACATTTCCTTTGATAGTATTTGCTTTTAATGACTGTCTTTCGGTATGTACCAGACAAGTGCTTTTATTTTGAAAATTAGTTCTGAGGCGCTATTACCGTAATGCAGGGGTCGGCAATTACGTTTGGACGCGGGCCAATTTATTTTCAGACAATGGCATCGCGGGCCATAGCTTTTTTTTTGGGGGGGGGGGGGGGGTCTACTATTTAAATTATTATTTATTTTATTATATTAAAATAAAATAAACATCATCTAACTTCTTTTAAAACGCATTTAATTTAATTCCATTAAAACGTTTATTTGCTTATGTTCGCTGGTTTTATGCCGCCTGCTGCATCTCGTGTCGTCTCTCATGAAACAGGCGCTTGCCTAGTTGCCTAGCAACCTGCCGTATACAAATATTCTTTTAGATGACGTGTAAAAATGATTAGCTGAACATTGCTATGCTAGTTATCGATGCAAAATGTCGTTGTCGAAAGCCTTGAAAAAAAAAATTGATTCAGAATGCAGGACCTACAAAGAAGAATGGAAGCATAGGTATGCGTTTATCCTGCCTGCATTTATTAATGCCAAGCCTACATGTCTCATTTGCAACGAGGCTGTTGCCGTTTGCAAAGAATATAACATCAGAAGACACCATGAGACAAAACATGGCCAGTTCAAAAACGCGTATCCTCCTGGGACAGAGGTGCGAACGAATAAAATTAAAGCATTGGAGGCTGGATATGCACACAGCAACAAAATACTTGTCAGGTCATTCACCGAGCAGCAGAGGGTTACAAGTGCGTCCCTTAAAGCAGCATGGGTTCTTACCCGTCACAACAAACCATTTACGGACGCAGAGGTTTTTAAGGAAGTGATGGTGGCTGTTTTGGAGGAGCTGGCTACAGATAAGTCAATGGATGGAGTGATTGCCTCAGTGAAACAAATGCCAGCTTCCCGACGCATAGAGAGCCTATCTGACGATGTGCGCGGATCAATTATGAGTGGCCTGAGTCAGGCCAACTACTTTTCCGTTGCCATTGACGAGAGTACAGACAACACTGATATCAGTCAGATGTGCATATACGTGCGGTATTTTGATGGGAAGGAGTTCAGGGAGGAGTTGCTGGCTCTAATTCCATTAGAAGGGAACACCACTGGGGATGTTATGTTTGCCAAAGTGGAGGAATTGATTAAACAACATGCACTACCAATTGAGCCATGGTTGCCACAGAGGTCTGGTGGCCCGATTGAAGGAGATAGCACCACAAATGCACGCACTACATTGCCTAATTCACCAGAGTGTCCTGTGCGCCAGACTCAGTGGCGAGCTGAAGAGTGTCATGGATAAAGTGATGAGAGTCATTAATTTTGTCCGGGGTGCATCAAGCACACAGCACCGTCTTTTTCGCCAACTTGTTGCTGAGTCAGAGGCCTGCTACGAAGATCTGCTACTTCACAATGACGTGCGCTGGTTAAGTAAAGGAAAGGCACTGGAGCGCTTCTGTGCACTACTAGATCAAGTGAAAACCTTCCTGCGAATGAGCAAGATGCGTGCTTCAAACGATCACCTGGCCTTCCTAGAAGGTGAAATGTCCATCTCAAACATCGCGTTTTTAACTGATATTTTTGGCCATCTTAACCAGCTGAACCTGCAACTACAAGGGAGAGGGAAAAGCATTGTGGACATGATCGAGAAGATGGATTCGTTTACAAGGAAGCTGGAGTTGTTCCAGTCTGATCTAGCAAGTGGAAGGCTCTTGCACTTTGCAACATTAAAATCACAGGGAGGGGGGCGAGTGACACGAATTATGACTGAATTCCTTGACAAGCTACGCGACAACTTTCAGTCGCGGTTCCGAGACTACTGTGTCCCAAGGGAAATTTTTGCTTTGTCCGCGACCCATTGTCCACGCGAAGCGAGGAATTCTCCTCACTGGCCAAAACAACCATGAGCTCGTTGGACGAGGCAACGCTTCAGTTGGAGCTCATCGATTTCCAGTCAAGCTCCCTCGTCCGTGATGCGTTTAGTGCGCATTCCGTGGAGGATTTCTGGATCGGATGCTCAGAAGAGTACATGGGTATCAAGAAACTTGCCCTTTATGTGCTGACGATGTTTCCATCTACCTACACGTGTGAGTCAAGCTTTTCGTCAATGAATGCAATCAAGACACACGAAAGGAACCGTCTGACCAATGCAAGCTTGGAGAACTGCTTGAGGATAAAAGTGACATCCCTGTCGCCCGACATCCACAAAATTGTGACCGAAGGGAGGAGCCACTTTTCCCATTAAGTGAGTAGCCTACTGGCCTTTTTAAATAGTAGGCCTAAAAAAAATGCCCAGTTATATTGTTTGATCTTATTTAAATTGCAAATTCCCTTTTTTCTGTCTTTATTCAGGAGCAGCGCAGATCCTTCTCCCACGCGGACAATGTGCATTCATCTTTCACTTTCTTTAAGTTTTATTTTAATTGGGCCATTTCACATTTGAGCAGACCTTGTTATGTTGTTAATTTAACGAAACGTAGACTATTTTTTACCTTGCCCACTGGAGGAGGGAGACAGGACACTTTTGGGGTTTTTTTTGCACAAGATTACGCGCACTGGCGTGCCAATACCGTTCTGACCTGTGCGTCATGGATAACTGCACAGATGTTCCACCTGTTGTTTTGTCACTTTAGGACTATCATCTATACCTCAATAAATGTTTCGAAATCGATGGGATTGCTGTATGCCTTTTTTTTTCTTTTTAAAAATATGGAGTTGAATTTTTTTTTTTATTATTATTTTTATTTTATTTTTTTACATCAAATTAACGTCATCTCGTGGGCCAGACAGAATAGATGGCGGGCCAAAATTGGCCCGCGGGCCCCTATTTGCCGACCCCTGCCGTAATGGCTAGTATATACAGGTACAGCAAAAAACTGGGTCGGCTGGCTGGGTTGACTGTCGTTCTCGATGGGTCGGCCGGCTTGACCGCAGTGGGTAGACGGAGGCTTTCAGAAACGATGACGTTCGGTTGCCATGACACTGCCACAAGCTTGCTCTCGAGACCGAGACGCTCACCAAAAAAATGCCAGGTGAAATGCAAATGAGGATATCTCTGTACAATGCACTAATTTATCTCCAGAAACAACTCGACGTATTGGCTGAAACATATTCGTTGCTCAAACGCCGGAGGCGAGCGCTTAACCATCTGATCAACTGTAAATATCATCTGATCGCACACCTGTAATCTAAACAGAGAAGCGTGGCAGAGTTACGTAACCATGACAACAACTGTTTATCAAAATAATTTCAGTGTGGAACGTGGATGCAAAACATTCCGAAAACAATATGAAAACGATAGTGTGGACGGAGATCATTTTCATTGCGGATGTGCGTTTTTACATTTACACGGGTTAGTGTGGATGGGGCCTGTGCCGTGTTCCAATACCCCTACTATCCGTACTTACTAGCCAAATTTTGAGTACGTAGTACGTTCCAATTTAGACCTGCGAAAAGAAGTATACTTCAAGGACCCGGATGTCGTGCTCAAAACGGTCTAATCGTGAAGTGTGGATCGAAGGACACTTTCCGTACTCAACGGCAGCCATCTTAGCTACGTGGCGGAAGAGGCGGAGCCAGGCTGAGCCAAAGTCGGCGCATTTTCCACATAGCCTGCATTAATAGAGTCATTTTGTAGTTTTTATAGCTTTTTATAGCTGCTAGGCGTAAAGAGTTCACCGTTCAAAGCAGGATGTTTATTGCGGGGGAGGAGCCGCGGCGGCAGTCGTGATCGTAATTTCCGGTTAGTGCACCACGGAGTACTCGATTTGGAACAGCACTCACATCTGAAAAATTAGATAGTACGGCTAGTATACTTCCTTTAAGTATACTCATGGAAGTACGGGTATTGGAACACGGCACTGGATTTCAATTTGCTTGGTTGCAAAGGCTGTGGAACATATGCCGAATACTACAGTAAATGCCATCTTTTCATCGGATTGCTCCGGACTCGGATTCGGACTGATGTTGCGTTGCTATGGCGGCGCATCTAGACGCAGCGGCTTTGAGCTCTCCTTTTCGGTGCTTTTTCTTAGTGTTTTTGTACATAAATTTGTTTTTCAATTGTAACGTCAGCTGGGCGAATGCTGTCTACAGTTGTCAGGATCCAATCAGCATTGGATTTCGGGCCGAACAGGCCATAAATAAGGACTTTCCAACGGCATACCGGAATGTATCGCAAGGACGCCGGTCGCTCCGTGGATTGTTATCCCCTGCTGGTAGGAAGCGGAGGCGGCGTAGAGAGAGAAGGCAAAAAAGAGGCTGCCGGGCTGGCGTTCTCTTGCGGCTAAAACGACGACACACACACTGCCGCTTCCCAGCATCTTCCTCTCTAATGCAAGATCAATCGCAAATAAAATAGATGAACTAAAACTACAGATTGCAGCAAACAATATAATCCAGGACTGTTGCATTCTGCTGATAACGGAGACCTGGCTTCACTCATCCATACCGGACACGGCTATCGAAATAACAGGTCGTACAGCCCACCGCTACGACAGAAATAGCGACTCCGGTAAGAACAGAGGGGGTTTATGCATTTATGGGAACAACGATTGATGCACCAATGTTACTACCATCGATAGCCATTGCTCCCCTGACTTGGAGTATTTGACCATCAAATGCAGGCCCAAGTATCTTCCACGGGAGTTTACTGTTGTCATGGTTACGGTTGTTTACAAAGCACCGAATGCAAATGCTAACTCCGCCCTCAGTCAGCTGTACAACGCCATTAGCCTTCAGCAAAACACTCATCCAGAGGCAGTGCATCTCATAGCAGGCGACTTTAATCATGCTGATCTGAAAGTAGTGCTTCCCAAATTCCATCAGCACATAAACTGTGCTACCAGGGGAGGAAACACTCTGGACAAAGCCTACTCAAATATCAAGCATGGTTACAAGACTAAACAGCTACCTCACCTGGGAACATCTGATCACATGTCCCTGCTTCTGATTCCAGCATACACCACAATTAGGAAAAAAGCCCCCCCAGTAACACAGACTGTTAAAACCTGGCCTGATGAAGCCGCACAGCAGCTGCAGGACTGTTTTGGAAATACCAACTGGGCCATTTTCAAAAATCAGGACTTGGAAGAGTACACCTACATCGTTCTCTGCTACATCAAGCATTGTGTTGACACTGTCACTGTGGACAGGCGCATCCGGGTGTATCAAAACCAAAAACCCTGGATGACAAAAGACGTCCAGACCCTGCTGAAGGAGAGGGACACTGCCTTCAGGTCTGGAGATGTGGTACATTACAGCGCTGCCAGAGCCTGCCTAAAGAGGGGCATCAGGGAGGCCAAGACAGCATATAAGAGGAAGATATATAGGACCACTATTGAGGACCACTTCAGCAGCAACAACTCACGGCATGTGTGGCAGGGGGTCCAACACATCACAAACTACAAGTCCAGCAACCTCACAGTAACCAACGGTGATGCCTCGCTATCTGAGGAACTAAACTGCTTCTTTGCCCGCTTCGAGGCTGAGACACTGGAGGTGGCTCCATCACATCCACCAGCCCCCAGCAACGACATCTTCACAGTGCAGGCACATGAGGTGAGGCCCACACTACGGGCAGTGAATCCTAGGAAAGCTGCTGGACCGGATGCTGTGACGGGGAGAGTGCTGAGAGACTGCGCTGACCAACTGGCTGATGTCTTCACTGATATATTCAACCAGTCCCGGTCCCAGTGCAAGATCCCACCCTGCCTGAAGTCCTCCACAAAAAAGACTACTGTCAGCAGCCTCAACGACTACCCGCCGGTGGCCCTTACACCAGTCATCATGAAGTGTTTCGAGAAACTAGTCCGGAGCCACATCACAACAAGCCTGCCAACCACTTCTGACCCCCACCAGTTCGCATACAGAGCAAACAGGTCTACAGAGGAGGCCATAGCCACCGTGCTCCACACCACGCTGCAACACGTGGAACATCAGGGGAGCTACGCCAGGCTGCTCTTCATAGACTTCATAGACCCATCTTTCCTCTGCACTTAGCATCAGCACCGGCTCCCCACAGGGCTGCGTGCTGAGCCCCCTACTCTACACTCTCTACACCAATGACTGCATCCCCAGCCACCCCAGCAATACCATCATTAAGTTTGCGGATGATACAACAGTGGTGGGGCTCATCTCAGGTGGGGATGAGACTGCATATAGGGAGGAGGTCCAAAGACTGTCTACATTGTGTGTGGAGAACAACCTCATCCTCAACACCTCAAAGACCAAAGAGCTGATCATTGATTATAGGAGGAATAAGCCGGACATTCAGCCCATCTATATGAACGGGGAGAGCGTGGAGAGAGTCTCGGACTTCAGGTTCCTGGGCATGCACATTCAGCAGGACCTGACCTGGACAATAAACACATAAAGGCGCTTATGAAAAAGGCCCAACAGAGATTGTATTTCCTAAGGATCCTCAGGATCCTTAGGAAATGCTGATGACCTTTTATCGCTGCACAATTGAGACTGTCCTAAGCTACGGCATCTCGGTGTGGTTTGCCAGTTGCACTGCAGCTAAGAGGAAAGCGCTCCAGAGGGTCATAAAAACGGCACAAAAAGTAATTGGATGTCCTCTTCTCTCTCTGGAGGATGTCTACAATAGACACTGCCTCAGGAGAGCTCATAGCATCCTGAGAGACTCATCCCACCCAGGCCATAACCTGTTTGAACTGTTGCCCTCAGGGAGGCGCTACAGGGCAATCAGATCAAGAACAAATAGGCTTAAAAACAGTTTCTACCCCAGAGCTGTTATTTCTCTAAATAATGCAGAATTATAAATTACTGCATTATCATACCAATCTGACCTTTAAAATTGGCTGACATTTTAAAATGTATATATTTGTTTGAGTTCTTTAACATTCTATATTTATTTTCAAAAAATAACCCTTTTCTCATTTAGTTTTTGTTTTAAAAGCACATATTTTGAGAGCCTCTACCCCAATTTCGTTGCACTTTGTGCAATGACAATAAAGAGATTCAGATTCTGACTCGCCATTTCTGCTGCTTCATCTAATCTGTTTGGTGCGTGCGTTTGCATGTGTGTGTGGCGCGCGTGTCCTGGATTGTGTGTAAAAACACTGGCTCCGATTGGCTACCATGAAACATGACTCTGCCTTAGCCAATCATAATCGCTTATCTCGTTGTTAACCCACCGGTCTCCTCACTAGCAGTTTGTGTTAGGAGCCAGGGGTGCGTTCGTATTACGCAGTTTTTCCAATCAATTCATAGTAACGCACTGCATTTTTCGAACAGTAACGGTAACGGCGTTGTAACGACGGAAATAGTAATTAGTTAAATTACTCCGTTACTGAAAAAAATAATGGCGTTACGTAACAAAGTTATTTTAAACAGCGTTATTACCAACACTGGTTATGGCGCATAACATGTCGGACTCTCGTCTCTGGTATTTTTACAACGTGACTCGTAGTGGGGGTTATCTAAACCATGGTTAAGAATGAATTGGGGGAAAGGAACTTTGGCTTTGACTCCCTCAGGAACATGAACCACGACATGGAGGAGAAAGGGATTGTTGGCGGCGAATGTCTCCCGCTTGAGCCCCGCTTCCCGCTGCCGAGTATGGCAAGCCAACCCCAGCAGAAAACGGCATCATTTAGACGCGTATCAACTTCATTACGCCGTAGAAAACGCTGTAAAATGTAGAAAAACTGCGCATTTTACGCCGTCATGCGCAAAAAAACGCCGCAATTAAGCCTTTCAAGAGCGCGCGTAAAAAGCGCCGTTTTGAACATCAAACCGCGCGTAAAATACGGCGCGTTTGTTCACATCACAACGGCGTAAAATACGGCGTTTCTCTAGTACGCTAATAATCTCCGCCTTTCTTTTCTCTCAGCCAATGCATTTGAAGTGTTTGCGCCCAATCGCTGACCAAGACAAGCAGACCAAATCAGTTCAGCACAGATCTGCCTTGAGGATTTCTCCTCTCATTTGGCGTTAGTTGTAGCGTCATATAGATATATATATATTAGTAAATGCAGTTGCAACAGTGTGGTCACCGTGGCTCAATCGATAGAGACGCTTGGTCTGTAGGCAGGAGGTTGTCGGATCGAATCTATTTTTTTTCAGATTTCTGCTTTTGTCAGATGGTCACGCTTTTATGATCGCAATGCTTTTTAGTCAGCAAGCCAGACCTCCTGTGTTATAAGTTCCAAAGTCAGTGCCTTTTTAGTCAGCCAGCCAGATCATCTCGGTGTCTTGTAACACGCTTTATAAGTTAATTATATTTAAATTATTATAGCCATCGAGCCTTTATTTTCGTGGAGTTCCAGGACTCCCGTGTGTTCTAGAATATTAACAGAACACGGCTAAAGGCTGTGTGCGCCTCGCCATTGCGATACATTCACTGTAAACAGCGCATGGTACCGTAACTACATATTAATTATTCTTCGCTCAGGAAGATAAGTGAAATATTTGGCAGAGATAATTGTACACCAATGAGGACTTATTTATGAATGAATACGTTGATTTGAGGTAATAAATGACTTAAAATATTACACAGTGTCCCTTTAAATTGGCCGAAATATCGAGCCTGCATCGATGGTGACTTGTGTGGACTTGGGACCGTTAAATATCCCAGGATGCATTTTGCATTCCTGTTTTAAAATATCAGTGTGTAAGCTATAAAATAGGCCAGGGGTTTTCAATTTCATTGAATGTGAGCCTCCCCTTGGAAAAGGTAAGGAGGACCAAGCCCCCCCCCAACCTACCCCACACAGGTATTTTGTGTTCCTGGAATGATGTTTCAAAAACAACTGATAGCTGATTGTTCTTTTAACAAAGTACATTCACAAAAAAGGGCCTATTCATAAAATGTCCATCCAATATTTCCATGTCAGAGGCTACTTTTATTGAAACATCACGAACAGAGGGCCTATGCCTACTTTTAAAATTGAACTGTCATTGCAAATTCATAAACGATCGTTTTCAACAGCAGACAACTTAACAGACGCCAGTGTCAAACTGAACTCGCGTCAACACGAGACGTCAACTGAAATAATAATAATAATAATAATAAAGATATCCTGAATTTAACAGACGTCAACACATTCCATATTCCGATTTAGGCCTACTTTTAGGCTAATTATACACTTGTCGCTATTCTCAATGCGAACAGTGCGGGCGCTCCTTTGATGCGCACAGCTGTTCAATGCGAGGTTGCACAGAAGAAAGAAACAGCCTCAAGTCATCCTGTACTTGTAGCCTTGACCGGTATTTGTTTTTGATCAGGGTCAGAGCGGAAAACCCACATTCACATAGGTAAGTGGAGGTGAAGGGGATCAGGACTCTCATGGCTTTGGCGGACACATGGGGAAACTCGCTCTCGATACTCAACCAGAATTGCGTAATCGGCATTTCCACCAGTCTCTGTTTCAAGTCCACATTTGAGCTGAGCTCGACAAGAGCCCCCTCCTCGTGTATGCTCAGATCATCTCGGACTGTGGGTGGGAAGGAGAAGGGGTTCCGGACCCACTGGTTTCCCAGTGGCTCCTCTCCAAAATACTCTCCGAACTGGTCACGCAGCCCGCTCAGATGCGCGCTGATGACCGGTTTCACAGAGCTGAGCGGCTGCGCTGTCTTCTCCAGCGTATCCTCCAATGTCGGGAACATTTCAACAGAGCCCCTTCCAATACGGGCACACCACACAACCAGCTTCTTCATGAAGCCAGACACTTGGTCGTGTGCCATATACACATTGCACTCTTTGCCCTGGAGAGAAGTATTCAGGGTGTTGATCCGCTCGAAAATGTCAGACAGATAAGCCAACAGCGCGAGCCAGTTCATGTCTTCCAGATGTTTTGCGAGTGGGGAGTTTATCTCAGTGAGGAAGAGGAAGGCTTCTTCTCGCAACTCGCAGAGCCTGGTGAGGACTTTACCCCGAGAGAGCCACCTCACCTCGGAATGCAGGAGCAATTGCTTGAATTGAGCGCCCATTTCATCGCACATGATTCTAAACATGCGTGCGTTTAAGGCACGTGATTTAATTATGTTCACAATTTTCACTGCCTCATCCAGAACCGCACGCAATTCTTTGGGCATCTTTTTTGCTGCTAAAGCCTGGCGATGAATGATGCAGTGTCTCCAGACAGCGGCCGGGGCAACGGTCTGCACTTGTTTCACAAGACCGCTGTGACGGCCGGTCATGGCCCTTGCTCCATCCATGCATATGCCACAACACCGGCTCCACTCAAGGCCTTCAGCCTGGTAAAAATCATTCAGAGCCTTGAAAAGTTCATCTGCTGTTGTGCGGGCAGGGAGGGGAATGCAAAACAAAAAATCCTCGCGCACATTTAGCTCTTCAATAAACCTGACGTACACCATTAATTGAGCGCAGTATGCAACGTCAGTGGACTCATCCAGTTGAATGGCGTGTATGGGGCTTTTGCGAACACTGTTCACCACCTGTTCTTTGACGTCGTAAGCCATGTCGGATATTCGTCGCTGGATGGTGTTGTCAGATACTGGGATCGTGTCAAGTTTAGCTGCAGCTGCTTCTCCCAGCATCACTGAACACATTTCTCTAGCTGCAGGGAACAGATATGTTTCTCCATCAGTATGGGGCTTGCCTGCCTTCGCTATATGGAGAGCAGCTCGATAAGATGCCTCAGTTGCCTTGACGTTAGTGCTGCCAAACGAACAAATTACTGCTTTTTGTGACCGCAATTCATCACGTTTCCTCTCAAAAAACTCCAGTGGCTTGTTAACTAAAGTCGTGTGCTTTGTTTCCATATGACGGCGCAGTTTGCATGGCCGCATACTATCGTTAGCCAAAACCTCTTTGCACACCACACATTGTGGCAGAGGTGCGCTCTCGGAACCCGACCATGTAAACCCTATTTTTAAGTAATCGGGATCATATTTCCTACGTTTTTTTGTGGGCTCCTCCCTTTCTGCTGACTTCGGTGGTTGTATCAGAAAGCGATGCATTTTTCAATGGGCCAACTTGTTCACACACGCAAGCACGAACAATGAGTTAACTGCTATTGTAACTGCTAACTGCTAATATTTCTTCGCTTGTTTCGCGCCTCCCCTGCGACTCTTTGGCGCCCCCCAGGGGAGGCGCGCCTCACCTATTGAAAACCACTGAAATAGGCTATAGGAACATAGGAACATAGGAACATTACATGAACGCGAGTGCACTGCTCTAACAACGTTCAGAGGCTTGTAACTGTCTACTGACACGGTGCTTAAATGGGCTCTGTAGGAGGGGGAGACGCAGGAATGTTGTTGGATTCAAATATTTGTGCATGGCAGCAAAAAACAACAGCAGAGTAGCCTACGAAAAGAATAGACGAATATGAATTCTTCAAATATTAAAACAGGATTGATTAGGCCTAGGCCGACATATGCTATATCAGTCCTAATCCTGAACGCACCGTGCGTACATTTTTCACGGCATTTTCCCCGACAGACAGACAGACACTTTATTTACCCCAAACTAACTTTCATAATCCAGCAGGTTACACAATACAAATAACTCTTACACAAATACACAAAGACAGCCTATACAGTAGGCTAATACAGCGACCACCTCAGCAAAAGGTAAAATGTAAAAAGAAGATATAAGCTAAATTTAAAATACAGATGCTGTAGCCTACATAAAAATACAGATGCCACATGAAATATGAAAATAGGATACAATGTATAAATATGCAAAACTAGGATATAACTAGGCTATAATGAGAATACTTGGTTACAGCTGTGCAATGACTATCCTAAATTAAATTAGTCACATGGAAAGATTTTTGTCTATGGAAGGATCCTGTCACTAGGAGAATCCGTGTATGGTTCGTTCTTTGAATATTCCGATTTAAAACTAAATCAGAAAAAAAAATTAACAGGATTGTTTTTTTGGTTTTTCTGATTTGGTTTTGAAACTGAAAAAGGGCAAAAGGAATAACCAAATAAACGGCATTTGTGTTTGTGTGTTTTGTGTGTTGGTTTTTTAAACCCGAAACAGAAAAACAAAAATAGATACATGTATAGTTATAGGCTACACCAGAAGGCAGAACGCAGTGAAACTGTCTAATTATATTTAGTCTTAGTTATGGCCGCACTTGAACCTTATGGTGATTTTATTCGTGAACTATTTGACACTGGAAAGACACGACGCGATCAGTACCGCTCTAAAGCAATCTGGTGCCCCGAAGTGCTCCGTTATGACGGTGAGGAGGTTCTGTGTGGAGCACAACCTTCGAGGAAGAAATCGAGTTTCCGATTTAGTTTCCGATCGTCCACTCGCAGACTAAGTCGCCGGCTCCCATGGGAAACAATAAAGCTGGCCATTGTAGAATGCGAGAGACTCGATGGAACGTTTGAAACGTCTTTATATGTATTATTTAGAGCTGTCAAGCGATTAAAATATTTAATCGTGATTAATCGCATTAATGTCATAGTTAAAGGTTGGGTAGGTGATTTGCGAAACGCCAGCAGATTTTGAAAATACACAACTCAAATGGTCCTACCCCCTCTCCTTCAACGCTGACTCTGACTCCACCCATTCCAAGTACCTGGACGCGAAATCATGCACGAGCGCGAACAGAGATGCGCGAGAGCGAGCCAGGCTAGCGTAGGTTTTCGTTTAACAACATGGCACTACATTCAGCTGTAAGTTGCACCCAGTATCGCGGGAAGTAGGAGTGCTGGGGGTGCTGCAACACCCCCTGTCCGAGGCCCTGTCTTATCACAGAAAACGATCATTTCTAAAAACTCCGGCCAAAGTGGAGATTTCTGAAAACGCCGGTTATGTGTTGTCGTGTCAACGGGGAGAAACGGGATTTTAGGTTCTGAAGCGTCACATTATGCACCAGGAAATGCTTAACGTCATGTGAGCGCCCGCTGTACCGTATTGGTCCGAATATAAACACAAACCCCATTGTAAGACGACCTATATTTGGAAAAAAGATTTGAAGACCAGATCCGTTTTTTATGAATAAATAAATTGTATTCATTGAAATAATATACGAAAATAAAAAGGCATCGAATAAAACACTGCATTGCCACTAAACAGTAGTGCAAATAGGCCGTACTGATGTGTACACCAAAGACTATTCCTGACACTCCTCTGCCCCGCTGTGTTCGCTCTGGCTGTGGTCGCTCCGAACTGTTTCGGCCCGTGGCAAAGCGAGTCATCCTCGCTGCTGTCCAAGGCATTTTGAGACGCAGCATTTATTTAATGCTCATATGACCTAGTGCTGAAAAAAGGTTATATGAAAAAGTGTGAGGGTAGCGGTGGTGCGCTAAACTTGTTCTTTGAGCAGCTGGATGTGAACGATCGATTTTCAACTGTCCGCGCATGCACTGGTGTAATTGAGCTGCGCTGCTATACATCTTTTTTTTATCAATGTAACGAGTTGCGAGTCTAGTGCAGGCTGAGTTTTTTTTTTTCCCAGCACCCCCTGCTGAGAATACGTTCTCGCTGCTATGGTTGGACCAGATGTTATAAACATTAAACGGTCACATAAATCATTACTATTTTTAGAAAATGTATGTTTGTTTCATATAATTGTATTGGAAGTCCTGGTTTTCACTAGGGTTGCCGCGGTGTGGACATTTTCACACCGAGTAATACACTCGTCTCCACACCGGTATTACCGAGTATAAACGGTATAAACTTTGAAACTAGGTCAACCGCCACACAAGCATCGGTTTTTAGACCCTTCTCGTCCTTCAGTTGCCGCCAACGTTCGAAAGCAGCGCCTAGGATTATTCTTGATTTCAGTTCTTCTCTTTCAGCGTTTTTATTATCAATTACTCTCTGAAAAAGAGTTTTCCTTCTCTTTGCTGGTGGTGGTGGTGGTGGTGGTGGGGATGGTGGCGTCTTGTCTGCCATGGAAATTGTCTTCTACTGCTAGGTCCAAATGTGGATTAACTAGTTCCAGTAGCTACCGCAGGATAACAACAAACAGGAGCTTGCTCTGGGTCACGAGCTCTGGGTCACGAGTACTGCACGAAGGGGTCGCGCGCGGGGGAGGGGGAGTGCAGTACGACCGTTTGATTGACGTACTTACTGTCCAATGCAACTCGGTGGCAATGGAAATGATTGGCTGGAGTTTTTCGAGCCCTGCCCGTTCCACAGATGATTGACTTGTTTAATTTTCATGTCAGTACTTCTAACTCAGTGGCTGTAAGCGGGTTATGATAAGGATTTCAAGTAATTTTGCAAAAATGGCCAAAAAAGCAAATCACCTATACAACCTTTAACTCTAATTAATCGCGATTAATCGCAAATTATTTTTCTATGCCAAATATCCCTTGATTTTTTTGTCCCATAATTCTTCTCATTTTAATTCTCTTATCAACATGGTGAAGTGCATCGGCTTGCCTTGTGCAAATGATTTTTTATTGATAACAACATTGGCATATACACTGATCAAAGCGGGACGATACAAAAAAAGAGCCTATAGTGCAATTAAACGACTGCTTTGAACAAATGTCATTTGAACATAGCAGTCAGGCTACTGCTTCTTTGTTTTGAGCCAAAGAAAAAACAAAAAAAAAAAGTTTTTTTTTTTTTTTTTTTATAAAATAATTGCGTTAATCGCGCGATAAAAAAATTAACGCCGTTAAATTTAGTTTGCGTTAACGCCGTTAATAACGCGTTTAACTGACAGCTCTAGTATTATTATAATTTTTTGCTCTGCTTGCCTGCAGAGCAAGCGTCTCTATTGATAGGGCCACGGCCACGGTGACCACACTGTTGGAACTGGATTTACTAATACATATCTGACGCTACAACTAACAACAAATGAGAGGAGAACTCCTCAAAGCAGATCTGTGCTAAACTGATTTGGTCTGCTTGTCTTGTTCAGCGAACACTTCAAATGCATTGGCTGAGAGAAAAGAAGTGCGGAGATTATTAGCATACTAGAGAGACGCCGTATTTTACACCGTTGATATGTGCACAAACGCGCCGTATTTTACATGCGGTTTGATGTTCAAAAAGGCGCTTTTTACGCTCACTCTTGAAAGGCTTAATTGCGGCGTAAAAATCGCTGTTTTTTTTGCGCATGACGGCATAAATTACAGCGTTTTCCTACATTTTACGGCGTTTTTTACGGCGTAATGAAGGTGATACGCGTCTGAATGATGGCGTTTTCTGGCGGGCATGGCTTGCCATAGCCGAGGGACCACCGCCTCGGCGCTGCAGGAGGCGGAGGTGCCTTAGCGCTGCCCGGCAACAATCCCTTTCTTCTCCTTGTCGCGGTTCAGTCTACTTCGCGTGGACGTGGAAGAACCAGGAACGTCGGAGAACCCAACACGGTCGTTTGAGATTCATAATATCGGCTCACACAGCTTTTGTGAACACGGCTTACAGAACACGGCTAAAGGCTGTGTGCGCCTCGCCATTGCGATACATCCACTGTAAACAGAGCGCATGGTACCGTAACTATATATTAATTATTCTTCGCTCAGGAAGATAAGTGAAATATTTGGCAGAGATAATTGTACACCAATGAGGACTTATTTATGAATGATTACGTTGATTTGAGGTAATAAATGACTTAAAATATTACACCATGTCCCTTTAAATTGGCCGAAATATCGAGCCTGCATCGATGGTGACTTGTGTGGACTTGGGACCGTTAAATATCCCAGGATGCATTTCGCATTCCTGTTTTAAAATATCAGTGTGTAAGCTATAAAACAGGCTATAGAAACATTTTAAAAGTATAACAAAGATGGAGACCTATTCAACATATTGATACACTATTATTTTAAAATGAAAGAGTTTTTTTTTAATATATTATTTGTTTATATTGTATAAGTCGCTGATGGAGGAAACCCATCGCAACGGAAATCCCGGTCGGATCCATCTGATCGTGTGTGTGTGTGTGTGTGTGTGTGTGTGTGTGTGTGTGTGTGTGTGTGTGTGTGTGTGTGTGTGTGTGTGTGTGTGTGTGTGTGTGTTTCTATTCTGTTCTCCCTCGTTCGTAATTATATCAATAGCCTACTCTCCAATAATATAATAATAGGCTATATAGGAAAATTGAGAAACGGCTATCTCATACAATCTTTTTCAAGCCACTGATTGTTTATATGTACAGCTGCCTTTCTGTGTGAATACGCATAACTTTTCATTTATATTCATTAAAAATATTAATACAGCCTACTATTTTAAAACAAAAGAAGCTGGTGTTTTGTTTTATATAATTTGTTTATATTGTTCAGTAGTTATATGCCTACATGAGGCCGTAGTACAGTTAACAGACGAGCTGAGCTGTTGACGTCATCGAGTCCGCTGCTGTTGTTTTAGCAGGTGCGTACTCCCGTCCTCGGAAGTGTTTACTTGAAGTCCGGACTTGCCAAGTACGAACTTCCAAGTCCCCAAGTCTGTTGTTCGCGTACTTGGAATTGAGAAACGGCCATGGCGATCTCTCTGCTCCACTTCACCGCTTCTTTCCAAGGGGAGGATAACAGCATCGAAAGAGGTGAAAACCATTATAAGTCAGGGCATGTGGAGAGTTTCAGTTATGCCGATGGGGAGATAGTCGATCTTGCCCACGCCAGTCGCAGGGAGCGTGACGGCACATACGAGACATGTAGTCTTTCCCATTGTGTTTCCTCTACAGCATTTAACAGAACAATTGCGCAATAAACGGTCAAACTCTTGACATTAAAAATGATCTTTTAAATCCACAAACAACATATGTGTAATCCAGGGCACATAAAGTCTGGGACCAGAAAATAATTACTTTCTCTCCATTGAAACCCATTCATATATTTCGATCTCATAGTTCCTATGGGCTTCACCGGAAGGGGCGGAACTTCGCCGCTCTAACGTAACGCACCGGAAGCCTGCACGCGCCCCGAAGCCCCGCCCACACCAGCTACCAACATGGCAGCCCCCACAGACAGCGCTATGGACATTTCTTCTTTCTTCTCCGGACTATTAAATGAAAAGTTGTGCCCTAACCATTTAAATGTCTTGAAATCATTTACATCTATGCTGCGGAGACAGGAATACAGGTTTGATTTTGTTTTACTAGGCCTACTAGGATATGTCTTCTTTTAACGGCCTTTATCATTAGTCATTCTGACTTGTGTCTTGTAATGATATTGGCTGTTGCCATTTTTATGTGGCCAGTTAATTTGACTGTTTCATAGATGGTATTGAATTGTATGTTTTTTATTAAATTAATTCTTAGATGTAGATATATTAGTAATTTATTTCAAATGTGTTCTTACCTTAAAAATGCACTGCGCCTTTTCAGGTTTTCATGAAGGTTCATTACTAGAAGAGAATATCAATTCATGCTAAGATGCACACAATAAAGCAGAATATTATCAAATAACTATTATACCCCGTCACTGGTACCGTTACCATTCCGTATTATCCCTGGTATTATTAGGGTCTTATGGTCCGTTCAAATCGCTGGAAATTATGGGGAAAACATTTGGTTAGGGTTAGGGTTAACTGGGGCCAGGTTTTGATAACAGAGTTGCCCAGTTGGTGACATGGTTTACTAGTGACGCGCATGTACATGGCGGAGCGTGGACGTTTGACTCAATATAAAATAATCAACCATGATATCACATACTTTACTATTGATTGACGTTGTAACCCTCTGTTGGCATCGACTTTGCTTAGTTTAAAACGTTGTGCACTGGTAAACCAGCTCTAGATAAGGGCAAGTGTAGCCTTCCATACAGTGGCAATACAATGAGCTTCTCATGAATAAAAGCAAAAGGATAGTAGGTGATTGGCTACAAGGAAATAAAGGAGTTCGAACTTGGAACTGATCCTAAGTTCTGTTAAGTTCTGACTTTTTTTATCGGACAAAAAAGCCCTGCTGTGAAGAACTTTTAGATTCCCAACGCAGTGCACATGAACGGTAGCTGTCGGGAACACTCGTAAACGTGAGCGTCATTACTGGGGAGCCGTCTCGTTATCACCAGAACCGTGAACTCGCCTTTATGGTGTGTTCCCGATGCCTCGGACACTAGCCTTCCGAGTTGCACTTGTGACGTGATTTCCTGTCTCGTAGCGCTTATAGCTTTCCTGTTTGTCTTTGTGATTGTGTGATGTCATTGGCTAGTCGTTGTTTAATGTTAGCTATATAAGCCTCTTTGGCAAACCAGCTCGAAAACAAAAAACACAACTTTACATTGTATTGCACGCACAGCAAGACCGTGCAATGCATAAATTGGTGACCTTGTGTGTCAGAGCCTTTCAAATCAACATTCAAATGACCAACGTAGCCTACAAAGAAAATAAATCGCTTTACTGGCGCAAACATTTTTGTTGAGAGCGTCATCTCATTCCGAGGGGAACCAACCGAAAGGGGGTGTTCCTTCGTGAAATGCCGCATGGAAGCCTTGAGATTTCCCCACTTGCAACTCGGAAGGCTGGTGTCCGAGGCATCTGGAACACGCATGTTCCGTTCATGTTTCTTGGTAATAACGAGATGCATCTTCAGTGATTACGCTAAAGGCCTCCACACACCGGCGCCGCAGCGTCGCGTCAAAAAGTCTGCCCCCATTATTCCGGGTGTACTAGCACACACCGGCGCCGACTAGCCGCGCGGCAGCGTTCCGCCCAACTACTCTTCGAGACAATGTTCTATTCCCGAGCGTCGCCGCCCCTGAAAAAGCGCTTTGTAAAAGCTGGTTTGTACATCCCGGGTCCCGTAGGCACCTCCATATCTACCCCTCACCACTGGATGTCGCCCTCTTTCGTTTGCGATAAACAATTACGAGAATGGACGATGAGAGACTGGTCGTCGAGGTGGAAAAATACGTCGAATTATATGACCAAAGTACCCGTCATTACAAAGACAACTCCAAAAAGGTCATTGCCTGGCGAGCCATAGCTCTGGAGATTGGATCTTCAGGTGAGAAATCAACAATGGTGGAGTAAGTACCCAAACCATTAACCATAATGGGAAATAGACGAAATCAAGTCACATATAATCACACCATGTAGGTAGAAACCAGATAACTTGTAATATATATTTTTTTATTTAAGGCAAGGCAACTTCATTCATATAGCACTTTTAATACATGAAGCAGACTCAAAGTGCTTCACATAGAAACATTCTCATACAATAAAATAGATAAGTAAAAGAAAACACAGGCAAAGCTCAAAAATGCATTGTCATGTATTAACTGTCTCTCTGGTATCAGATCATGTATTAACTGTCTCTCTGGATTTAAGGAAAAATAACATTAAGTGTCTCGAGCACTCAAATAAAATACACTGGCTACTGAATCCAGCACAGCAATACCATCACTTTTTTTATCCCGAGGGATAAAAAAAAAAGTATATATATGCAAATATACCAGAGAGGGATAATAACTAGATTATAGGTCATCATATAGGCTGCACCATATGGTTCTGCCATTGCACACTTAGTAGCGAATTGAAATATTGGCGTGCCTCTCAGGATCTGCACGGAGCTCCTGGACCAGATTGTGGCATACCCCCTGTTCTTGTCTCCGTTCATTGATGGGGTGCACCCAAACCCTTTGTCTTCTCCTTGCTCCTTGCAGGAGAAGAAGGGCAGCCCCCCTCTGTCTGGCAACAGTTATTTGTTCTGTTGAAATAAAAAAAACTCAATAAAATGTAAAAGAGCTTGCTCAATTAAAATGGATAACTACTGGCTGCATACATGTAAATGTGTGGCTATGTTAAGGCTATATAGATGGATAGATAGATAGATACTGTATTGGTCCCAATGGGGATCAATAAAGCCATCCAGGAGCTCAATACAATAAATACACACAATAACAATTGGCCTTAAAAGGTGACTGCGCTATATACTAAAAAGGCTTAATAGAAGGTCCTGCAGTTATTGAGATTGTTGATGCAGTAGATGAATAATTGCAAAATATAAAATAAATAAGAAATGACAGTAAATAAAACGATTAAGTGCCCTACAAACTAAGTTGATCTGATGCTTGAAAACATACTTTCACTGCGCAGATTATACATTTTTCCAATTATTCAGCCAAAAAGATGGAAAATAAATAAACTAGGCTACAATAGGCTACTCACCCATTGCGTTTCGTGTCTTTGCTGCGGTTGATTGACAGGTGACTTCCTGATTTTATACTGCAGCGCGGCCGTCGCGCCGCCTCCTGTTGGTGCTAGGGGCGTGCTTTTGACGCGCGTAAAATACGCGACGCTGCGCTGCGGCGCCGGTGTGTGGAGGCCTTAACGCTTAAGGGTTCTTTATGGTTCCGTTGACGCGTGACACCGGGATCCCACCGGACGCGTACGCGCCGCGGAACGGCTGCGTCCTCTGCCCTGCGTCCATTCCTACCGGGCGCGTAACGGCAGCGCAGCGCTGCCTTGCGAGCCAGCCGTATTCACGCGAGATCACGCGATCACGCGATAATCCTAAACCTAATGTAGGCTACTCACCTTCCACTCCCAAAACTATTGTAAATGCCACGCTTTGTCCTTTCTGACATTTTCCTTATGAAAAGGATGATTTGGTACATAAATGACTCCATGTTGCTGAACTTCGACAATGAGTCTCTCGTCGTCCATGTTGCGGACCCTCTGAGACCCTTTGATTGATTGACTGCTGACCTGGTGCCACCGGTCATGACGTAATAATGTTGATGTGAAGTTACATGAGCTGAGTATTGTGTTTTATTTTGAAAATTGACCGGATGCTCTATGGCTTTTACTTTTCACTTCCTGCCCGGCTCGACCTGCTCTGTCGAAATTGACGCGGTTTAGCAGCGGCTCGCGGCAAAAATAGAATTGGACGGAAAGATAGCGCCGCGGCGCGGCACGCCGCTCCTGGGACGCTGCTGAAACGTTCCGCGGCGCGTCCGGTGGAAATGGTCTCATTGATTATAGTGGAAGCGATCAGCAGCGTGACCGCGGCGCAGCCGTCCCGCGGCGCTTACGCCTCCAGTGGAATCTAGCCTTTACAAACCCATTACCTCCTTGTGGCCCCTCTTTGCCTCCCCCGTAATGGCCTGATGTGCGCCTCCCAAAAATCGTAACCTTGCGTCGAGGCGACGCAGCCGCAAGGGCTATGATTATGATTGGTCCGCTTACTACATAATTTCTGGCAATATGCTTTGTATGTAAAAAATCAAAGGCAAAACATGTAACTTTTTGCCTTCATAGCGGAAACCTTTTTCTTTTACTCGCTAGTCAAAAAGCAGTCAGAAGTAAACTGTTTCAAGTTTGCAAGCCTTTATTTCCTTGTAAACTATCAACTACTATCCTTTTGCTTTTATATATGAGAAGCACATTGTATATTGCCGCTGTAGGAAACGCTACACTTGTCCTTATCTTAAGCTGGTTTACCAGTACAACGTTTAAAACTGAGCAAAGTCGCTGCCTACAGACGGGTACAACGTCATCTGGCCCCAGTGTCCGAACGGAAGTAGAATCATCTGAGCGTGATCTGAACGATCTATTACTCAAATGGAGTGGCGAAGTCACGCCCCTTCCGGTAGGGCTCATGGGACCTATGAGATCGAAAAATATGAATGGGAGTCAATGGAGAGAAAATAATTATTTTCTGGTCCCAGTCTTTATATGCCCTGGATTACACATATGTTGTTTGTGGATTTAAATGATAATTTTTCATGCAAAGAAAACTAAAAAGTTTCGTGAAGAAGTTTGATAATCTTAGGTTTTATGTGAGGCCGCTTTGTGAACTACAGCTCTTCGCTGCTCTCGACGCATATGATATACGTCACCACACCCGCGCTTGGAACTCGGCACAGAGATGGCGATCTCTCTGCTCCACTTCACCACTTTTTTTCAAGGCGAGGATAAAAGCATAGAAAGAGGTGAAAACCACTATAAGTCGGGGCATGTGGAGAGTTTTAGTTATGTGCCATCTCTGTGCCGAGTTCCATGTGTGGGTGTGGTGACGTATATCATATGCGTCGAGAGCAGCGAAGAGCTGTAGTTCACAAAGCGGCCTCACATAAAACCTAAAATTATCAAACTTCTTCACGAAATGTTTTAGTTTTCTTTGCATGAAAAATTATCATTTAAATCCACAAACAACATATGTGTAATCCAGGGCATATAAAGACTGGGACCAGAAAATAATTATTTTCTCTCCATTGACACCCATTCATATTTTTCGATCTCATAGGTCCCATGAGCCCTACCGGAAGGGGCGTGACTTCGCCACTCCATTGGGATACATCAAGACACATCCATAGACATTTCGTAAACATTTCCCAGGCCTGGACAATAAAACGGCTTTGCGTGCAATCGAGGTAGCAGCAAAATCTTATTATGCAGTAATTATAGATTTAAAAACTTAGGAAATACATTGTTTATCTGACTCTAGCTGACTGTGTGACAAACCGCAAACACACTGACTGTTGTCAAGATAAATATTAATCGGCCAAAATGAATAATATAAAAAGCATTTTACGTTTTTTTCACTGCCTAGGAGTTGCCATGTGACAGAGATTATGAGTTATTATCCATTGAAATCAGTAAAATAAATAATTTAAATCATTTTTGCTATAATCTTTAATCATGTTATTTCGTCCATGATTTGTAAATCCATAGTTAGAATTTTCGAAACAGTTGGCTGCCATTATTCTGGCATTATCGTATGTTTCCGGGCTGAAATCAGTAACAATTACACCCTAAAATGATTATTAACAATGATTATTCAGCTACACTACGGAGACACTTCCGTCGTTGGCACGCAAAGACATTTTATTGTCCAGGCCTGTGAAATGTCTTCAGGAATATCTCCGAAATGTCTGCGGATGTGTCCGACTTTTCGAGAGACCCGTATTATCATACTCTTGGCAAAATCACCACGGTCAACAATTCGGTAATGTTTTAAGGTGATTATTTTTTATTTTTTTATTGCTTCTTGGGCCCGCTTTTGAAAATATGCTGAAGATCTGCTTATGTATAAACTTATTTTACTGGGCGTACTGGTTTGTTTATCTGAGCCTGTCCTGCCACTCCCATAAACAAAAGTAGTAGCGCTGAGGTTGCTCATTTTGTGAAGTACTTGTAATTGACTGTTTCACATACTCTGTAGGGACACAACGTGCATTGATTCCATAAGGTAATGGTGCTATATTGCTATTGTTTAATATTTGCGCACACTGTACAAGAAAGTCATTTTGACAAATTATACACCTTACAGAAGTTTCAGCTTGGAGGGGCGGTTACAATTTATTGTTCACCCATACTGTATCCTTTATGGGTCCTTTTCTAAGGCTTATTATAACCAATCAAACTTTTCTTAGTCTCTTTACACATTGTTCCACATCATCTCTGACATTGTGTTCTCTGATTAGGGAGGAGGTGGAGAAGGATGTATTCTGCTCTCTCTGGAGCCTTCTGTCCCGTCTCAGAGAGGAGCTAGAGGCCTCTGGAGAAGGCGAGGAGGAGGGGGATGAACTGAACCTTCAGTTGATGGCTGAGTGCTTCAGGGCACAGAGGAACGCATGCGTCCAGAGCCCCCGGAACCAGGCACTGCTCAGGTATTACCCACTGAGCAATTATGAGGGACGTTTCAAACAGCAAATTATCTTTAGGCGTTACTCAGTAAAAAACATTAAAATCTGCATCCTCAAAAGAAAGGCGACATTGAAAAAAAAAGTGTTCCATTAGATGTGATAGGTGTTAGTAATATTTTGAGTGGTGATGTATCCACTAGTTCTATAGAGTGTTTATCCAGATGTACGACCTGGTCGGCAACTGGCAGGCTTGAGTTTTATCTGTCTACTATCGTAAAGTTGGGCTGACATTTCCACTTTGGAATCATATCTGGATTGATTTGTAAATGGTTTCAACCTCGACCTGGTGGCAGAAAAAAGGCCTTCAATTAATTGCCGCAGAATTCCACATCATGTCTGTTTTTGTTCAGCGATCTGAGCTTCATCGATGAGTCGCTGAAGGTAATCAGTTTGCTGCAGCGTCTATATCTGCAGTGCGGGGACCGTAGTGCAGTTGCGCTGGACCGTAAGTCTTTAGTCTGTCCTTTCCTCACTTGCAAGCAAATTTCCGAGGCCAATCCCAAGCTAAATATAAGCTAATAAATATCACTTAGCTAATACTAAGTCAGTGCCAGCAGATTAATAAGACAATACTACTAACTCATATTTGTATTATTAACAGTCTTCTTATATTGGTATTATATATATATATATATGATTTTATTCAGGACACATGAAGATCCATAGTACAATGTATAAAAATAGACTCAATACAAAAACAACAATAAAACACAACATATTCTATTGTATCGTATGTTTCTGTGAAAAATGATCTATCATGTATGGTTCAACATGCTGTCATGTATTGTTTAATAACGTCCTGGTGTGTCTGTCTGCCAGCCCTGCGTTGTGGGCTCCAGTTCCTGGGGAACATGGCCGTTGGGAACCAGCTCTGTAAGGACAGCCTCTGGACGCTCAGCCTCCCACACCTGATGCTGTGAGTCTCAGCGTAGAAACACTTTTGCATGTGATGCGTATTTAATTTCTGCTTTCATTCAGGGATGATTTTGTATTTTCCTAGCTAAGATATTATAATTAACTAAGTGATTTTGAATATATATATATATTAGGGATGTGAAGAATGTGTCGACTCAACGGTCGATTCTCGACTCGTGCTCTAAACGACTCTAAAAATAGAAATCGATTAATCGTTTTTTTTTTTTTTACTTTTTTACCCATTTCTGCAAAATAACCAATTACAAATGATCAAAATACAATAAATCCTTCTCTTTTTTTTCAAATGGGAGATGTAGCTGTGTTGTTTTTCTAACGGTCACTTCTGTTCTGCTACACCGCTACGTCTCCCAAGAGCGATCTCTTCCTTTGTCCTTTCATGACAATGGCATCTTCACTTAAAAGTCCGGTGTGGGATAGTTTCATGAAGATTGATGACAGAACAGTTCAGTGTAAATTATGCCTCATTTTGCGTACCATTCGTCCACAACCGTGATGTTGAATCACCTGGCAAGGAGGCATCCCAAGCCTTCCAGCCAGCAAGGCAGCATCGCAAACTTTACGGTGAGATCCTGTGATAGCCGCCGGGCTGAAAGAATCAGCGGGTTGCTAGCTAAGATGATAGCCGGAGATATGCTGCCCATGAGCGTAGTAGAGGGGACTGGGTTACGCAATCTGATTTCATTTCTCGAGCCAACCTACACAGTGCCATGTCGCCAAACGATGACTGTGAGGCTGGAGAAAATGTACCGCGAAGCAGCCTCCCTCCGCGAGATCCTGTCCTCAGCTGACAAAGTTGCTATCACCACTGGACAGCTTTGACGACTGAGTCGTACGTGAATTTTCGTTTACAAATATTTATTTAAAAACGAAAATATCTGTTTTAGTGGGTGTAGCCTCTGTTAAATTAAATGGTTTTATGTCCGACTTAAACAATTTCGTTGCAAAGAGGAGGCGCGCATCATCAACTGCCGTTCCTAATTAAAACAACGCCGACACATTTTGCCTATTGGGAATTTACAGGTTCACAATCCTGCTCTTTGATATTTTGTTTATCATCATTTTTATATCAACTTAACTTCATAAAAAAAATGCATTATTGGTGTGCTCCTGATAGCAAACTTTGAAATAGGACGGGTGGGCCAACTGGGCCGCTGTCTTAAAGGAATGCGCAGATCCTTTGAGCTCTGCAACTGCTGCAGCCGCGGGCCGAAAAAAAGAGAAGAAATCGATCGATTTTTCGATTTATGCCTCCTACACGTCGACTCACAGAAAACGAGTCGTTTAACATCCCTAATATATATATATATATATATATATATATATATATATATATATATATATATATATATATATATATATATATAACGAATTTGTTCGTCGATTCGTTGTGTCGCGCGATTAATAAGTTACTCATAGGCGCAGCACTGTTTACAGCCAGCCGCCGACAGGTTGGTTCATGGTTCATGCACGCCAACAGCGAGCTTTACTGTCCGTCCACACCAGAAGCGAATTGAGCGACCAAATCGCCGGAAGTCATTCACTTTCTATGGGCAAGAGCGACCAAAGCGACCAACGCTACCAGCGGCCAAAGTTGAGCGACCAGAGCGTCAAAAAGAAGTTGAAAACCTTTTAACTTTATGCAAATGACTATTATTCGCTTCAGCGGCCAAACACTGACAGCCAATCGGAATGTAGACGCTCTTCGCTTGCGTGGATCCCAGGGAACATCGGCAGGCACTTTGGTTCCTACCTACCTTTATTCACTCACTGAACAAAATGTCGGCTGAAGTATTAATCGCGGCTGTAACTGGGCACCCGGTGTTGTACGAACCCACCCCTTTTCAGTTCAGAGATCGAAACGCCGTAGTGGTTTGGATATCAAGTGATGATAAGCGGGAGTATTTATAGGCGACATCTAGAACGTTCGTATTTAAGCGGGAATCATTTTAATTTGCTCTCCATGCCACCAATCTAACCAACCAATCGCGTGTAGCATGCTTTAAACAAAACCAAAAAAGTTTTGAAATCGTCACATAAACAAACTAATCGACAAGACGAGGGATAAATGACAAGGGATATATCTAGTCTAGATAGATAGAAAGCCTAGTCAAGTCTTTATTAATACCAAACGACACAAATCGTCGGGAATCCATTTAGGTGGTTCGGCCCACACAGGACAGTAGCCTACAAGACCACAGAACAAGTCTGACTGGACATACACACAATACATCACAGAACAAGTCTGACTGGACATACACACAATACATCACATTAAAACTAGACACGCGTTGATAGATAGATAGACAGAAAAGCCTAGATAGATCGATATGTTCCCATTATTTGCCTTGCGGAGCCAACCAGCCCTGTGCGCGTATGCAAATTAGCCATGTGCGCGAATGTCTATTTGTTTTGAATGCGACGAATGAGTGCAGATCATGATTTGCAGAACCAGATCAGTGAAACATATTTTAACTACTACAGCACGCAGGGTTTTTTGTTCTCGGTTGTAATTAGCCTACATTTTAGGAATTTTTTTGTATTGGGGGGAATCACTGTCCTACTTGTTGTCGAAGCACTTTATCGAACAAGCAAAACCGTCTCGGCAATATGGCCAAGGTGTATGGGAGAGTTCACTATTTGATATGGCTGTCTGTAGGGCCTACTAAACGCATATGGCTCCTTTAAATGCGTCTGCATAATTGAATTGTACGTCATGAGCGACTTGAGCAACCAAAGCGAACAGAAAAATTCGCAGCGAAACTTTGTGAGCGACGCTTTGGTCGCTCCTGGTGTGGACGTACAGTTAGTGTGAGCGACCACAGCTTGTATTTTGGTCATATCTTAAAACTGGACTGTAGGCCTACATAAAAGTGTTGTACCTTCACTGTCTTTGGGTTAAAAAAACTCCTTCAACTCAGTATCAGTCTAGTCCAACCGAAAACTCTGTCAGCTGCTGCTGCTGCAGACGTTGAGCAGACGGGCTCGGAGTCGGCACCGCGTGCATCAACAGTCATTCAAAGCAGCGGTAGTAATCACACAACCGGACGGTGTAGAAAGTCCCGTCAGTTAAAAATAGTAATGCAGTTTTTAAATCCATGTTAAAATCGGCAGGATATAGAGCTAGTTAGCTTAAAAAAAAAAAATAAGCAATGGCCACAAACAGTGTCAAATGTGATTCGTTCAGGTCGGCTCAGTAATATGATTGATGCGTTCAAATGCAGCAGAAAAAAAAATTACAATAATTGAGATTTTGGTGAAAACTTCTTTTCCCAGTAATATAAAATAGATAGTAAAGATAGAATTATGACCTGTTTAATGTCCTATCTTGGACTATCATCATCTTATCAGCAATTAAAGCAATATTACAAGTTCTATTTCAAGGAGTCTCGAAAATTGTATCAATAGGTTTGACCGGTTAACCATGGACATCCCTTAAATACATATTAAAGTATATCATACATTGTATGTTTTTTTTGTGTTATCCCAGTTATGTTTTTTTAATTTTTTATTATTTAATATTACTTTTAATAGTTTCGGGACGTTGGAGCAATAACCTGGTGTTTTTACACTTCAGTCTGCACTGTGAATTTGAAGTAATGTTCAGTTTTTGAATGAAGATGCGGCAACTCCAAATGTTTCTTTTTTTTTAATCCGATTCATTGATTAATCGAAAAAATAATCGACAGATTAATCTATTATTAAAATAAACGTTAGTTGCAGCCCTAATATATATAAGGAGTTAAAAGTTTCATCCTGTAGATGCATCTCTAAAGCAAGTGCAACAGTTTTGATAAAGGTTTGTTCGAAACTTTACAATGTAATGACAAAACACTGTCTGTAGACCAGGGGTTCTCAAAGTTTTGACAACTGCGGGCCAATTTAGGAACCCAAAATTTGACTGAGGGCCGCCAAAGGAAAAAAAAAACATTGCACGGTGGACCTGAGGTTCAGCCTTTCAAATGTACAGTCGGATTAAAGCTAACAAATGTAAAAGGATTTAATTGAAAGCTAGAGAGAGTCGACTTTTCTCTTTATATTTATTTATTTTTGTTTAAATTAATATTGATATAATAATAAAAAAATATATATATTTATTTCTTTTTTATAACTTACATAATTATGTATGTCATTGCGGGCCGCCAGGAATGATTACGCGGGCCGCCATTGGCCCATGGGCCGTACTTTGAGAACCAATGCTGTAGACCAGGGATGGGCAACTTTCATGATAAAGAGGGCCACATTTTTCATCATAACCATCGGAGGGCCACATGACTGCACACTTCAACTAAACGTGTGCTGAGAGAAGCTACACAATTTTGAATTTGGTAGATATGATTTCCTGTATTCTGGTGCATTTTGGGGATGCCCACTACCTAAAAAATCATCCAGAATCATAACCTATGTACGGTATGTTAATTGAACCAACACATACATTCATTTCATGTTTTCCATGCTCAAACAGCCATATGAATGGTCAGTATTTTTATCAGTGCAAAGGGCTCACATACATCATCATTCAATGAAGTCAAAAAACTGAAAAACAGTGGCCCAACATTAAGTGCAACAACTCAATGAACTCAAACCCAACAAGCAGTTGTAGTAGTTGTAGTGGCGACTTAAGTGGATATCTTTAATGACTGATATCGCTTCTAAGCAAACTAGACGCATGGGTTTGCCTTCGAATTTTATGAATTCTTCTCATCTTTCTTGACCGAGTTTTCTGTAACTCGATCAATTATTATTATTATTATTATTATTATTATTATTATTTATTTATTTTTTATTATGTGCGGGCCTGACTGAGTGAGGATGCGGGCCGCACTGAGTGAGGATGCGGCCCGCGGGCCGCCAGTTGCCCATCCCTGCTGTAGACCCTTCAAAACTATATGTAACCCTAACACTAAACTTTTGTCCACTGACCTTATCTCCAGTCAATGTTATAAGCAGTCTCTCGTGATATCGAAGCATCTGTTCTAGAATAAATTGGTTTTAATTAGTTCAGTTTTGGTCTATTTATTGTAATTGGTTCTAATTTGTTCTATGGATGGTCATAACACTGGCTAGTAAGATGTTCCGAATGATTCTTAGAAGTAATTAATGGTTAACTGGTAAAGAGTTGTTCTGGTTATATTTGGTTATACATTGTTTTAATGGGTTCAAGGAGTGTCCAATTGGTTGTACTTGTTGTACTCTAAGTGGTTCATAATGATACCAAGATGTTCTCCTTTTGTGTGGGAGCAGAGATCTGCTGAGTGGAAAGGATGAGAAGGTGGTGAGCTATGCCTCCATGGTGCTGCACACCTGTCTGGATGAAGAAAAGGTGGAGGAGTTGGCCAAGCCCGACAATATCCCTCTAGCCCTCCGTGTCATGGAGCTCTGCCGAACTCACCCCGACCTCGACTGGACGTACGTGTGTGTGTGTGTGTGTGTGTGTGTGTGTGTGTGTGTGTGTGTGTGTGTGTGTGTGTGTGTGTGTGTGTGTGTGTGTGCGTGTACGTGTGTGTGTGTGTGTGTGCGCGCGTTGTATTAATGATTGACCAGGTTTGCGTCATTGATTGACCAGGAGTGTGTGTTTGCAGGGTTCTCATCGCCACCCAACACTTCCTCAAGTCCTCAGCTTTGGTGGTCAGCATGTACTCTGGGATTTCTCACCTGGAGAGGTGATTCTACACCTAGTTCAGTCTGAATTTAACTTGGCTAATTCCTTTTTCTCAAATTACATTACACTGTTATCATAAACATTTACATTAAGTCCTTTTAGATTCGTTTTTTTATCCAAGTTATTGACAATTGAGGCTGAGAACAACCAAAGCGTACAATCACAATTGGAGTAACTACAAAATGTAATTTGTGTTAGTTATATGATGATATGAAATGCGATATATTGATATGTAATTTTACCCTGGGACACAGGCAACACAAGGTCAAAGGGTCATCTCAATCGGGATAGAAATGTTCAGACTGAAACCACTTCGCTGTCATGGATGATAATAATGGATAATCACAACTGCACAGTACTATATTTTTATCCTTCGTTTTTCATACGACTACGGTAATGACATTTTAGTGATCATGAGCATCTGAATTACAATGTGTTGTTTCAATCGATGTATGGAAATATGAAACTACGAAAAGTACCAAAGGAAGATTGTTGTCCCCACTCAGATATATCATAGTTTATTTAATCTCTTTTGCTGTTATCTTTGTGCTGCAGCTCATGCGGTCGAGGTAGTCAACTGAAATATATATATATATTTTTTTATGATAGAGTGAGATAGACGGGAAGGTATGGGAGATAGAGGGGAAGACATGCAGCAAAGGACCACAGTGTTTCCCACAGACCAGGTAGCAATATGTGGTGCCCCCCTGGCGGTGGGGGGGGGGGGGGGGGGGGGGGGGGGGGGCTAGGACGTGGAGTCTTGGCGGGGGGGGAATACGCGTTTGCTCATTTACGTAATCGGGCAATCACGCACAATAAAAAATCGCGGTTTGGTAAAGGGACTAGATTTCAACTAATTCAGAGTCTGTGTGTCCCCAAGGGAATAAGAGAGGTGCAGCAGTCAAGTATATGAGTTCACGCAAAGCTTGGACAAAGATTGAAGTCGCCTCTGCAGGACATAATTTACCCTTTGCGTCAGTCCTGACCATTGCAATGTGCCCGCCGGACCTCGCCCAATTAGAATTTTCTAATGTGATACGTCTGGCGGGCAAAACACATAATTTGATGTAAACTGTATATACATTAATGTAATATAGGATGACCCTGTTGGAGTTGCTGGCGGCCCAGCTGGGGGAAGGGGGTGGTGGGGACAGTGGGATCCCAGGGGGCGTGGCGGCCCACCTGGCCTCTTCTTTCCAGACAGGCTGCAGAGCTGTCCTGGCGCTTGCCTCAGGGTCTGCTGACGGAGACGAGGTATGACCACCACCACACGATGACACTTATTTGGTGCAGAGCTGACTCACATTCACAGTCCACATTAGACCATAAGGTACCCCCTTCCCCCTCGTGTGTGTATGTTTCTGTTATATGTGCTGAAAAAGTGATAGCCTACTTTTAGTTATCTGACAGGGAAACTGACATCCCCAAAACATGGATGTATTAAAGTATGTGCAACCAATCCCCATCACCGCAAACTGCCGTACTTCGCTACAAACTTTCTAACTTTTGGTGGAAACGCAGCAACAGGCAGCTAGGTCCAATAGGGACATCAAAGTCTGTTGTAGATCCCTGTGTATCCTGTAGGCACATCATAGTGAGGCGAAGATCCCTGTGTGTCCTGTAGGGATATCGGAGGGAGGTATAGATCCCTGTGTGTCTTATAAAGATGTGTTGTGTTTAGACATCATAGTGATGTGTAGTTCCCCGTTTGACCTTTAGGAGGCGCTGACAGTCATCAGCTTGCTGGATGTGCTGTGTGAGATGACCTCTGACCTCGAGCAGTTCATGTTTCTGCAAGACCACGCCGGCCTGCTGCAGGCCACTGTTGGTAAGCTCACTGCGACCCAGGGTGCGGTTGCGCTCCTGTTAATGTTAGGATTATGAAAAATATTGGGGCTTCCGACCTCAGAACATTATTTGAATACCTTTCTGACGAACACCTTACGTCCAGTGTTGGAATCAGCAAGATTGACAGTTGTTCTCATGATCCCAAAGACATCAGCACTATGGGAGCCCCTTAAATGTATTATGTGTAACATTTAAAGATCCCATGGCATGAAAATATCACTTTCTGAGGTTTCTAACATTAAGGGTGCGTCCCATTTCTACCCCTTACCCCTCCCCCTTACCCCTCCCCCTTGGTTTGAAGGGGTAAGGGTGTCCCAATTCTCATTTTGGTTAAGGGGTAGGGCGAAGACAAAAGGCTACGTAGCCCTTGAAATGAAGCGAAAACGTAGCTTGAAACGAAGCTATCCAAGGACCACACTTCAAAGGGAGGGCTTCGAGGAAAATCCGGCCGAAAATGCATTTTTACTAGTTGTTATCATTCGGACTCATGATGTAAAGTTGACTGTATATTCAGCTCGAAGTCATACACAGAAAATGCGATCTCTGAGCTCGATATAAAACATGACATAACGGTAAATAACCGTTGAACTATACATACAAGATTTTGGCGCGCTCTAGTGGCCAAGCGAAATCACCATCATCATCAACAGCATCATTATCAACAGCAGCGATGGCTCAAACAAAGGAAATGCACAAATGTAAGTATTTTCAGCACTTTAATTACGGCAGACAGGTGTAATAAAACTATTTTCGAGCGTTTTTTAATTGTGAAGTTAGTTTTGAATCACTAGTCAAGTTTGTTTTGATTCACTAGTCAAGTTTGTTTTGAATCACTAGAAGCCGATGCTAATGTGTTCCGTTATCGCTATTTGTTGAGATAGATATCCGATAACCCTTGACATGACATGTTAAGGTTTCAAGTCAAATTTGTGTGCAGTGGATTTGCTTACTACTACTATTCCTTGGTTGATTATACCGGCGCACTGCTTTGATATCGGTAAAGCTGCCAGCTAGGCTACGTCGCTCGCCTGTCAAACTGAAGATTTCCTTTCCACCTTTACCTCAGGGACACCACAGGAGACCAGACACCTCATTAATTTCCGGTCGACCAGGGACAATGAGTTTCTCAAGTCAAAAATGATCGCCCGAAAACAGTGGGAGTGAGTCTTACGTTGTTCAATCTTTTCATTCTTGCGTCTGTTTTCTACTTTGGTATTTCTGTGTTGAGCTCAATAGCCCACTGAATGTCTGTGTCGTTATACTGTACGTTGGCTGTGATGTAGGCTTTTTCTGGAAGAAATGGGGATGGAGGGAAAAGTTACAAGGCAACAGGCTTCTAAGAAGTGGGAAAACCTCAAAAAGAAGTACAAGGTATGTGTCTAGTTTGAAATAAACAATTACCAATTGCCTAATGAATGTATCAACCAAACGAGACCATTGTTTTTGTTGTAATTGAGTATTTGCTTTTGTGTGTGTGTGTGTGTGTGTGTGTGTGTGTGTGTGTGTGTGTGTGTGTGTGTGTGTGTGTGTGTGTGTGTGTGTCTGTTTGTTCTTTCAGGATTTGAGGACTCCCAAAACTGGGTCGGGGACGGAAAGTGGGGAGGTGACTGTGGCGACGTGGCAGTATTACGATTTAATGCATGAGGTTCTTGGTGCCCGGCCAGCAATCGACCCATCAGTCCTTGTGTCCTCGATTCAAGAAGACCCCATGGTTATCCTCATGGTGAGGGTGATGTGGTTTCATGAATTTCACTAACTGCTATTCAATCATGTTTCATGAGATATTAGCTGAACATTTCTAAAGAAAAGGACTTCTAACAACTGACTTGCATTGTTTCTTTAGGAGATAGTGGAGCCCTGCAACCAAGCACCCCCGACAGCAGCCAGCACCCCAGTACACCCGCCGACCACATCAATCATGCGAAGGAGGTCCAAAACAGTTGCAGAACTCCTGGCTGAGGAGGCACTTCAGGAGCAGAGGCGCCATGAAGAGAGTGAGGCCAAGACAGATCGCTTTCTTGATCTCTTTGAGAGGATGGTCAACAAATTATAATTATTGATTTTTGTTGTTCCTATGTTTTTTGTATGCTATTTATTATTCCTATTTATTATTGTTGTATATATTTCTATTTATTGCTATTTATTATTTTATGATATTTATTATTCCTATTTATTATTGTTATGTTTCTATTTATTGCTATTTATTGATTTATTATTCCTATTTATTATTGTTATATATATTTATATTTATTGCTATTTATTAATTTATGCTATTTATTATTCCTATTTATTATTGTTATATATATTTCTATTTATTAATTTATTATTCCTATTTATTATTGTTGTTATTGTATATATTTATTGCTATTTATAGATGTATGCTATTTATTATTCCTATTTATTATTGTTATATATATTTCTAATTTTAAAGTTACTTGTTGAACAATTAAATGTTCTTGTTTACAAAAGTTTTTTCTATGTGTGATAAATGCTACAAGAAGCAGATAGTTTTAAAACATTTATCAATGAGTTTTAAAACAACTATCAATCAACAAATAAATAACACAGTATGAACATAATCATCAGGATAAACTTGTAAGGGAACATAAACCAACAGGTAACTGTAGAAAAACTATTTACAAGTGATAAGTAAGCATATAAAAACCAACAAGAAAAACTATTTACAAGTGATAAGTAAGCGTAATAAAGACCAACAAGAAAAACTATTTACAAGTGATAAGTAAACGTAATAAAAACCAACAAGAAAAACTATTTACAAGTGATAAGTAAGCGTAATAAAAACCAACAAGAAAAACTATTTACAAGTGATAATATTAAGCGTAATAAAAACCAACAAGAAAAACTATTTACAAGTGATAAGTAAGCGTAATAAAAACCAACAGGTAACTGTAGAAAAAACTATTTACAAGTGATAACATTTAAAATTCATATGAGACTTAAGCAGCCAGTGAGTCTCGGATAGCAAATCCTGGTGTTTCATTTAGTCCCATTTGTTCTTGAGGGGGATGGGGGTCAAGGTCATCCCTGGCAATGTCTGCATCAGGATCCAGTGTGTCTCCATTGTTTAAGCACACATTGTGCAAGAAGGCACAGGAAGCAATGACCTGGGGGGCAAAGGTAGGCTTGACTTCGAGCGCCCGGAAAAGGGTTGACCTCCACCTTGTCTTCATCATCCCGAAGGCCCGCTCTATTACAGAACGCGCCTTGGATTGGCGGTAATTAAAGCGCTGCTGCACCCGCCCAATCACCGGCTCTTTGTAGGGAGTCAACAGACATACGGGCGTCTGGAGGCAGGGGTACCCACCATCACCCAAGAGCATGTAACCTGGCGGTGGATACCTGGCAGTCAAATAAAAGGGACTGTTTTCATTACCCTTGTGTCATGGACAGACCCTGGGTAGCCCACAAAAATGTCCAAAAATGTCCCCTTTGCATCACATATGGCCTGCATGTTAATTGAATAGAAATTATTATAATTTAGATAGTCTAATCGATGTCGTTGTGGTGGCTTGATCCGAATATGGGTTCCATCTATCGCCCCGACAACATTTACAAAAGCAGGGGTCCCTGATAGATCGGCAAACCCTTGCCCTACTGCTTTCAGCTCCTCATAGGCCTGTGGGAAGGAGATCACCCTGTTCAAATTGTTCCATATACTTTGTGCCACCCGGTGTATTACTCTGTGCACAGTTGCCTTTGGTACACTGAACACACTGGATACCACCCGGTATGACAGTCCATGGGCAAGCCAATAGACGTAGATCAGGATTTCAAATTGATTCCCCCAACCATGATCTTGCCCCCTGTCCAGGAGCCTCTGCAGGCTGTTCATGGCACGTCTGGACAGGCGAAAGTCTTGCCACAGTTCAGCCCCCTCATCGCGCCATATCCGCAGGATGGGCACAGTCGCATCCACCCTGCAGTACATAGGTGGACGATCATCCTGGAGAAACAAAAAGACTGATGTTCAAACTGGGGTCGAGATGATGCGTCATGAAATGTCAAAGCCTCTCAGCCAGATGAACCACCAAAGTGGTTCGATCAAATCATTTGAGAATTCATAAATCATTTGTCTAAGATTTTCATATCGCGGGACAGCACAACGTAATTTCGCCTGTGAATCCTACTCGATACGGAGCTTCGCTGGGGAGGAGCCGACACCTACTTGACACACGCCCCGATGCCTCGACGCAAACCATTACATCACTATTTAAAACCACTTGATGATAACATTTCCTAACTCACCCGGCACTGACAAAAATAAATTAACACATAGGCCTACATGGTTAAAAAACAGATCGTATACAAACAGTAACACATACGAGAGCTAGCCTACATTTCCAGCTGAGCCGGCTGGTTAACTTATAGGCCTATTTCATACAATGAAAAAATAAAGAAGTTATACGTACCATCATTTGATTCGTCAGCAGACGTATGCGTCGGTGGTACATTCGTCGCCTCCGGTGTCTTTCTTGAATGAATAATTAATGCGACTCAATTGCCGCCTTTGAGAGGGGTCTGTGCGCGTGGAACTCAACTGTATTTCCTTCTGAACACCCACTGATCGTAACTAATATGAATTAACGTTTTAACATTATTTAGGATCTTCATGCTCTTCCACCGGCACATTTTACGTGTTTCCATCGGTAATTGTCTACTTTTAATAAAGAAACCAAATGCAATATGTTCTTGTACTGTTGTGCTTTGATATAGTGGTCAGTTAGAATGAAGATCAAATCACATTCCAGTGACCATAATGTGTTTGTGCATGTAAGACATGGATTTTTGTAGCCTATCAACAAATTATTCACGACAAGACACGTCTGTGAGGCAACGCAAGGTATGCTTGATCTGAAACATGCCTACTCGTGGCCTCTGTTGACATAGCAGTCAGCTGTCCGCAGTCAGCGACGATGAAGCCACGTAATGGAGGGGCGTCCCATTTCCTAGGGGAACGTTTTACCCCTCTGTATTGAGGGGCAAGGGGAAGGGGTAAGGGGTAAGGGGGAGGGGTAAGGGGAAGGGGTAAGGGCTAGAAATGGGATTGGGCCTAATATGAGTTCCCCTAGCCTACCTATGCTCCCCCAGTAGCTCGAAATTTTGTTGGGTGTAAAACGAGCACTAGGCATTCTGCTCCGACTTTGAAAGATCAAAGCTCAGACGCGCCGTTTTGGAATTTTCCCTGTATGTCGTCATAACGGGGAGATGCCACCTCCCCTTTCTCTGCCTTGCCATCCCAGAGAATTTGGCCCGCCAATGAGCTGTCTCTGTGTGTGTGTGTGTGTGTGTGTGTGTGAGATTACACACTGTAACGCAAGTGTTGTACACTTCTTTGCTTTTGGATAACCGTTCTGCTGTTGGGGTTATGGCGCATAACACGTCAGACTCTCGTCTCTGGTATTTCCACAAATAGACTCGTAGTGGGGGTTATCTCAACCATGGTTGAGAAGGAATTGGGGGAAAGGAACTTTGGCTTTGACTCCCTGAAGTTCATGAACCACGACATGGAGGAGAAAGGGATTTTTGCCTGCGAATGTCTCCCGCTTGAGCCCCGCTTCCCGCTTCCGAGGGACCATCGCCTCTGCGCTGCCCGCTGCAGGAGGTGGTGGTGCCTCAGCAGCGAGGCTCCGGCGGGAGACAACCGCGGTCAACAATCCCTTTCTCCTCCATGTCGTGTTTCAGCCTACTTCAGATTGATGTGGACGTGGAAGAACCAGAGACGTCGGAGAACCCGACGCAGTTGTTTCTGATTCATAATATCGTCTGGAGGCGCACGCAGCTTTTGGCCGTGGAAATATGTATTATATGATATAGATATCTATGTATTATATGATATAATTTAGAAATAGAGCTCCTGGACTGTAACGCAAGTGTTGTACACTTCTTTGTCATTTGGATAACCGTTCTGCTGTTGGTTTTATGGCGCATAACACGTCAGACTCTCGTCTCTGGTATTTCCACAATGAGACTCGTAGTGGGGGTTATCTCAGCCATGGTTGTGAAGGAATTATGGGAAAGGAACTTTGGCTTTGGCTCCCTGAATTACATGCACCACGACATGGAGGGGAAAGGGATTGTGCCCCACAAATTTCTCCCGCTTGAGCCAATAGTATCGGTCTGCGTCCTGCAAGACGGAGGCGTGACTTGTAGTAGGCGTAACTTGTGGGAGGCGTGTCTTGTACTTTTCTAAATCGCGGAAGTAGGAGGCGTGACTAGTACTTTTCTAAATTGCGGAAGTGATCTGTATGTAGCAGTGGAGCACGGGAACATAAATGACAGCAACTCGGACCTCAGATATTAGTCCTTATATGAAAATAATGCACCCGACCCACTCATTTAAAAATATGCTCTTAATTAGCTTAATCATAGCCTTACTGGCTTACGTGAAACTGACATCCCTGAGTCATATGCATTTAAGAAAAGAAGCCTATTACAATTTTACAATGACATGTAGCCTAATGCATATAGAAGTTTAACATAGGGAACCTGCTTAAGTTTAGCCTACTTTATCCCTTTATACCTTTGAACGAATAGACGGCAGATAATTATTCAAAGAATTGTATTGAATACATTTCGGTAAAAACAATCCACAATGGACTTTAATTGTAGTATTATTTTCCAAAAAAAAGTTTTCCAAAAAAACAATTGCATGTCCTCATAATGCTCAAACATGAATAGAAAAGGATCCATAACTTCATGCTTTTCTTTAGCAATTAAGGTGTCACCATATTCGATGTAATTCTCTAGGGATTGTACAGCCTCGCTGTCTCCCATGCCAAGGAAGCACGGCACCTGGACTAAACCTTTTGAAGAGGTTCTGTTCCTTCATCTGTTTTAGCCACTTGCTCGCTTCCTGCATGTTTTCAAGATCCTGCATGAGATAGAAAACAATGAATTAAAATAAATATTACTGATGGAAACAAGACAAGAACAATTTCACTAACAGGAGGATAGTTATGAGAAAGCCTTCATATTATAGCGTTCACATTACAAGCCTTCATTTATATATATTTGCCGGTCTTCAATACATTTCAATTTCTCAGCTACGTCATCACTGTTGCACTGTGCAAACTCGGGGCAGAAAGAAGCAAGCAACATTTACTAGCCTTCACAGTATAGATATTTTGTGACTGTTCAGTGTGCATCTCAACCGTGGCTGGTCGTAAAGTAATGTAAACATAGCTAGCACCTTAGAAAGCAGCTTTCATCCTAAAGTCAAAATAATTAGATAGACAAAGGCTCAAATATGCAAAAGGTACATTTGGGAATATGTGGAGGGTGTGTCTGCAGCCTTCCTGGCTACAGATGGGGGATTAGTAATCCACTTATTTTTACTTACCCACATGATCTTAACTTCAGACTTCGACTTCAAGGAAGCGCTTGCATAATGTGTGAACCGTGATTTACAAGACTTTTTTTAAGACAGTTTATAAGAGGAAGATCTCGCGTGTACCGCGATTTAGGAAAGCACAAGACACGCCTCCTACTACAAGTTACGCCTACTACATGTTACGCCTCCGTCTTGCAGGACGCAGACAGACCCTACTCGCTTGAGCCCCGCTTCCCTCTGCCGAGGGACCACCGCCTCGGCGCTGCCCCACTGCAGGAGGCAGTGGTGCCTAAGCGCTGACCCCTGCCGAGGCGGTGGTTCCTCGGCAGCGAGGCTCCGGCGGGAGACAACCGCGGTCAACTATCCCTTTCTGGTTCAGACTACTTCAGATTGATGTGGTACAACGACGCAGTCGTCTGAGATTCATAATATCGTCTGGAGGCTCACACAGCATTTTGCTGTGATAATATATATGATATAGATATCGTTATAATATGATATTATTTAGATATAGAGCTCCAGGACTTCCATGTGCTCTAGAATATTTACAGCGGGGGGCCGGCGACCCCCTTCACAGTGGTATAATGAGCACATGCCACTGACTGAAGTGATCTCTTGCTTTTATACAACGGTTACTATTATGGCGAAACGAAAGTCATAGACACACTACATTTAAAAAGAAACCAAGAAAGTCAAAATAGCCGTTTAATTAAAGAATACAAAAAAGTAGTCCCTCCTGGCTGCCGCTATGCATCGACGGTCGCTATGCAACACACTTCAGCGTCCCTCCAAGAGAAGGCTCCGATAGAGCGGTTCGCCGGCAATTTATCCTATGGAGCAGTTCACTCGCCGTGTGCCTAAGCTTTCGTTAGTCTCTCCATCGCCTTGCTCACTCCCGGAGTAACAACATTTACACGCTCTCCATCATCCAACATATGTTTTACTTTGTAACTGTTTCTACTTCCAGGCGCGGAGTGATATGCAAACTTTCACAAAATGATCGGGCGTCATAGCAGTTATGTATACGCTCATTATACAACAGTTGGGAACCAATCAGATCGATGGATTTAGGTCCCCCGTTGTATAATATAAAATCAATGACTGGTATGTCCAGTCCGGCCAAACCCATCTCTAATGAGGTTTCCTTTGCCAATGATTTATATTCTTTTCCAGATTTGAGACAAAAAATAACTTAAGGTTCAGATATCCTCAGAACCATCACACCACTAGTACAGACAGACAGAATTAGCATCACTACCGAGGATGTAAGAAAAACTTTTCAATACACAAACCCAAAGAAAGCAGCAGGGCTGGATGAATGCAGTGCTTTTCTTTTTTCTTTTTGCCTCTCAACTGGCCCCATTCTGGGGGGGGGGGCCGTTTTCCAGGCATCCATTGACACACACATTGTTCTTTCACTTTGGAAAACTTCCCCTATCAATCTGATACCAAAAAACCCATGTCCAAAAGAACATAGTGACTTCAGGCCAATAGCTTTGACCTCAGTAATTATGAAGTCTCTTGAAAGAATTGTACTCTGCCACCTGGTCAACACTATGAAAGAGTTGATCCATACCAATTTGCTTACAAGAACGGCTGTGGAACAGAACATGCCGTCACTACACCTGTCCATCTCATAGCAAAACACCTGGATAAACATAAGACCTATGCTAGAGCGCTCTTCCTAGACTTCTCATCAGCGTTTAACACAATACAAACATATTTTAGTGAACAAGATGATCCAGCAGAAAATCAGAATCAGAAATACTTTATTGATCCCCGGGGGGTAATTGTTGTTCCAGGTGCCCCATACAATATAAATATAAATACCCTACAAGCTAACCCTACAAGCATAGAAGATAAGATAAGATTATAAATAAATAAAATAAAAGTAAGAAGTGGACATCTCTTAGTGGGTTATATTTACAATTCAATATTTACATTGCAAATAGCAATGAAAATTAAGAGTGAAAGAAAGAAGAAACCCATTGGTACGCATCATTTCTTACCAACAGAATCCAGATAGTTAAGGTTTACAGATCCCTCTCATCTGCCACCATAACCAATGTACGACCCCCACAGGGCTGTGTGAGCTCAGCAGTGCTTTTTACCATATTATGTTTGGGTCACCACCTGACTCACACAGAACCCCTATTCTAATCCACAATGAAACAATCAAGCAGGTTTCTTCCTACAAATATTTGGGAGTATGGATAGATTACCTGTTTTCCTGGAAAGACCATGTAGACTTTGTCTGCAAGAGAACAAAACCAAGGATATACTTTCTCCACCGCCTCAGATCCTTTGGGGCGAGCAGTCAAATTCTTCATTTATTCTTCACCTCACTCATGAGCATTTTACAATACTGTAATATTGTATGGTACAAGACTCTGTCTACAACCTTGAAAGACAAATAAAAAAATATATAAAAATCTGCTCCAATATTGTGGGGCATACCCTCCAGACAATATACGAAACATGATAAAACCATGTTAAGGTTGGCTAACAACATCGTCTCTAACAGTAGCCATGTCTGAAACAAAGAATACAAACTGTTACCATCGAAGTGCAGAATCAGTGTACCCAATTTTAACAAGATCAAACTGAAACACTCTTTTGTGCATCAATCAATCCACATGCTCAACACTGAATCAATCTCTAGCTCAAAGAGAAGGTCAAGGGACTTTTATGTTTTATGTTTGTGTCTTCTATGTGTTTGTGTTTTTCTGTTTTCTGTTTGTGGTGTGTGATGAAAACTGCAATGTACACTATGGACAATTAATGTTACATGTAGTATGTGTTAAGACACAATGGAGCAAATAAATGTACACAAAACAAATTGCAGACCTGTCTGACAAATAAAGTATACATTATTATTATTATGTTACAATGCAAGTATCCCAATCAGTTCATTCAGGATCAACCAAATCAGAACCCAGAAGAGAATTATATTGTGGATACATCCAAATAAATGTTGTTTATCAACGCAAAAACAGCTTTACATTACACATTATTGATGAGTCAGTACTCTCGTCAGCCATTTACAATGTACTGTAAACAAAAACATTAGGATTTCCACAGTGTACTTTTTGCATCATGTCCTGCCTACTGCCAGCTCTAACCAGGTACCACCCCTTGCCTCACTCTCCCCCTCCTCTGCAGCTCTCTTACAGGAGGTTCATGCTCTGGGTAAGGCCAGTAAGAACGTCTTCAGCTCCTCCCAGAACTTCTCTTCCTCTGGAGGAGGTGACCCTTCCTCCCCTTCCGTCAGCTTCAAGGCCCATCTCATCCGACTTATTGGGAACCTCTGCCATCGTCACCCCTTCAACCAAAACCAGGTCCGTGGGGGGATGTGGATGGGTAGATGGATATAAGATAATAACTCGTGTAGAAGTCATTATGTTGTCATCATACGTTGTTGTATATATTTGTGTATTACATTAAAACAAAAGCAGACTCAAAGCAGATGCAAGTCTTCTTCTGCTATCTATCTATGCAGGGTACGAGCCAGTTTACGTAGAATACCATGTTAGGCAATTCTGGTGGTTTGGTCATTTTGTTTGTAGTAGGTTATGATCGGTATATATTAATTAAAGTAAATTAGGCAGTGTTAAGATTTGACAATCGATTTTAAGGTTTTGTGATTACCGTACAATCGTTCAAGTACAAAACATCCATGCCAGCATGGCAAGACCGCTGGCCCAAGAATCATTTATTTGGGCAGACAACAACATGGGACTTCAGTAGCTATAGCTGGATGGGTTGACTAAATACATGGATACATGTACCTAACCTGCAGCTTGGTCACATCAGGGTAGTAGGAGGCTGACCGTCCATATCATCAACTCACAGTGGTGCTCCTCCTAGAGGCACTGTGGTGCAGAACACTTGCGGATCAGCGCCCCATACCCTGCACTCGGCACCTACTCCGAGGTCAACTTGTGGTCAGAAATCCACCTGTATCTGGTTTCACAACAGATCCTACTAAACCAATTGAATCCATTTTGTAACCCATGATCCCTGCACCTTGAAGGTTGTTCCTGAAGAAACGCACACAAGCGATATCAAACAAGGCATAACAAACATATATGTTCCCACCGCTGTCCAGTCTTCAGTAATCCAAAAACTATTTCAATTTTATTTTAGACGTGGTCATTTGTCGTATATGAATGTCAACATAGTAATCAATGCCTATCACGGTTACTGATATAAGTCCCCAATTTAGACATCTTTTGGCATTATTCCAAAAACACGGCGTGAACGTTCCAATACAAACGCAGGTTGCGTTCTGTTTGTGTCGTCTGAGTGCCTTTTCCGACTTAGTGCCTTTTCCGAGACCCTCAGATGTTAAGACAGAGGGTGCACCGGCTGCATGGTTTGTGTGGACGTGTGGAGCTCTTGGCAGTGGTTGGCTGCGGCATCTGAGAGAAAGTTTAGCTATACTATAAAGCCACAGTGTGTGTGGATTTTGAAGCTCTGTCTGAGCGGCTATTTATTTAATGTCTTTGTAAGGGTTAGGCTTCCCGGACAAGTATAGTAGGTGTGCGGCAAAATTTCATACAACGGTACTAAATAAGTTTCAAAAAGTTGAAAACATACTGCTGCAAATTTTTATTCTGGCATAGGAAAAATAGAAAATGTATGATAATGTAGGTGTTGGCTTAGGAATGGTTTTATAAGCATAAAGAGAAAAAGTCAATTAATAATAGAAAGTACCTTAGCAAACAAGGTGGAATGGCCACAAATAGCTGAATTATTTCTTTATGTGCGCTGGCATTAAAGGATCTGTCCGGTTTGCATATCCCAGGTTAATAGTTATCAATAAATGCCATGACAATGACATTGTAATGACAAGTAAATCAGCCATGATTTTTGTTCAACTTGCCGCCTCACGGTTTGGACACAGTGAATGACATCCATTATAATTGTAACAATTGTTAACAGCTCCCATAGCTGTATCTTGGTTTGTCCAACAAAAGTGAAGGCATACAAACTGCCCTGGTTAGGTAGTTTTCTCCAATATGCCTACTGAAGAACAAATCCACAAGTTTCTACTGTGTTTATTCGCCACTAGCATCACATACAACGGTACTAAATAAGTTTCAAAAAGTTGCCGTGGTTTGTAACCATAGGGATAATAAGCCCATCTCTTTCCTAACACTCAAACCAAAACACATTATTTTCAATCTCAGTCAGCTCGTACTGCTGCGAGTATTCTGCCGCTGACTGCTATTCTTGAAGTTTGATTTCTTCTTCATCCATCTTAAACTATGGCGTCTATAGCGATTAGCGTCTAGCTTTCCTTCAAATTTTTGCAGTAGACTATGTTGACGAATTTTTGCAGTCGACGCACCGTCGCCGGCCATAGATTATCAGATTAGAAAAACAAAGCACACACAGTATTGGCTCATTATTTGTATTTATCCAAAATATGGATATCATTCATAATATCAAAAAAAATGCTGTTTAAGTGGTTTGTTTAGCAACGTCACTTCCCCACACACCGCATTGATTTGCTAGCACACAACCAATCAGAGTATCCAATGGCTCCAATCCTCAGATGCCAATGCTCTCAGACTTTGCAAGTTCAATCAGACAAGACACCGCCTGAGCGGTTCCAAAAGCTTCCAACATAGCTGAACACACAAAACAGATTTGTTCCAAAACTCATCCAAGTCTCCCAAAACGTTTCAGAATGTCCCGTAGACTCAACTGTGGGTCTCTGTGAGCAGCACTGGCAGTGCAGTGTCCTTGATAACTGAGTACCATAGCGTACTAGCAATAGCTTGATGATGGCAAACTGTACAATAAGGATCTTCGTCATGGGGAGGTTGCTCACACCTATTTGGTGAACCTCCCTGGGCCATGAATCTTAAGGTTTGGATATGTTACTGAAGGGGGCTCTTCAAGGCGCTGGCCTTGGCAGAGGTCTGTGCTCTACTGTGCACATGTTCTAGTCTAGGCTGCCTTCCATAGTTTAGGCTACCTTCCACACTGAAATGGCATCACTGTGATCTTCATTCCTTTTAGGTCAGAGAACTTGACGGCATCCCTCTGATATTGGACAACTGCAGCATAGACAGCAACAACCCCTGTATCCTTTACCTTAGAGTATAAGATATTTCATAGATTCATATAAATATATTCTTTACTGCTACTTTTAACTAATAGTAAAGATATTTAACATGCAAGCAAGCTTGTTTCTAAATGTATTATCTCTGGACATTTCAAGTCTTTCATGCACCTTGAAATGTCTGATTTTCCGCTTGTTTTCCTTTACGAAGTGTGCAGTCATTAGCCAATGGGCCATCTTCGCCATCAGGAACATTCTGGAACAAAACCAAGAGAACCAGGCACTGGTGGCCGCCATGGATCGCCGTGGCAATGCTGACTACTCGGCACTCAGTGAGCTGGGCCTTGACATAGAGAAGAGAGATGGAGCACTGCTGCTCAAAACAACAAAGAAACACTGACAAGGATAGAGGGAGAGGGTGGGAGGAAAGGAGCTAGTGAGAGACATGGAGAGAGACAAACGGGATGAGAGGGAGTAAGATGGAGGGAGGCAAAGAGAGGAAGAACAGAGATGGAGGTGAATAAATAGAGAGCTAGCCCGAGGTATGGAGAGAGGGAGTGCCAGTCAGTGTGCCATCCAAACATCAATAACATGGTGCCAACATAGCCCCTAGGTGTAGTGGCTATGTTATTTAGGCTATGTGATTTGTTCTGCGGTTCTGAGCTAATGACTCGAGGAGGGTCATGTGCAAAGCTGTCAGAACCCCACAACAGCAGTCTGATCTGGGCCAGGTTGTGTTTGGTAAGCAGCCGACCCATGGGTCGCCCAATGGTCTCGAAGCAGCTTCTACCAGAGGTTAAGCACCCTCTCTACTCTGTGGTGAAGAATATTCTTTCTCTGGAATAAGGGCCTAATCCAGAGACAACACTTCCTTTTGCATTTTCTTGAAATATAATAATGCTTTATTAATCTCACACAGGTTGAATAAAGTAACATTTTATCTTAATTGATGATACTTTAACGTTCATTATCACTGTTTTAGGACTCTGACTTGAATAATATAATTCCATACTGTCAGCTATGCAACCAACATACGAACCTGCTCACATTACATTACCTATTTATTATTATTATTGACCTGTATTTTAAGTCTGATCCTTGACCCATTCTCTAAACAGGCTATTCTGAATCATTGCACTTAACTAGGACTAGGATATTTACATTAACTAGAATGTATTACCAGGTTATAAAGCCTGTATGGCATGCAATGTAGATAAGGAGCAAAAACATTAGACATTTAGAAAGTGTTAATACTAACAATGTCATATTTATTTCTCAAGTCTCATATTTGCTCTCAATAAGCTCCATTCCATACGTACTGAATACTAAACACAACATATTATTCCAGCCTAACCTTTTTTATTATATGGCAGCTCTTCTCATGCTTATTGTGCATTTGGACATGGCCATGCCACCATGTACACTCCTGTCTCCTCACCAGTTGCTGTGGTTTGGGATCGGTATGGAGTGGTGGACAGTAGTTTCTACCTAGGGGAGTGGAGCCATTAAACTGCAGAATAAAATTGTCATCATACCCAACACATCCACACACGCCCCGCACTACCCTGTTTTCACTGGATCCCATCATTAATGACTATACGTGTTAACACTATGGGCCGGCTGTAGGGAGCGTCAGTAGTTCCGGCGGCCAGTATGGCAGACGGCTAACAGAACACCTGCCTGGTTCCCGGCTGTGCTTTTTAGTGAGTGGCATGTTAACCTAACAAGCTCGCTACCACCGTTCACTTTCCCACTGCATTCTTCAGCTGTACGCCAGTGTTAGTTCATCGGCGGGCCTCGGCTTTAATGTATGTGTGCCTTAACCGTTGGAAAGCTAAATTTACGTGATGTGTGTATCTGATGCCGTTTGAGAACATACTTGGTGCATTCAAATAAATGTAAACTAACAATACGTTTCGATTTGTTTGTTGCTTTGTTTTGGTGTGAAATTGAAAAAGATGAGACAAGACGCTCTGAAAGGATGATCACTCTGCCTAGTAGGAGCTCGGATAATGGTAGAGCAGTGGTTCTCAAACATTTTATACACTCAAAAAAACAACTCATTGGATGAACTCAATTAAATTGTGGGCAGGATTTCCATCCAATAAATATATGTTACCCCAACCTAAAACAAGTCAATCGATTCAATACAATGTATTTGAGTTCATCTACCAATTTTTTTCTAAGTTGGTCCAGCTGAAACTAAATTCATCTATCTAATGAAATTAGATTGAGTTACCACTACATATTTGTAACAAAGAGAGGTAAACAAAAGTTATTATATTAAAGTAGTTAAAATAAATTGTGTTTGTTCAACCTAAAAATATATAGTTCATTGGAAATGAATTATTCAAAAATCCCCCCCTCCCATTCTACCCCTACCCCAATATAACATACATGAGACATTAACTGTTTGAGGTTATTTTATTACAGGGTTCCTACAGGTTTGTTCAAGTCAAATTCAAGTCTTTTTAAGTCCCTTTTAAGACCACTTATATAAAAATTAATACCTATTTCACAGCCTATTTCACAGACCTACCGACAACGTTTGTTCAAAATGTGTTCATTTATTTCAACAAATGTGAAAATGTGGACTGTAAAGCATTATGGAATGATGGAACATTGCAGCATAGTGGTGAGTACTTACGCCAACAGCACAGACTCCTGAAAAATAAAAATCAACTCAACAATAAATAAAATTATGATCACCATCACACAGTCAACTCCTAAGCTCTGCACTCTTAGCAGCGATCTCTTTATCAAGGAGAGCCAGTTCTGCCAACTTCTCCTTATGGCCTCTCCGCAAGATGTTTGACCTGGTGATCAGGCCAGCCATCTTGCTCCCTGCCTTCGCTTCAGCCTCCTCAGCCATCTTGTCCGCATCCCTAGCCAGACCCTCAGATACCTCCTGTACACGTCTCCTCTTAACCTTCAGCTCCTCAAGACAGTCCTCTGCTTCCCTCCTCTTGAGAGCCTGGTCTTTTTCCTCCCTGTTCCTTCTTTTGGTCTCCAGATGGGTACGATACCTTGTCCTTGCCCTTGCTACACTTTCCAGTAGCGGTTTACTGAATGGAACCTGGGTATCGGGTTGGGGAAAGAGAACCAGATTCAGTGACAAACTCAAGAGACCAACTATGTTGATTCTATCAACTTTTAAGTCAACAGCATATTACTACTCCAGACAGGAGTCATTTTGCCTTGGTAACGCCTCCACGTTGTATGATGTAGTCACACACCAGTCTCCGTGTGACCACAGTATCCTCCGCCAAGTTATCAGACTCCACCTCTTTATTGATTGAGAATCCACGCTCAACTAGCTTGACCGTGGGAGAGGATGAGCAGCTTCTTGCAGAAGGCCCACAGCTCGGGATAAGGCTCCATGGCGCTGCTCAGGAAGATGTCCAGCCTCTTCTGCATGGGTTGAAAGGAGAGGAAGTCCTCACTCCGGCTCTCCAAGGACAGGAGACTGTCGAACTGCTGCAGTATGACATCCCCTACGACAAAACAAATGAGAAAATAGAGAAAAACATTGATAAATCTTTGGGCATTACCAGCTAATTAGATTGAGGATAAATTCATGTGTAGCCTATAATTTGCCTAATTCTTACCCGAAGAAGTATCAGTAAGCTGTCTGTCCTGGAGAAACCTTTGAACCAGCCCTTTCATGTGATTCCTGCCTCTTTCTGGTTCTCTATATATTACTGACGGATCCAGGCACACCATCTGCCTAACAGTCAGATACATGAGGGGGCTCTTGTCCTGCACTTTCTTGATCATGTTACTCAGTCACTGCAAGCACTCTCTCTTGAACTCGAGCACCCTGAGCTCTGCACCTTTGATTCTCTAGAGAGAGAAATTAGCCATGAATATAGAACATGTCTTCAATGACACCTGGTTCACCCTAACCATTTGTACAATTATCTTTTGAAAACATCACACTACCTAAAGGACTAACTCTGCACCTAGACCAATGCTGATGTCTTGTGGGCTGAGCCAGATGGTCTTGTCTGTGACATCCAGTTTGGTCAGCTGCAGGGCAGTGATATCGTGTAGTACTTCTCTCTTTATGAAGCGTCTGAGTAGACTCTGTCAACAGACAAACACAAAAATGTCTGGTGCGGCACATTAATCACCAACATCAAATTATCTTATGATGATGCACAATGTAGCAACTATTTTTTACACATCCTAACCACAAACCCCATTTTGTCATAATGGATCAATTGAGCCCAATCAGTGGTTATAACGTTAAGTAAATTGTTACCACCATCAACTCGGTCAGGTCCTTGGGGAGGAATGGGAGCACAGGCTTATCCGTCTGATATTTTTTCAGGAAGGGATTGAAGGTCCTGGCAATTGCTGCGTAGAACTGCAATTTGGCCAAGACGAGTGGATCCTTTATGGCTGCTGCAACTGTGTCATATGACAACCCGGTATCACGCGATTGCGTGCTCATGCGCACGAACGTTAATCTATTGAAGCGTGTTCCAGAGTACGATAGTCCGACTTTTTGCGTGCTACACAGAACGAAATGTAAACCAATGCTTTCTGAATGGGAGTGTTGTCAGACAATGAACGTGCTCCACAAAACGGTACGAGAGAGAGAGAAAGAGAGAGAGGGAGGGACAGAGAGAGAGAGAGAGAGAGAGAGAGAGAGAGAGAGAGCGAGAGAGAGGCTTCAGAAAGGGTGTGCGCAGAAAGTACAGTGCACCCTAGTTATGTTTATGCCAAAACCACAAATGCTATATGTATATATATATATATATATTGCCTAATTATATATATTACCTATATATATGTATAGGCTATATATATAATTAGGCTATAATTATATTATTTAGCGTGTAATGAGACAATCTATAGCCAAATTGTCGAAGATGCCCGAGAATCTCCGGGGATATCAGCATGGGAAATCGGCGAATCACACCCATGAACCTATAAAGAAAGACGTCATCTCAAGCGGTAGAGAACGTTTGCGGTGCTGGTTTGTGTCACGTAAGTACAGTGCCGTGTTCCAATACCTGTACTGTCCGTACTTACTAGCCAAAATTTTACGCAGTACGTTCCAATTCAGATCCGGCGAAAAGAAGTATACTTCAAGGACCCGGATGCCGTACTCAAAACGGGCTAATTGTGAAGTGTGGATCGAAGGACACTCCCCGTACTCAACGGCAGCCATTTTAGCTACGTAGAGAAAGAGGCTGAGCCAAAGTCGGCGCATTTCCTTATGGAGCTCCGTACAGATCATTCATTGTTGAAAATTGTCTGTGATAACTAACAAATGACAGCTTTTGGCCACCCGTTTCTACTTAAAATTGTCTGTGATAACTAACAATACGACAGCTTTTGGCCACCCGTTTCTGCTTTCACTTTTGATACTGAGAAATTGTGACAATACACGGATATATTAAATGCAGGTGCGCTGCTCTGTAGGCAAACCGCGAAGGAAAAAAGGGTAGCTGCTTCATCTGTTCTTTTTAGAATTGTATGTCTTGATGTTTATTTTATCTAGCCATCTATTCTCTTGTTTTGGGCTATGTGAATGAACGTCCGCGTCGATGCCTCGATCGCAAGTCCAGTGTCGCGAGCGGACGTTGCCATGACATCTAGAAATCATACCGTATTTAATGGGTTGTAGTGAGTGTAACATAATTCACCTACAGTATTTTGTTATGTGTTGTTCTTTCAATTGTGTTAGGCATGTCGTTTACTATCTTGGTGGTTCAGGGATCACTGTCCCTTTTTAAGGATTACGAGCGTCTCATGACGTCAGAGCCCATGCGGGATTTGTTTACCTTCAGCACGTTTTGATTTCCTGTTTCTCTCTTACTAAATAAACGAGTCACACAACTGTGTGCTCAACGTGCGAAATTGTATCTCTCACTTATGGCAATTTACACAGGGTTATCATTAATATTGATGCGTAGGGGTTGTTTATAACTCGTGAATAATATTGTTTAGACCACGGTCTGGGGGAATACTCTGATTCTGATTGGCTGTGTCATGCCAAATTTGTACCGGCTGCCAAATTTGTACCGGGCGCGTCATCCATACGTAATCCACTCCAAATCTGCCTGGCAACAGATGATCGCTTCGTCCGTTGCCTGGCAACGGACGATCGCGTCGAATGACGTGAACATTCGCGAACCTTCTATCTAGCGATCCGTTATCTGTATTGTGCTATTTCGTCCTTGACCTGCTTTAAACACTCAGTTTACTTGCTAAATTTGATTAAACAATTAAATACAATACAAATATAAAGTAAAAACAAGTGTTATCTGTAATGATATCAACATCAGTTATTAGACCGTCACACGGAGCATGCGCAGTTGGATTGGCGCGCTGCATGTTGATGTCTGTTCCAAGATACATCGTGTGTTTATTAAGGAACCCAACAAAACATTACATTATCTAGCGATCTGTTAACTGTATTATGTTATTTCCTCTTTGGCAACATGAGCGCGAATGTTTTTTGAAACCTGCCCGGCAGCGGACGACGCGATCATCTGCTGCCATGCAGGTTTGGAATGGATTACGTATGGATGACGCGCCCGGTACAAATTTGGCATGACAGCTGCAGTGCGTGCATTAACTCCTGATATAGCCCTACAGACACCTGCTAAGTAGTTCCGGTCAGTGTTTAGATTCTCTGCCCGATATTTCCCACCACTATACTCGGGCCGGGCCTTTGATCGAGCGTTTTATTTTTATTTTACCATTGGTTTATTGGCCTAATCTGAGGAGAAATCTATGCCATAAACAGAAATATTATTGGCCTTTATTATTACACGGGTCTTCTCAATGCCGTGGAACGCTCCGTTCATGGGTAGTAGTCCGGTGACTTGTCTATCCCAGCGTCTTCCGTTGCTAAGCGACGGAAGTGAGCGTTGCCCTGGATTCCCTCGACAAAAAGCCAACGGGTTTTGCCATTGGATTTTGGATTATTGCTGAAACATTTGCATCTTTGAAGCACCTCCTCAAAAACTGAAAATAAATAAATATATAAAAATAACCGTGCTCCAAAGAACGAAATGTAAACCAATGCATTCTGAATGGGAGTGTTTCTCAGATTTTTCCATGCTACACAGAACGAAATGTAAACCCATGCAAATAAAGACTTCATGGTCATAATAATTTAAATATCATTAATATCCTGAGTGTGTAGGGTGGTATTCAATTTCTTTCAACGGGGCTGCATCCAGTCACTTGACCGTTATGGTTGCTATGGTGGTTGCTATCGACCGCCCCCTCTAATCCTTACATGGCTCTAAAAACCACGCGGCAAAGGAGCTGCCGTCCATTGTGTTGTTTTTGTCGTAAACTAGGGTCCGATGGTTAGAGAAAAGGCAGATATTCCAAGGTATCCTTAAAAGGCAGCTTGGATGTTTTTATTTTCTGCAGTTTAGACTTCTACTATAACCTATTTTGGAAAGCAAAACACCAAGCTCATTGATTTAACGAGGCAGGGTTATTTGAAACAATTGATTAAATAAATATTTGTGAGATGTCATTACTTCTCCTGAGTTTGCTTCCTATTTATGTCGAGTATACACCCCTACTGTCCACAAGCACCCCCCCCCCCCCTTGGAGAATTGTTGCCACGTCCCAGTGGTGGAGGTATCATGTATACGAAAGAGGGCATTCAATTATACTATAATGATCAATTAGGAGGCCGAAGCCCTAAAGGAAGTGATGCAATAGGTGACTGAGGGTCAACATTTGAGACCCCCTTTTATCAAAGGGGGTCTCAAAGGATTCATACGCTTCAACTTGTGGCTCCAGCCCTACAGGAAATGACTCAGCAAGTGCTCCATCTCGTTGCACCTGCACCCAGCGGCTCGCTTGCAAGATTTTGGCCTGAAGTTCTTCCCAGACCTACACCCTAGCCATCCAACATGCATATCTGAGAATCAGGCCTCTCTTTAATAAGGACAAAAAGTTATGAGAGAAATACACATGAACTTTTTGTTATCTCATAAGCGGCGTGGTGCCGGCTCCTTTGGACCTTTTGACCCCAGACTTCAAAAACGTGGCCACAGGCCAGCTGTGTCTACACACCTTAAGCCACAAATGTACACCTCCATCCCACAAAAAATGGGGACTAGAAACTAACCTCTGTCTTATCTACATTTACTGTACTGTTGGAGGTCACGCCCCTTTTCCGGCCTTTTCGAGATAGCCAGGGATACTTAAATGTTTACACACATTTCCCGGGGCCCCGAGAATGACATATCCGAGATTTGGAGTTCTAGCCCTTAGAGAAAAAAAGTTTTCCCAAATGGACTGTCATTTGGACAAAGCCCCTCAGAAGTGTTGCCTGCAAGACCTAATGGTTCAGAATGTGGTGGAAAAACAGTTTTTGAGATAGGAAGGTCCTACCGCCCTGAAATTTGAATACCTTATTCTAGGGCCTAACTGGGACCCCCGCACCGAAACTTGGCCCGGTCGGACCCCGAGGGCAGGAAGGGGAGGCCCTTCCTGCCTGAAACTTGGCCCAGTCGGACCCCGAGTGCAGGAAGGTGGGGCCTGGACTTTCATAATCTTCGCTTGGTGAATGTGAAGGATGTTTGGTCGGATGTTATGACGAAGAATCATAATGTGAATGGGAATATTCTATAAATGTCTTGATATCATCTTTCGTCTCAACACTTCTGCTGCAGCCGCTTAAAGTCTCACTCCGAGAACCTTAAAATATGAATCAATCCATTAGAAGTATGAAAATATCTTCCCGGTGGCGTAACGGAGCAAACAAGGGGCCCTATTTTAACGGTCTGAAAAGCAAGTGCGAAGCGCAAAGCGCAAGTAGCTTTGTGGGCGGTTCTACGGCGCTATCGCTATTTTACAGGCGGATAAATTACACTTGCGCCGCGGCGCAAGTGTCAAAAGGGTTGGTCTGAAGCAGCCTGATTACCCGTAGGTGTGGTTTGGGCGTAACGTGCAACAAACCAATGAGAGTGCCAGCTCCCATCCCCTTTAAGAGCCATGAGCGCATTTGAATCGGACAAGTTGATATTTTGACAGCGCGTCTGCAGTCTCCGATGAGACAGATGCACATGAATTTCAAACTGCAAATGGCTTAGTTTATTACCAAATAATATGGCTAATTCACACATGGAATAAGGGGTTTTCTTCCACAACTTCAGAAATACTGAGTCCTCAAATAAATGTCGGCAAAGAAAACGTATGATAGGCTATAACATATGATATGCGCGTATGCGGTAACTGTGGTTCTATTTAATGATGTAGGCCTACGCAATACATTATAAACATTGTTTCTTATGAGTATTGTATGCTATCCTAATATGCATGTGTCCCCGCGGTAATAGACATTGCCATTGATTGTATTATGCGTTACGTGTTTAGTTTGCCCAAGTGAAGGAGTTCAAGTAGGCCTACCTCGAGGGTCTTGTTCGCGAGTGAGGGAACTATGGAGCGTGAGATTGGCCGGAGAATCGGAGCAGCGGGGGCAGTATTGCGTTCGCTTTACCGCACCGTTGTTACGAAAAGAGAGCTGAGCCGCAAGGCAAAGCTCTCGATCTACCGGTCGATCTTCGTTCCTATCCTCACCTATGGTCATGAGGGTTGAGTGATGACCGAAAGGACGAGATCGCGGGTACAAGCGGCCGAGATGAGTTTTCTCAGAAGGCTGGCTGGCGTCTCCCTTAGGGATAGGGTGAGAAGCTCAGCCATCCGTGAGGAACTCGGATTAGAGCCGCTGCTCCTTTACTTAGAAAGGAGTCAGCTGAGGTGGTTCGGGCAACTGGTAACGATGCCCACTGGACGCCTTCCTTGGGAGGTGTTTCAGGCACGTCCAGTGGGGAGGAGACCTCGGGGAAGACCCAGGACTAGGTGGAGAGATTATATCTCAACACTGGCCTGGGAACGCCTCGGGATCCCCCCGTCAGAGCTGGTCAATGTGGCCCGGGAAAGGGAAGTCTGGGGCCCCCTGCTTGAGCTGCTCCCCCCGCGACCCGACCCCGGATAAGCGGACGAAGATGAGATGATGATGAGAGTGTTTAGTTTGCGTGTGTTTAAACAGAGCACACACGCGCGCCCGCATTCATTCATTCTTTTTAACACTCACTCGCGGTAAAACAATGTTTTTCACGATCAAATAGGCCTACTCATCAATCCTAAAAGTTATGGGCATGTAGGCCTACACGATGTCTGTGTCAAGAAAATATGTGTTTGCTGTACGGTGTTTGCAGATGCATTGATTTAACAGTACAACTTATTACCGCTGCATCAGCTGTTCTTTCCCAAATAATTTACCAAGAATGTGCGGCTAGGTAGATGAGAGAAGCAAAGTGTATGTGCGAGGTGCACAAGCAATCCGTATGCATCGCATGCGCATGTATGCATGCGCCCTTAAAATAGCATCTGAACAACGCGCCACTGACTTTAAACCAGGTATTTCCTGGTCAGTAGCGCAATGGTATTCAGAGACGGCAAAATACCGTTTGCGCCAGAACACGCCTCCTCCTTCCGCCAAACCGCCCCTTGGGGCGCATGATCAATCCCTAATCTACCGGCGAGTGGCGCTGGTGGGAAAAGAACGCTCTGCGCCAGTTGTAAACTAGCAACGACACATGCGCCAGTGACTAAGTCACTTGCGCCGGATGCAAGATAGGGCCCAAGGTGTGCTTTGACATCTACGTTTCGAGGCGATTGCAACAGTGCCACACATGATCATATTTGAATATGTTTCGGGCTAGTAATTAGCTGTCGATTTTGGAGGCCTTTATCAATAATGACCAGCTATAGATTTGCTTCCCGATGGAGGTTTCTGATAAATTACATGTTATTTAGCATCTACACGTTAAGCTGAGTCCAATGAGATCAAGCTCGCCCTCTTGCTACACCGAGATCATGTCCTAGACCTAGGTGTACCATGTAAAATACATGTTACCACCCGCATGCTTGGTGTCATTGGACTCAGCTCAACGTGTAGATGCTAAATAACATGTCATTTGTCACAATTTTCAATCGGGAAGCAAATCAATAGCTGCTCATTATTGATTAAGGCCTCCAATTTCGACAGCTAATTACTACCATTAAACATGTTCGAATATGCTCATGTGTGGCACCGTTGCAATCGCGTAGATGTTGAAGGACACCTTGTTCGACCTCTTACGCCACCGGGAAGATATTTACATACTTCTGATTGACTAATGAATTGATTCAGCTATTCCCCCAGAAATCTGGGGTCAAAAGGTCAAAAGGAGCCGGCACCACGCCGCTTATGAGATAACAAAAGTTCATGTGTATTTCTCTCATAACTTTTTGTCATTATTAAAGAGAGGCCTGATTCTCAGATATGCATGTTGGATGGCTAGGGTGTAGGTCTGGGAAGAACTTCAGGCCAAAATCTTGCAAGCGAGCCGCTGGGTGCAGGTACAACGAGATGGAGCACTTGCTGAGTCATTCCCTGTAGGGCTGGAGCCACAGGTTGAAGCGTATGAGTCCTTTGAGACCCCTTTTGATAAAAGGGGTTCTCAAATGTTGACCCTCAGTCACCTATTGCATCATTTCCTTTAGGGCTTCGGCCTCCTAATTGATCATTATTGTATAATTGAATGCCCTCTTTCGTATATATACCTCCACCACTGGGACGTGGCAACAGTTCTCCAAATCCATATGGGGAGGGGGGAGGGATGCTTGTGGACAGTAGGGGTGTATCCTCGACATAAATAGGAAGCAAACTCAGGAGAAGTAATGACATCTCACAAATATTTATTTAATAAATTGTTTCAAATGACCCTGCCTCGTTAAATCAATGAGCTTGGTGTTTTGCTTTCCAAAATAGGTTATAGTAGAAGTCTAAACTGCAGAAAATAAAAAAATCCAAGCTGCCTTTTAAGGATACCTTGGAATATCTGCCTATTTTCTAACCATCGGACCCTAGTTTACGACAAAAACAACACAATGGACGGCAGCTCCTTTGCCGCGTGGTTTTTAGAGCCATGTAAGGATTAGAGGGGGCGGTCGATAGCAACCACCATAGCAACCACAACGGTCAAGTGACTGGATGCAGCCCCGTTGAAAGAAATTGAATACCACCCTACACACTCAGGATATTAATGATATTTAAATTATTATGACCATGAAGTCTTTATTTGCATGGGTTTACATTTCGTTCTATGTAGCATGGAAAAATCAGAGAAACACTCCCATTCAGAATGCATTGGTTTACATTTCGTTCTTTGGAGCACGGTTATTTTTATATATTTATTTATTTTCAGTTTTTGAGGAGGTGCTTCAAAGATGCAAATGTTTCAGCAATAATCCAAAATCCAATGGCAAAACCAGGCCCCCAGGATAGGCATATACTTCCGCAATCCACCCGTGCTCAGAGGCCAAGCCTGGTATTGCAGCTGTTTTAGCTGGGAGTGGACGGGGGTCCGTCATTTCATGCGGCCCAGAAGTAGATATCGCCGTCCACTCCAATACAAGTGGGGAACAGGATTGTGTCTCCGCAAGAAATGTCTGGATATCAATCCAAGGCTCATAATTATATTTCTACCCTGTTCTAAAAAACTTTAAGTTTTTTCTTTTCAAAACGCCTCCTCAAGCGTTTTATTAGCAGTTTACGTTGGGTACGCAGCTGAAAGGAGCCGTACTGAAACAAACGGCTCCATGCTATGGACATATTTTGAAGTGCACGGCTCCATTAACTTCCGAATTAAATTAAATTCCGAATTAACTTCCATTAACTCCATTAACTTCCAAAGTCTGAGATTTGTCCTTTACTTGACATGAATGGCGTTGAACACGGATATATAACACACATATCATTGAAATAGCTGGAACAGGCACGCACGTATTGATTAACGACGCTGAAGTTGGCATCCGATTCGCAGCATCCGATTCAGCAGCTGGTCCACTTTAAATCGGTCCTGATTGAAAACCACTACACCTAGACTCTTCAAATCTGTACTAAATTATCACAGTGAGGCTATACATTATAATAAACATAGTTACAGATTTGTGAAAAAAAAATTATATTTGTGAAAATGCAATACAGGCTCATTTTAATGCTTTTTAGGGGTCCAGACCGCATTAGAACGGGTCCTGATTGAAAACCACTACACCTAGACTCTTCAAATCTAGACTAAATTATCACAGTGAGGCTATACATTATGTAAAACATAGTTTCAGATTTGTGAAACCTTTACCCTATTTGCGAAAATGCAATAAAGGCACATTTTAATGCTTTTTAGGGGTCCAGACCGCATTAGAACTGATCCTGATTAAAAATCACTACACCTAGAGTCTTCAAATCTGGACTAAATTATCACAGTGAGGCTATACATTATGTAAAACATAGTTTCAGATTTGTGAAACCTTTAACCTATTTGTGAAAATGCAATGCGGTCTGGACCCCTAAAAAGCATTCAAATAAGCCTGTATTGCATTTTCACAAATAGGGTAAAGGTTTCACAAATCTGAAACTATGTTTTACATAATGTATAGCCTCACTGTGATAATGTAGTCCAAATTTGAAGAGTCTAGGTGTAGTGGTTTTCAATCAGGACCGATTTGAAGATTCTAAGTGGTTTTCAAGCCGAATCGGATGCTGCGAATCGGATGCCAACTTCAGCGTCTTTATTGACTACCTGAATGATTATGGGAGACCTACGTAATTTTCATAATATTGTAAATTGTCTGATATTAACATTTCAGTTGCGTTGGTAGGTATTTTATTTTCATTTGCTTGTTTAGCTATGTATGACAGGGTTATGGTTAGCTATGTATGACAGTTGACAATGCTATGTATTGACGTTGTATACCCCCCGATAATCTCAATACTTTTTTCTCCTGGTTAAATAAAGGTTAAATAAAAAAATATATATGTGAGTCCATGGTCTTGTATATACATGTTTCATGTATTTATATGTTTTTTTACATGTTGTGACTATCTGAGTTTGTGATGTGAGTCTATGGTCTTGTATATACATGTTTCATGTATTTATATGTTTTTTACATGTTGTGACTGTCTGAGTTTGTGATGTGAGTCTTTGGTCTCGTATTTATATGCATGTTTCATGTATTTATGTTTTTTACATGTTGTGACTGTCTGAGTTTGTGATGTGAGTCTTTGTTCTATTGTGTCTCGTATTCATATACATGTTTTGACTGTCTGAGTTTGTGATGTGAGTCTATGGTCTTGTATATACATGTTTCATGTATTCATATGTTTTTTACATGTTGTGACTGTCTGAGTTTGTGATGTGAGTCTTTGGTCTCGTATTTATATGCATGTTTCATGTATTTATGTTTTTTACTTGTTGTGACTGTCTGAGTTTGTGATGTGAGTCTTTGTTCTATGTTCCCACTCTTGGCCTGCACCTTGACGTGGTGATCCCAGTCCATCATGCTCCTCTACTTGTCTGCCGTGCCACCATCATGCCTCGTGCATCACCTCTCAGCGCCTACCCAGCTGCATCTTATTCCATTTCGAAAAAGCGAGCATCTCACCAAGCAAAGTTTTGCTAATGCCTGCTCAAGTTATTTAAATACTTCATTCTATGGATATCTGAAAATATTTACAGATGGTTCTAAAGATCCCAAAGGACAATGTGGTATTGGCATATATATTCCAGACTTTGAAAAAGGATATGGATATAGAGTGGGTGACTTTATCAGTATACTCAATCGAGATGGCCACAATAATAACCGCTCTTAGATGGGTTGTAGATATTAAGTTTTATAACAAATAATTCAATACGTGAAGATTTGGTGATAGAGGTAAAGCATCTTCTTTTAAATATTATAAGCCTTGGTTTAGTTATTCAGTTCTGTTGGATTCCAGCCCACCATGGAATATATGGCAATGAAATTGCTGATAAATTAGCTAAAAGATACTAACCTAATTAGAAGAATTTAACCTTAATTATATATATATATTTTTTTTATTTATTCATTTCTTTTGTTAGTTTGTTTTATTTTGTTTATTTTGTTTCGTTAGTTTGGTTTTTTCTTTGAATTTATTTGCATGATTTAAAGTATGATTTGCCAACGTCCTTGTCCTTGTCAACGTCCAGTAGGTCGCGGTATATGGGGAAAAACTATGATCCGCCACTAAACTAGAAGAAGAAGAAGATCTCTGCATCCGGTACGTCACGGACTAGGTCACGTGTCCTGGCCACATACCGCAGAAGCAAATCACTCCTGTATGTTACCATCAGGGCTGTAGTGGTCAAATTAGAGGCGGGTAAACTATGAATTTTTTGATCAGACCGACCTCGACACAACGCAACGCAAAGTGTTGCGACTCTGTAAGGCTAGCCTGGCTATATTCCATTATGTTATCAATTAAAGTCATATTAAATCAATCAATGACAGTCAATGAATGTGTTTGTAGTAGAGATGTCCGATATTATCGGCCCACCGATATTATCGGCCCGATATTAGCATAAAAATGTAATATCTGTCAATATCGGTATCGGATTTTTTTTGCATTAAAACCGATTTTTTTTATTTATTTTTTTATAGCTCAAATAAATGTTTTCAAAATTGTGCAGTACAGTGCACATTGTAATTGACTCATATTTGTGCATTTATTCAATTAAGGTTATTGAGTTTTAGTTAAAGAAACATACTGCTATGTTGCACATAGTTGTTCAGGTACAATGTTTTATCATTTGTGAAGTCAAGTTTGCCCTATTTGTTGTGGGCATTGTCAAGATTATCTCAAGGAGAGTGTAATCCAAACTGTTGTCTGAGACCATTAAAAAAATAAAAATAAACATGGCACTTTTCCCTTAAATTAAGTTGAAGTATTTTTCTTATTTTGCACAGACAAAGTTAACACTTGTTGCATTCAAGAATGCATCCAGTGGGGCATCACAATAACATTAAGCAGGTTGTGTTAATTCCACAACAGGAGATATGTAATGTTACCTAAATTAGGTTTGAGGAAAAATAACCCAAATATCGACATCGGTATCGGAATCGAAAATTTAGAGTTGGACAATATCGCATATCGGATATCGGCAAAAAAGCCAATCCCTAGTTTGTAGTTTATTCAAGTTATTCAAATTTCAACAGTAAAGAAAAGTATGTGTAGATTAAGAACTATCTATCTATGGCATGTGTGTATGTGTGTGTATTAGTATGCATGCTTTTCACAGTAGTGCCCAGAGGGCCTCCTTGTCTTCAACGTCAGGTCCTGCCTTGCAGGGGCGTGTTCTGGAGTTCATGGCTCCCCTGTGCTTCACCAGCCAGGACTTCACATACGTGTTGGATTGAACTTTGTGGTGGCTGAGTGGTGGGCCATTCAGTTGAATAAACATCAAGGACGACACTGTGACCAAGTGCAGACTGCATCTCAGGGGGCACACTATGATGTTCATTAAGCTGAACCCCCTCTCACGCTCAGTAGTGCTAACTGGAATGAGATGGTCGATATTCAGGGGTGGTGCAAGGTTTTCTGGAATGATGCTTGAGTTATCCTTAAAATCCCTATAGCCTTCAAGAATTTTTCTGTCATTAAGTCTGAACCTTTGGGCAAGTTGTTTCAACTTGGATTCCCCATACTGCTCCTCTAGGGAACAGGCCAGTTTGCTGGGAAAATAACTTTAAATAAAAAATAAATAAAAAAAAATATTTATAATACATAAAATACAAATATTTATAAATATTTTTATTTTTATTGGTTTAACCGCCAAACGCCCGAATTTAATTAAAATATATTTTTTTGTCGCGTCATCCGCCCGATCCACGGTTCAGCCGCGGAGTCCACGGCTGCAACCGCCAACCTCGCATCTCCAAATTGAGGCTTTAACATAGCGACCAAGCTATAGCGAAGTTGATACGCCGAAACCGGAGTTTAATATGGACAGTAAAACTCTGACTGACTTTCACTCATTTTGACGTGGGCAGTACACGGATAGCATGACTACGCATTGGCCAATCTGAATGCTCGTAGTCACTTAATAGTTCGTCAAGTAAAATTGATTTATAAATCACAAAAACAACTCATGTGAATTGATCATCTTCAGTCTTACTTTGTACTTGAGGCCTTTTTCGGGCATCTGTTGGAGTGGGAGCACTCGAAGGTCTCTTCAAAAATCGCCTGATATCCATGGCTAATTAATGACAGGTAGGCAGGCATGATAATCCACAACGCACAGGGCCATGTGTATACATACTTCCTGTTTACATATTTTCCTGGATCCTGATTGGTGTCGCTGCCGCAGCCGCAAGGCACTGATTGGAGGGTCACAGACCATAATAGCATAGGCCTACAGCGCAGATGAAAATGATTCAGATTACAGCGTTTATTTGTTCAACAATATGAAACCTTGTCTTAGGTGTTTTAAAATGATGCTGAATTTATTTCCGATTATTCCAACGGCAGATTACAAGGCACAGGGACCTTTGAGGTGCGTAAACGCTATTTCCTAAATTCCAGAGGTGCGTAAACGGCGTTTACGTGCGTTTACCCTCCACTACAGCCCTGGTTACCATGCGCCACTGAGCAGTTTGCATAGGAATGAATGGGCGGCCATTTTCCAGTCCGTGGTCCATCCTTTATTATGTCCATGGGCAAAACCCGTTGGCTTTTTGTCGAGGGAATCCAGGGCGACGCTCACTTCCGGGTTGGCCAACATACGTCATCCCTCCACCACTCTACTGTAAAAACACATGTTCAAGTTGAATGAGAATAATAATAATAATAATAATAATTCTGCCATAGTATTTATTTAAGGGGGGGGGGATACTAGTCTTTTGGCCATTCGTAGTGTTGATCAGCAGAGAAATAATTTGTCCGCAAAGACGGTGACGTCGCTTAGCAACGGAAGACGCTGGGATAGACAAGTCACGGGACTACTACCCATGAACGGAGCGTTCCACGGCATTGAGAAGACCCGTGTAATAAAGGCCTATAATATTTCTGTTTATGGCATAGATTTCTCCTCAGATTAGGCCAATAAACCAATTGTAAAATAAAAATAAAAACGCTCGATCAAAGGCCCGGCCCGAGTATAGTGGTGGGAAATATCGGGCAGAGAATCTAAACACTGACTGGAACTACTTAGCAGGTGTCTGTAGGGCTATATCAGCAGTTAATGCACGCACTGCAGCCAATCAGAATCAGAGTATTCCCCCAGACCGTGGTCTAAACAATATTATTCACGAGTTATAAACAACCCCTATGCATCAATATTAATGATAACCCTGTGGAAATTGCCATAAGTGAGAGATACAATAGGCTACTTGCACAAGCACTTCCTGATTCGCCGTAATACAGCTCATCAGCTTCCGGTTCCAAGATGGCGACGTTCTACACCCGGTGTTTACAGGAGCTGCCGACAATAAATATCACAGATGTGCATCGTTTATGTCGGGAAACAAAAACTCCGACAAGCAGATTGGAGAAGGGGTTTAGGCTGTATGCTTCGACCTACATTCACAGCTACGAAGGTAAGAAAACGACGTCTAACAGACGCTAGCTACTGTCAAAGTCTAATCTGTCAGTTAACTGTCACTGTCGAACGTGTATTACGATGCAGGAACAGCAAACGCCAACAAGATTTCTTAACGAGTGTTTTATATCAGCCTTGATGTTTGCCTGTTGTGTTGAGTAATAATAGTTTAAGTACAGCCACGGTTTTGTGTATATAAAAGTAGCATTACTTAGCTACCTAACGTTTCTTTCCATGTAGTAACATGTTATAGATGTGATGATGCGAGTAACCCAGTACAATTGAAGCTTAATGAATTTGTATATGTCATTTCATTCAGTGTCCAATAAAGACAAGCTGACAGTGCAGGTCAGCGTGAGAGCCTTGTGCTACAGGTCGATGGGGAAGAGCGAGGCACCACAGTTTGAGTCTAGGCAGGAAGCTGTGTTCATCCCTGTTCAGTGGTGTTTGTTCGGTTAAGCAGTAGCTAAGTGTAGTCCTCAAGGGCCACCAACTTGAATGTTTTTCATGTCTCCCTGTTTTTCACACACAATTTAATATAGTCAAGGTAATGAGTACAAGGCTACAACTTTTCAATAAGCAAGATATTTATTGTCGTTTGCACAGCAGAAGTACAGGTACATTGGAATAATTGTGATTCTTGGAGTCCGCTTTAAAAAAAAACATCTTTATTTTAAGAGGGAGAGAATATAATAGTAAGCATTCAGGGTGGTAGGCTTTTTCTAGCACCGTTGAAGTAATAATAATAACAATGCATTGAATTTATATAGCGCTTTTTCCTAGACACTCAAAGACGCTTTTACTTACCTTCATAAGAAACAAGTTGTTTTTTACACCCATGATGCTGAGGTTATATTTCTAATGATTTACCTTTTTCTCTTAGATCAAGCTTTGTGATTCAGCAGCCAAGGGATGAAAAAAGAAAGAGTTAATCTATGGGCTGGAGCAGCTGTCTCTGAGAGGAAAAGAAAAAAAGTATAGCTCAAAAACAACAAATACAAATGCAATGGCATCACGTATAATTACATCTGTAACTACTTATAAAGTACTGTTGATGCACGTGCAGGTGCGACCACTTCTTTTTTCTGGACAGCTGATTTGGCTCTGGAAACACGGACCATCTTGTAGAGAAGGCTCAATCAAAGACCAAAAAGCTATCAGATGGTTGTAGCTGGCAAATCTATTCACAAAAGACATTGCATAAAAATTTTCAATTAGAAGTGTACATCAAAAGTATACATTGTTACCAAAATAATGTCAACAGTAACTACTAAGATTAAGATTTTATCGTGTATATATATATATATATATATATTATGTAGCACGGTGACCTGTATTTCTTCCATATATCTGTTTCAGCTCCTATTTTCATCTCATAGAATAATAACATGACTTTTTTCAACCATTTAAAAATAAACTTTTGTAGACTTGAACTGGAAACACGTCTCTGTAAGTCTTTACACAAATCTGTATTATAAATGTTGTTTGTTTTTGTACTATTGGTGTGGTCACGTATATAAATTCTGATAAGACATGGACATCCCCAACTCCAATTACACCATCTCTCAACATGCCACTACTTGTGTCCTATTAATCATTCACCGACCTATTAAGAAATAATTTGGTACAGTACTATAAATTAATCTGTAGCGTAAAGCTATTTTCTAACCAACAATGTCCCTGACTGACACATATCCCCGTCACGTAGGGACTAGGCTAATAACAGACTAATACAAAAAATGTGACTGTGAAAAAGTGACTTCCCTTGTGTAAATTCGGATGTCTGCGTCGGAGCCAGCAAACCGCTGCAGTCCAAACTCTCAGCTCCTGTACTTCATTTGAGACGCTTTCAGCAGCGGATGCGGACATTTCCATGGCAGTCGGTTCAAAGAGAGCAGTAGTCTTGATCGTTGAATAGGAGATCAACTTCATCTTCCGGAGAGGCAGTTTCGACGAACCGATCAACTCTCTCCCACACGCCGCGCCTTGGGGTTTCGACTGTATACTGGTTCCACTCAAAAAGGGTCGCTACGGCACCTTTTGCAAGTCTCCTTCGACCCTGAGGAGTAGTTGGCTCAATCAACTTGTCGGGACTAAAGTGTCTGCTACAGACCTTGGAGTGAGTGTTGATGACATATGCATCCCGGCGTATGTTCACAATCCATCGACTCCTCACGTCAGTTTGGCTCGGAAAGCCATGAAAACTTAAAGGCCCACTATGCAACTTTTTTAGCCAAAATTACATTAAGTATGCAGGTTGAGAGTTATGCTGATGGTTCTGCATCCATTTCTGGGTTGATTGGTGGGTGTGTCATTTACCCATGTCGCCTCTCCAGTGAAAAAGCGCATATGCAACTTGATCTGTTCGGACCGACACAATCCGGATGTGACGCAGCGGAAGTATCCTCGGAAATGTAGTCAGATTATAGTTTTGAAAATGCTTTACGGCACAGACACACACCCAAACATGGCACCGGCTAGATATAAACAGCCAGTTGCGAGGCAATTGTTGTCCGAGGTAGGAAACCCAAACGCCGCCGTGTTTGGGTGCATGATAGAGTTTAGATCGGGTTAGATTAAATAATCTCGGATATAAATAACGATCTCATCTCATCGTCATCCGTTTATCCGGGGTCGGGTCGCGGGGGGAGCAGCTCAAGCAGGGGGCTCCAGACTTCCCTTTCCTGGGCCACATTGACCAGCTCTGACGGGGGGATCCCGAGGCGTTCCCAGGCCAGAGTTGAGATATAATCTCTCCACCTAGTCCTGGGTCTTCCCCGAGTTCTCCTCCCCAATGGACGTGCCTGAAACACCTCCAAAGGGAGGCGCCCAGTAGGCATCCTTGCCAGATGCCCGAACCACCTCAGCTGACTCCTTTCTAAGTAAAGGAGCAGCGGCTCTAATCCGAGTTCCTCACGGATTACTGAGCTTCTCACCCTATCCCGAGACGCCAGCCACCCTTCTGAGAAAACTCATCTCGGCCGCTTTTACCCGCGATCTCGTCCTTTCGGTCATCACCCAACCCTCATGACCATAGGTGAGGATAGGAACGAAGATCGACCGGTAGATAGAGAGCTTTGCCTTGCGGCTCAGCTCTCTTTTCGTAACAACGGTGCGGTAAAGCGAACGCAATACCGCCCCCGCTGCTCTGATTCTCCGGCCAATCTCACGCTCCATAGTACCCTCACTCGCGAACAAGACCCCGAGGTACTTGAACTCCTTCACTTGGGCTAAGGACTCATAAATAACGATAATCGGGTTAAATAACTTCACATGGTGTGTCTGGTGTGTTTCCAGCATTCGTAGTGTTGATCAGCAGAGAAATAGTCCGCCAAGACGTTGAGGTTGCTTTAGCAGCCAGACACTCTGTCCATGCAAGTGAACGGAGCGTTCACTCTTCATCATAACTATCAAACCAAACATCCTTCACATTCACCGAGCGAACATTCTGAAAGTAAAATGCACATTTCTCGCTAAAAATGTTTCCATAAACGCATTTAATGGCGTAACTATGTTACTATTTCCACCCAGAAAAAATAAAGATGTCGGCCGTATGCTTCTGTGCAAGGGTCACTACTATGGTCACTACAGTAACGAATTGCTTTACGGCACAGACCCACAAACACGGAACCGGCTCAATATAAACACAAGTAACTAATGGATTGTTATATTCATCATAGATCAGCCGACTAAAAAGAGACAGAGAAACCCAATGTCGGAGGAACAGAAGAAGAGAAAAGGGAGACAGACCGACAGAGAGGCCAGACACGAGTAAACGTTGGGCAAGCTTTTCAGGAATAGCTCGAACTGAAAGAAAAAGAAGACTGCAAATCAGACGCCGACTCGGCCGTGTTGCTTTTGAAATTGAAAGTACCCTTGGGTGAACTTTGTCTGCGTAATATTCTTGATTCTGATAGTCTCTGTACACATGTGTTTGCTCAACCATTTTTTTGAGCCCTGTAAAAATTGTTTTCTCGACCGTTTTGTTGTGAGCCCTGTTTGTTTCTAGCTTGCTTGGTTGCAACCATATAAACACCTTTGTTTCCATGGGTGTTTTGCTGTTCGTCTGTCTCGTCCCCCAGATACAGACTGAATCCCCGAATCCAGGTTCTTGTTTATTTCGATTATTATGTTGGCCAAACCTCTTACACTGATTGTTCTGTTCAACCTAAGATAAAATAATTATAACCTAGGGTATAAATTCTCCCCGTCAACTATAAAAAATGATGGATTTATGTTTATTGCAATGCAAATACACCATTTTAAAAATGTATAACCTTGCCTACACTTTATGAACATCTATTTCGGACATGGCTCCGCGCATTCGCCGGCTTCTTTGAAAACAAATGCACAGGGCTCGCGTAGAAGAGCATGGGGAAGGGACGTCAACGAGTTGTTACGACAGTGTTGTGAAATATCTACTACGAAGCTTTAGGGGGCGCTGTGTAGAGAAATGTGCGTGCCAAAACCAAGAAAACAGCGAAGACATGCCCGAAGTTGCATAGTGGGCCTTTAATACCCCGTTGAATTTTGCTGACGCTGTACAGTGGGGGACACAGCAGTGCTCTGCGTAGGTTGTCTCCTGCCTCTGAAAAGGTCCAGTTTTTAGATGTTTGCGGTCTTGATCCATGTTTACAGTATTAAAGTCAGCAGGCTAGCGCGATAAACACACAGACCGGAAGCAACCGAGCTGTATTATTTGAAACAGGAAGTACGTCACACAGCTTAGTGCATACACCCTATTTCACACGTTGAGCACACAGTTGTGTGACTCGTTTATTTAGTAAGAGAGAAACAGGAAATCAAAACGTGCTGAAGGTAAACAAATCCCGCATGGGCTCTGACGTCATGAGACGCTCGTAATCCTTAAAAGGGACAGCGATCCCTGAACCACCAAGATAGTAAACGACATGCCTCTAACCGTCCGTATTGGTCCTCGCGCTCTAACCATGTGCCATTCGTTCTCAGCATCTCATCCAGAATGCAGCAAGTCGGCTGGTCTCTTCAACTTACCCAAGTTCTCCATTTTTACACAACTCCTCTGCACCCTGCACTGGTTACTGTTGTTGGCTGCTCGAATCCAATTCAAGTCACTGGTGCTTGCCTACCATGCTTTGAACTGCCCTGGGCCATTCTACATCCAGGCCATTATCAAACCATACACCCCAGCCAGTCCACTTTGCTCTGTGACTACTACTCGCTCACTATGAGGGGACCCTAGCCGCCGCTCAACAAAATCTTGATTATTTACTTATTTAGCTTCCCACTGACATCAGGAAAGCCTAAACCCTACATACCCTAACAAATATGTTCAAGTACATCATATGCAGTTTAAAAGTAAATGTATGATAATAACAATATTATTATTAGAAAAAAAAAGTTGTCTTTATATTTGCATGCTTCTTGCAATTTCTTTGCTGTATCTTTATTGCTAAAGGCACTAATTGTAAGCTGCTTTGAACAAAAGTGTCAGCTAAATAAATGAAATAGGATACAGCATATTACATTATATTACTGCTCCATAGTGAACATATTCACTTATTTAAGGGCAAATGTCATAAAGTTAAGTGTGTGTGTGTGTGTGTGTGTGTGTGTGTGTGTGTGTGTGTGTGTGTGTGTGTGTGTGTGTGTGTGTGTGTGTGTGTGTGTGTGTGTGTGTGTGTGTGTGTGTGTGTGTGTGTGTGTCGCATACAGCCAATGGCTCTGCCTTCTTCTCGTTCTCTTCACCCAACTGATAGCAGGCAATTAACCCAATTAGCAATCTCATTTCCCTTTGTTTGGACCAGGGATACAAGGGGGGCTGTGATTGGCCCGGGAGGGCGATCCAATCTAGAATAATTTCTTGAAATGACAGACAATAAAATGACATTAAAATATTTAACATACTACATTTAAATATCTGAAATATAACTACTTACTGCATTTATACCTCATTATAATTGTTCTTGAATTGTTATGTGAGAGGTTCAGACCATTGAATGAAATGAGGATGATGATGATTTGTGATATATTAATGATATGCAGTATGTTGTAAGTAAACAAATGAATGATGTTGAAATTTGTATTCTCCAGCATGTTATGAATAATTTAGGATGAGTAAAATTGTGGCTATTATTAAAACCTAATTTCAGTCAACTTTCCTCCTATAGGTTCTTGGGGTCCTTGCACCTTGAAGAGGTGCCCCTCAGGGTGTCTGAGGAGAGCAGTCCTTTGGTGTGAGGTAGTAGGTTGTAAAGTTTGAGGGTCACTTCCCAGATATTGGATGACTATACTACTTACGTCTTTCCTAAAGTGACTGCCCTATCATCTGGCAGGAGAGATTACCTTTTCTGTTTGGTGTTACATGAGTAAGTTTGCCCCAGGGTTAAGATTTAAATGTGTTTTTTCCGTAAAAAAAAAAAGATCTCTAAATTGTATTTACCTTAAGCTCATTGCTTTAAATATTTTACCACCAGGTGTGATTGTGATTACAAGCCATCTTAAAGGTTGTATAGGTGATTTGCTTTTTTGGCCATTTTTGCAAAATTACTTGAAATCCTTATCATAACCCGCTTACAGCCACTGAGTTAGAAGTACTGACATGAAAATTAAACAAGTCAATCATCTGTGGAACGGGCAGGGCTCGAAAAACTCCAGCCAATCATTTCCATTGCCACCGAGTTGCATTGGACAGTAAGTACGTCAATCAAACGGTCGTACTGCACTCCCCCTCCCCCGCGCCCCGCGCGCGACCCCTTCGTGCAGTACTCGTGACCCAGAGCTCGTGACCCAGAGCAAGCTCCTGTTTGTTGTTATCCTGCGGTAGCTACTGGAACTAGTTAATCCACATTTGGACCTAGCAGTAGAAGACAATTTCCATGGCAGACAAGACGCCACCATCCCCACCACCACCACCACCACCAGCAAAGAGAAGGAAAACTCTTTTTCAGAGAGTAATTGATAATAAAAACGCTGAAAGAGAAAAACTGAAATCAAGAATAATCCTAGGCGCTGCTTTCGAACGTTGGCGGCAACTGAAGGACGAGAAGGGTCTAAAAACCGATGCTTGTGTGGCGGTTGACCTAGTTTCAAAGTTTATACCGTTTATACTCGGTAATACCGGTGTGGGGACGAGTGTATTACTCGGTGTGAAAATGTCCACACCGCGGCAACCCTAGTGAAAACCAGGACTTCCAATACAATTATATGAAACAAACATAAATTTTCTAAAAATAGTAATGATTTATGTGACCGTTTAATGTTTATAACATCTGGTCCAACCATTGCAGCGAGAACGTATTCTCAGCAGGGGGTGCTGGGGAAAAAAAAAACTCAGCCTGCACTAGACTCGCAACTCGTTACATTGATAAAAAAAGATGTATAGCAGCGCAGCTCAATTACACCAGTGCATGCGCGGACAGTTGAAAATCGATCGTTCACATCTAGCTGCTCACAGAACAAGTTTAGCGCACCACCGCTACCCTCACACTTTTTCATATAACCTTTTTTCAGCACTAGGTCATATGAGCATTAAATAAATGCTGCGTCTCAAAATGCCTTGGACAGCGCGAGGATGACTCGCTTTGCCACGGGCCGAAACAGTTCGGAGCGACCACAGCCAGAGCGAACACTGCGGGGCAGAGGAGTGTCAGGAATAGTCTTTGGTGTACACATCAGTACGGCCTATTTGCACTACTGTTTAGTGGCAATGCAGTGTTTTTTTCGATGCCTTTTTATTTTCGTATATTATTTCAATGAATACAATTTATTTATTCATAAAAAACGGATCTGGTCTTCAAATCTTTTTTCCAAATATAGGTCGTCTTACAATGGGGTTTGTGTTTATATTCGGACCAATACGGTACAGCGGGCGCTCACATGACGTTAAGCATTTCCTGGTGCATAATGTGACGCTTCAGAACCTAAAATCCCGTTTCTCCCCGTTGACACGACAACACATAACCGGCGTTTTCAGAAATCTCCACTTTGGCCGGAGTTTTTAGAAATGATCGTTTTCTGTGATAAGACAGGGCCTCGGACAGGGGGTGTTGCAGCACCCCCAGCACTCCTAATTCCCGCGGTACTGGGTGCAACTTACAGCTGAATGTAGTGCCATGTTGTTAAACGAAAACCTAAGCTAGCCTGGCTCGCTCTCGCGCATCTCTGTTCGCGCTCGTGCATGATTGCGCGTCCAGGTACTTGGAATGGGTGGAGTCAGAGTCAGCGTTGAAGGAGAGGGGGTAGGACCATTTGAGTTGTGTATTTTCAAAATCTGCTGGCGTTTCGCAAATCACCTACCCAACCTTTAAAATCGACCCTTTAAGGACCTCAAAAGGTAGGGGTGATAGGTTGAGAAGGGTCCAGTTGCAGGCTTGGGCGTTTCGGTTATGATGGCGTTCCTGGTAGCGTTTCATCAACCAATCATGAAGTGTCTCGAAAAGCATACTGGGTTTCGCAAGGCATACTGCGAAGCATAGTCGCAAGGCATACTATGCTTCCTTCCTTAATGGCAATTTTACCTCATTGGGGGTCAAGCAGCGAAGCTGTGAGACAACCTATTGTTTTCGTACATTTTCTTATTATTTTCCTGCCATGGGACTCTATGGCAGTCCCATTAGCCCATGAAGCAAATTTGAGGTCGCTAGCTCATCAGCTCTAGCGCCACCATCAGGTCAAAGTTGGACATGTATTCATGTTCATAACTTTCGACCCATTCGTCCAATATTCACAAACAAGGGATCATTGGAAGCCTTAGTCCAAGCCGAGTTCAAAGCACCCTATGACGTCATTTTGTGACATGATGGATTTTCCGCCATCTTGGTTTATGTCACAAACCTTCAAAATGCATCTCCTATAACAAATGTTCTCCAATCATCTCGAAACTTGGCACACATGATATTCAGGCCATGCTTGATAAAAAACATCGAATAGATTTTTTCAAATTCAAAACCGTTTGCCCGCTACAGCCAATCAAATTTGACCGCCAAGTCGCCAAACAGGAAGTAAGCCGATATCTCAGCAGCCCTTTGACATATCGGCCGTTTCTCATTTCCTAGAACGCGTACTACGGACTCGATGACTTGCAAGCACGTACTTGGCAAGTCTGTACTTAAAGCACATACTTGCGAGCACGCGAGTACGTACCTGTGATTGGAACAGCAGCGGACTCGATGACGTCACTACCTCTGCTCGTCCGTTAACTGTGCTACGGCCTCATTTAGGCATATACTACTGAACAATATAAACAAATGATATAAAACAAAATCCCAGCCTCTTTCATTTTCAAATAGTATGTAAATATTCTGAATGAATAAAAATTGAAAAGATATCCGTGTCCTGTCATGTGTATAAGCTATACACACACGAATTTATATATATTTAGATATTATCTTATATTATTATATTATATAAATATATATAAGTTAAGAGTAACTTAAGCTACAGTTGTGCGTTTTCTCCATATTGTCCGCCATCGTACTGCTGAGAGTGCGAAATGCATCCTGGGATTTATAGCGATTGCAAGCACACACGAGCCACCTCCGATGCATGCTCGGTGAAACGGCGAGATCGAGCACGCATCAAGAACACTTCCGGGTTTTACGACAGTACTCGCTTGATGCGCGCTTCGAATTGGAACAGTGCTCGGGCAACGACTGATGACGTTTCACGAGTCCACGAGCACACGAGCACGCACAAGTACGCGAATTGAGAAACGGCCATCATAACCAACCTTGGTACATACCTGTAGACCCATGACATCATCATGGGGACACCCAATGAATCTGGTGACCTTTGGCCTCTAGGGGCGCTGTTATTAATGTAGATGTGATTTAACTCCTCTCTCTTCACATGAGTATATTTCAAACTTATTTTCAATGTCTGGTGATACTATCAGACCTCCCCATATAGCTAGTATATTATTTCTTGCAGAAATATCCGTGACAGCCAATCATATTTGACCGCGAAGCCGGCAAATAGGAAGTAAGCCAATTTCTCAGCAACCCTTTGACATATCATAACTAATAAATAATTTGGTGTGATTTGACTTTTAGGGGTGCGTTGTTAGCAGAAAGTCTATTCCAGCCCTTAGGAAGCAACTTCAATGTATTTTCATTGTGATAAACATTTGCCAATAACTTTCATTGTCAGTAAAATCTAATCATATGTATTTTTTCATGGTCATATCATATACTGTGTTATATAAAACTGATAACATATCAATCATATTCAATCATCATGTAAATCTGACATACAGCATACAATCAGAACACTACTTCATTTATATCAATGTCAGTTGCGCTGAACAGCGCTCAAGCTCTGCACAAGCGGTACTTAATGTATATTGCAACAATGACTATATTTACCATTCCGCCCACTTACAATATAAACTGCAATTCCCACTGGATTAGATGCTTCACGAACCACCTCCAGAACGGATGCTTGTTTACATTGTGTCTCTTTTAGGGATATTGTTCCGAATACCCCTATGTATTTGTGACATTTGTTCTTTCAGGCAGACTGTTTTGCGCCCTTACCTCTAGGTGGGGTCATTTTCCCATTTGGTAAACATTGACGCGTACTCGCATAATGCTCATCCCACCGGCTGTCGGTATCACGATTACCGAGACGGTCGTCATGTAGCCACCTAGCCGATTACGTCCGTCCAGCAAAATTAGTTTATCAAGTCCCAATATGCTTGACCCCCACATTGCCGCTCGCAGCTATATTTTGATTTAGAAACATGAGCCGTTTCTCAATTCCTAGCACGCGTACTACGGACTCGATGACTTGCAAGCACGTACTTGGCAAGTCTGTACTTCAAGCACATACTTGCGAGCACGCGAGTACGTACCTGCGATTGGAACAGCAGCGGACTCGATGACGTCACCACCTCTGCTCGTCCGTTAACTGTGCTACGGCCTCATCTAGGCAGATACTACTGAACAATATAAACAAATGATATAAAACAAAATCCCAGCCTCTTTCATTTTCAAATAGTATGTAAATATTCTGAATTAATAAAATTGAAAAGATATGCGTGTCCTGTCATGCGTATAAGCTATACACACACGACTTTATATATATTTATATATTATCTTATATAATTATTATTATTATTATTATTATATTATATAAATATATATATAAGTTAAGAGTAACTTAAGCTACAGTTGTGCGTCTTCTCCATATTGTCCGCCATCGTACTGCTGCGAGTGCAAAATGCATCCTGGGATTTATAGCGATTGCAAGCACACACGAGCCACCTCCGATGCATGCTTGGTGAAACGCATGGTGAAACGGCGAGATCGAGCACGCATCAAGAACACTTCCGGGATTTACGACAGTACTCGCTTGATGCGTGCTTCGAATTGGAACAGTGCTCGGGCAACGACTGATGACGTTTCACGAGTCCACGAGCACACGAGCACGCACAAGTATGCGAATTGCGAAACGGCCATGGAGCCTCCCTTGGCTAACGTTAGTTCTATGCTACCCGTACTTACTACTAGATCTTGTTTTGTAACTTCTGTTTGAGAAAATCTAACTAGCGAATGTTCCGGATGTTGACAGCCGTGCGAAGAAGGGGGCCGGTGTTGATGGTGAAAGTTAGGCCGGTTTACAGTCCTCCGTAGAGTGCTGTAGACGAGAGCCCTCTCCGTAGCCGGAGAGCCTGTCGGAGACACTCTGGCCGTTTCTCAATTCCTAGCACGCGTACTACGGACTCGATGACTTGCAAGCACGTACTTGGCAAGTCTGTACTTCAAGCACATACTTGCGAGCACGCGAGTACGTACCTGCGATTGGAACAGCAGCGGACTCGATGACGTCACCACCTCTGCTCGTCCGTTAACTGTGCTACGGCCTCATTTAGGCATATACTACTGAACAATATAAACAAATGATATAAAACAAAATCCCAGCCTCTTTCATTTTCAAATAGTATGTAAATATTCTGAATGAATAAAAATGTAAAAGATATGCGTGTCCTGTCATGTGTATAAGCTATACACACACGACTTTATATATATTTATATATTATCTTATATTATTATTATTATTATTATATTATATAAATATATATATATATAAGTTAAGAGTAACTTAAGAGTAAGAAATGCATCCTGGGATTTATAGCGATTGCAAGCACACACGAGCCACGAGCCGCAAGCACACATGCATGCTTGGTGAAACGGCGAGATCGAGCACGCATCAAGAACACTTCCGGGTTTTACGACAGTACTCGCTTGATGAGTGCTTCGAATTGGAACAGTGCTCGGGCAACGACTGATGACGTTTCACGAGTCCACGAGCACACGAGCACGCACAAGTACGCGAATTGAGAAACGGCCTCTCCGTCGATGCAACAGAGATGGCAAGCGCTGTGATTGGTCCTCTGGTTTGACTTTGCACCTTATTTACTTTGTACATTGTTTACTTTCCACATTAAAGACCAATAAACACCAAATACGATTTGAAAAGCTTTGGAAGTTTATTTACAACACTTTTTACATGGTTTGTAGTCAACATATAAGGGCGGCGAATTGCATTGCTTATCCGACATCCCGACGGAGAACTTTTAATGGTCGGAGTCGGAGATGAAGAAAATCAAGTCAATCGGAGTCGGATTACGGATTAAGGAGTCGGAGTAGTATACTTTGACATTTTAATACATTTCAGCAAGAAAGGTGATGATGAAGAAGAAGAAGGGGGCGTACCAGCCTGCATAAAAGAGAACCCCCCTCCCCCACCACATGAGGATGCCCATTTGTGTCTGCAGTGGGATGATATTGGACAGGTTGGGTGACAAAGTATCCTGCTTTATAATAATAATAATAATTTATCTGTTTTTTATAGCACTTTTCTAAATACTCAAATACGCTTTACAAATAAAAAAGGAGTACAGGCACTCAAACAAAAGGGAAAAAATAAACAACGCCACAACAATAGGCAACACATTAAGAGAGCGGGAGAGAGTGGAAGATGGCGGAGGATGATCTGTCAAATGTTGTAGGTGGTCCTGAAGAGATAGGTTTTAAGTTGACTTTTGAATGAACAGAGTGTATCAGAGTTTTGGATGGCCAGAGGGAGGGAGTTCCAGCGGGTAGGGGCGGCGATGGCGAAGGCTCTGTCCCCCAGGGTGCGATACTTGGTCTTGGTGATGGAGGAGAGAAGGTTGGCATCAGCGGAGCGTAGGTGGCGAGTGGGGGAGTGGCGATGGAGGAGATCTGTTATGTACGAGGGACGAGGTGCAAAGTTGTTTAGTGCTTTGTAGGTTTTGAGGAGGATCTTGAAATTGATGCGTTGTTTTATTGGAAGCCAATGAAGGTGACGGAGGATGGGAGTAATTTGTTCTCTGGAGGGGGAGTTAGTAAGCAGTCGGGCAGCAGAGTTTTGTACATATTGCAACTTTTGAAGAATAGTGGAGGGGAGGCCATACAGAAGGCTCTTGCAATAGTCGAGTCTGCAAGTAATGAAGGCGTGGATTATTGTTTCGGAGGATGAAAGAGTGGGTCGAAGGTGTGCAATTTTGCGGAGGTGGAAGAAGGATGTTTTTCTGACTCTGTTCATGTGTGACTTGAAGGAGAACGTGGGGTCCATGATGATGCTGAGGTTTCAGGTGGTCAGAGATGGAGCGGTTGGTGCTGGAGACATTGTAGATGTGGAGGCCAGTGGATCAAACCTGTTCTAGGATGTGCCCATGGTTGTGGGTGGGAAAGCTGATGTGTTGGGTGAAGCTAAAGCAGTTGAGTAGGTCCAGGAAGTCCGTAGCGTTTTTACATTCCGTGGAGCCAATGTAGAGGTTGAAATCGCCGAGGATTAAAACAGATGGCGACATTGAAGATTGTGCAGTGATGAATTCAGAGCGATCTGGTAGGAATGATGGGTTGAGTTTTGGGGGGCGATAGATGATTGAAATGATGAGAGGTTTGGGGCCGGGCAGTTTGGAAATGAGGTGTTCAAATGATGGGGCAGCAGGGATGGAGAGTGGTTGGGGTTGGAGGTCTTGATGGTAAACAGTAGCAATACCCCCTCCTCTGCCCGTAGAGCGTGGGTTGTCCAGGTAAGAATATCCAACAGGGGTAGTTTGGTTAAGTTCAAAGTAGTCCTGGGATTTTTGCCAAGTTTCATTTAGACAGAGGAGGTCAAGTTGCTTGTCGGTGATAAATTCATTGAGAATGAGGCTTTTATGTTGAGGGATCGTGTGTTGAAGTGGGCGAGTTTTAGGTACTTTTGTTTTGAAATTAATTGAGCGGAAGTAGGGATTGGGCGGAGGTTGAAAGTGTTAACACTGGAGTCATTCTGATGACGTGTGTTGTTGTGATGATGCGATGAGGAAGTGCGGGAGCCGGTTTGTGAACTGCGATCAGACCACAGCGATGGAATACTGTTTATGGCAGTGGAACTGTACATACATTTACGACGAGAACCTCGGTGAATGTAATGGGGACGGAGAAGAAGCCGAGAATTCTTTAGTGTGGTGATGAGTTCAGTGGAAGGAGGCATTTGGGGAAAAAGCTGGCAGAGCTGCATTGTTGAGTAGCGAAGTGCCATGGCCGAGGTTGTGAGGAAGCAAACGTTGCTGGAGGTGGATGGTGGCCTCAACTGAGCGGCGATGAAAGACGTCCGCCAGATGGGAGCTGGGTTGGCTCGAAAGGAAGGCAGCGGTCCGGCCAGAGCGAGGGCCAACGCAACCGTACTTGTACAGGTGGAAGCCCGCCTGGGTTTACCTTCGACCAGATTAGGGCGATGGATCCTGAAGCAGAAGTCAAGGTGTCCAAGACGGCTGGTTGAAAAAGTAGGCAGCTAGCTTGTTAAAAATAGTAAAGCAGCACCAAAGAACTTAAAAATAATGTTCAAAATAATGTTCAGAATGATGTTCAGAGCGAGAAGTGGCAGCCAAGCGTGCCAGCGTTTGGTGAGCAGTGGTGGCCAAAACGCACCAGCGTCCACCACCTGTCAAGCAACTGTACGACTCCACGCATTAAACACGTAAAAAATAACTAGTAAACTAGTAAACCTACTATAGACAAAAGAAATCAACAAAATGTTCAAAACTACTTATAAAACTAGATTTTTCTCAATGTGACACAGAGAGTAACAAAACATTAAGTTAAGAGATATATACGGTATACTAATTTGAGGCTACCTCTGAGCATTGATAACATGTCCCACATTGTCAGACATAAACGTATTCTTTGTCCCACATTTGTTTTTTTGGGATCTGGTCATACCAACGTGGTGTATGATGGATGGATCAGTCCCTCGGTAAAATCCACTGGGTGGGATGGTAAACTGATCGATGAACCCTACTTCTGGTTTCAAACTCATTGTAATGATGGTTGTTTTTGTCATTTCTAATCAACATCGCATCTGGTAGGATAACAGGGACCCTTTCATTGAGTAGCTGAGGGAGTGTCGCTAACAGAGACACTGGCATTTGAAGATTGTGATTTGACCCTATTATGAGGTAACTATTTTCTTCATTTCAAAATACTACTGCCTTCCCTGATGAATTGCAGCAACCATCCAAGCTAAAAACATTTTGCAAATTGCAACTTTAATTTGTATTTGCATAGATATTAAGGCCCTTTCTCATTGGATAAAACCCCCAATAACATCCCCTAACATCTGGCTCTTGGCTTTAGTTGGAAGGTCAAAATCAGCATTGACTAAACACATATAATATGTGTTTAGTGAATGCCATATAAATCGTTTTGAAAGTAAAAGATGAACCGTGTCGTTAAATTCACCACATTTTTCAAATAAGAATTAATTGATTGACTTGATTTTCTTCATTTCAATTCCAAATAAGGTATTTTGATGGTGAAAAATGTAGTACCATATAAAATGCTATGCAGAATCATGCAGGTAAAATACAAAATAATATAAAGGGTATATAAATGATTCTCTCTCACACACACACGCACACGCACACGCACACACGCACACAACTGATGGTAATACACCAATGAGATCCCAGTAGTGCCAGGCATGTCTTGGGTAAGTATAATAATATAACAAGAGTTAAGTTGTCAGACCCCGTGTCGCGGGGCTCCTCTGTTTCTTTGCCTCAATGCACCACTGAAATCGAATCAAACGTATGGGCCGCCGCTGTTGGTCTGTATTACTTGTGAGTATAACATGTGTCCTAAAACACGTCACTTCCGATCAACAGCCACACTGGAAAAGTTAGGCATTAGCGCAACAAGTCGCAGGACATGACCGACAACCTACTGGCTAAATACCGACACACCGTGAACGCTGTTCTCATTTTGGGATTCGAACATGTAGCCTTCTCGACACCGACCCGAGGTAGGCCTCTTGAATCACTTCGAATTACCAATGTGGGGATTTATTGTTGATTTTCTGACTAAATCTGGGATGTAATATAAGGTCCACACCGTTTACCTACGTTTCATATCCCAATAGATATTAATCGTAATATAAGGCTATAGAGTTAAACACGATCAGCTCTAGAGTGTATCAAGTATTTTGAAATGATTGTAGAGAATCAAATTCATGATTTTAAAAACGGTTTGTTGAAGTCCGCCCACTGCGTGACATCAGAGTCCTCGGACACCGACTCAATCTGCAACAGCAATGTAAGCTAGATGTTATGAATGTCATTAACATTTCATAACTTGTGGAATCGAGGAGTGAAATCATGTCCCATGCACATGTTACTTCTCTTCTTCGCTTAAAACGTCACTTGCAGAATATCATGATCGAGAGAGAAGGGCTTTTTTCTCATTCTCGGGCAAGTCCAAATGAACTGACATATGCTTCACTGGATGGCGTAATGTGACCCCCCTCCATAATATGACCCCTCTCCATAGTTGACCCCCCTCCGTAATTGACCCCCCCTCCATAATGTGACCACCCCCCCCCCCCCCCCCCCCCTCCATAATGTGCCCCCCCTCCATAATGTGCCCCCCCCCCCCATAATGTCGTCCCCCCCCCCCCCTCCATAATGTGCCCCCCTCCATAATATGACCCCCCTCCATAATATGACGCCCCTCCGGAGGTCATGAGCCCAACCAGTGGAGACCAGTGGAGTATCATTGTATGTCTAGTTTGATGTATTTGTTGTGGTCCGACATCAACCAAATGATGGATTGTTAATTATAGCCTACGTTAACTACATCACACTGTTATTATTTATCGGCTCCAATAATTAATCAATAAGTCCAGCTAATCCTCCGTCGAAACACGTTTCCTGCTAGTCTTAGAGGTGGGGATGAAAAATAGTTATTATGATTTAGATAATAGCCTCATGCCATTTCTCCACTGCTGTATATTTCAGGGTAAAAACAACTGATGGAAATAATATTATTTATATCTTATACATCATATATTTAGAGATCTTGCATAAGTTAGTTTTGTGAATGGCACTTTCATCCTCAAAGGCACACAATTTCCTCACTTACTTCTTCATACTTCATATCCTAGACCTTGGGGTGAACCTCTAAATGTTTTGAGTGAGTCTGGACTCAGGACCTGCTAGTAGAGGAGGATATAGAAACAAAAAAAAACAATTGTCATTTGTTAAAAAAGTCTACAGTTTCAACAAATGCAAAAGTACCCTGAGAATTTTTTAGTTTCTGGTCAAATTAACTTTTTCCAGCAGCTGTTTGAGTTCAGACATGCATGACGTGCCTCAATCCTAGGGATTAAATCAATGAGTGATCTCAGATTGCACTAACACTGGTTTGTTTAATTGGAAATACTCCAATGCACACCCACATTTGACTGGCAACAAAGTTAAAAAAAGATTTGCGTTGCAACCACATACTTTGAAATCCAACATTTTGTATGCTTGTCGTTTTTGCACGTTTTTCTCATTAGCTTCATTGTACTTGCTTGTTATGACATGTTGAATCTGGGTATTTAAATCACATATTCCCTGGAATTTCGGGCTTCTGCAAAAACAGCTAGAGGTTTAACACAAGTTAACATTCTCCCTACTTCGTTATTCAGCTTCATAAAACACAAATCTCAGTATTTTAGAAGAAGTCCTTACTGTCATCCTAGATGACAGTGCTAGAACTTGCATATTTTGTCATAACTTTACTGCTGTCCACAAAAGCTTCTTTGTGAGTTTTTCACATATCTGATGTCACAAATTTAGGAGCTGTTGTATTGCTATCTCAACCTGTCAATATTTTGACAAAATGTTGAGCATAACGTCATAAATCTAGCCACCAACTAGACTACGTTCACAGTACACTAGGGTTGCCGCGGTGTGGACATTTTCACACAGAGTAATACGCTCGTGTCAACACCGGTATAAACGGTATTAACCTTGAATCTATAGGTCAACCGCCATCTTCTCCGTCAACTCTCCTCTCACACTCGGTGACAGCGGCTGGCAGCGTGCCAATTCTCGGCTTTTTATTACGTTCTGTATATAATAGTATAATATAATTTTATATATCATAATATCACGGCCAAAAGCTCTGTGCGCCTCCGGATGGCCGTAGTGCGGGGAGCCCACATAGGGATGGGGCTTCTCTGGGTTTGTTTACCAGCGTTGGTATGGTCACCGGTCTTGTAAGGAAGCGCGGGAATTCTCTGCGCGCTAATTCTCCCACACAGAGCAGAACTGTGGCCTATTCTACACATTTTAATTTTCTTAATTATAATTATATTATTCATTTTTACTGAATTTGTTTTCTATTACAAAAAACAACAAAAAAACAACAACTCGTTGTTGCCGGTGTGCAACACCGAGTAATCGGTGTTGGCCTCAACACCAGTAATACCGTATACCGCAGCAACCCTAGTTCACACCCATCCTTTTTTTATGAACATGTTTACAATAAAGAAAGTAAGGGGGAAAATATGGTCTTGTACCCGTCCATGTTTGCTGGCAAACATCGCATAAAATAGTGCTGAATGCATCTAGTTGAGAAAAATGGATCCATCATTTATTTTACAGACTCAGGATGGAATACATGTCAGGGGTTGACTTTAAGGTTTCAAAAGCACTTGCCCATCGGGCAAGTACAGGTCAGGTTCAACTTGCCCGAATGTGATGTTCACTTGCCCAAATTATAATCAGAATCGTGAACAGGCCTCTTTTTGCCAGGCACACGGCCTGGTTTTGGGGGGGCTCAGAAAAATCAGCCTAGCTCAGACTGAAGCTGAATGTTAGCTTCCACACATGTTGTGTTTAAAAAATAACAAACTTCTCTTTGTTTACTTATTTATCGAGCAGTCACATCGTGCCATGAAGTGATTTCAGTCCACCGTTGCAACTTATTAAAGCTATCGCCAAGTTATATGTAGACCTGCATGATTTCATGCAAATGTACTTAACTAAATGTCAGAGGTAGTAGAAAAGATATGTCTTTTTTAACTTTCACGTTTCTTGTAGCTCTAACTGAATAATCACAATCGAGTTTCTAGTAGTGTTGTCAGTCACGATACTGGATTTTCTAACTTAGACACTATACCTGGAAAAACATTTTCGATATCAGGGGAAAAGTTTTTTTCAGGAAAGAACATACCCAAAGTAAATAGAATATATCTCCACAACTGCAAGGGCGATAATGTCATCTTTGTGCCAAAAGAAAGATTGTTGTGCAAGTGAAATATTCAATGGGGATGATACTTGGTTAAAGTGAATAAAGCCATGGAACACAGCATAAGTGGAAGATAACATTTCCACCTGAAATAATTATCAGTTGGGAGCGATGTCTTACTATGAGACACAAATAAAGGTAGATATCTTACAATTTTGACACTTGACACCTCTATTTAAATTTCAGGGCAAATATATTCGAATGCACCAAGCCAAACGCTCGCAAATAAACATGGCCACTAGATTGCGCTGAAGAATATGTTTTCTGATTGAAGGCAATTTACCTATTTCCTAAGAAACCTTCTCTTATTCATGATTGAAAACACCATGTTTAGTTGCAAAATTTGGCCCAGACACTGGTTTATCTGTTTATGGTGATTTTATTCGACCTGAATCAACTTTGTGGACAAAAATCACAAAGGTAATACTTCATTTTTGGTTGTTAAAAGAAAAGGGGACGTTTCTTCTTAAGTTGTTATTTGTGAGTTTTAGTCACAGAATGATATGGTTTGGACTGTTGGAATAAGTGGAGGCTCAGCTTTCATGTAATATATAGTTTGTGAGGGTCCAATTTAGTGAAAAAGATCGCTATTGCTGTGCATGTGCACAGTTATGAAACCCAATACCGTGTTCTTGCATATGACTTTCCTTGGTAATTTTCCTCAATCCAAAGTACTTCCAAACTGCACTCCTCCATCACTACTCCATTTTCCTTCTACCTAAACCGTTCGCGGAGGCACTGCACTTGCGATGCTAGCTTTGTTGGCTAACCTTTAGCTAACACCTTCGAATCACGGCCAGAGAACGCACTGCGAGTGACAGAAGGCGGGGCTATATTCGCACTGAAGCGATGCGTGTCTGTCAAAGGCCCACTATGCAACTTCGGGAATTTCTTTGCTGTTTTCTTGGTTTTGGCACGCACATTTCTCTACACAGCGCCCCCTACAGCTTCGTAGTAGATATTTTACAACACTGTCGTAACAACTCGTTGACGACCCTTCCCAATGCACTTCTACGCGAGCCATGTGCATTTGTTTTCAAAGAAGCCGGCGAATGCGTGGAGCCATGTCCGAAGTAAATGTTCATAAAGTGTAGGCAAGGTTATACATTTTTAAAATGGTGTATTTGTATTGCAATAAACATAAAGCCATCCTTTTTATAGTTGACGGGGAGAATTTATATCCTAGATTATAATTGTTTTATCTTAGGTTGAACAGAACAATCAGTGTGAGAGTGTTGGCCAACATAATAATCTAAATAAACAAGAACCTGGATTCGGGGATTCAGTCTGTATCTGGGGGACGAGACAGACGAACAGCAAAACACCAATGGAAACAAAGGTGTTTATATGGTTGCAACCAAGCAAGCTAGAAACATACAGGGCTCACAACAAAACGGTCGAAAACAATTTTTACAGGGCTCACAGCAAAATGGTTGAGTAAACACATTTGTACAGAGACTATCAACATCAAGAATACCACGAGGACAAAGTTCACCCAAGGGTACTTTCAATTTCAAAAGCAACACGGCCAAGTCGGAGTCTGATTTGAAGTCTTCTTTTTCTTTCAGTTCACGCTATTCCTGAAAAGCTTGCCCAACGTTTACTCGTGTCTGGCCTCTCTGTCGGTCCGTCTCCCTTTTCTCTTCTTCTGTTCCTCCGACATTGGGTTTCTCTGTCTCTTTTTAGTCGGCTGATCTATGATGAATGTAACAATCCCTTAGTTACTTGTGTTTATATTGAGCCGGTTCCGTGTTTGGGGGTCTGTGCCGCAAAGCAATTCGTTACTTCGCGAGACCCGAGACTCCCGCGAGAGTGGGCGGCGGGTCGCCGGCAGAAACATATTCATTTTCTCCGCCAAGATGCGCAAGGGGGAGTTGAAACAACGAACAATCGAACAAAAATGTATAATGGAACCATCGCAATGACTCCTAGCCTGTTATATTAAGGTAAATCAAGCCAAAAAAGTTGAATAGTTCCCCTTTCACTCGTGTCTGATCTCTTTTCTTTTCTTCTCTTCTTTTGGTGGAACAAATCTTCTTTTGTTCCACCGACGGTCGCCTCTTGGGTCCCTTATCAGTCGATTGATCCATGATGAATGCAACAATTGCCTCGCAACTGGCTGTTTATATCTAGCCGGTGCCATGTTTGGGTGTGTGTCTGTGCCGTAAAGCATTTTCGAAACTACAATCTGACTACATTTTCGAGGATACTTCCGCTGCGTCACATCCGGATTGGCTTGGTCCGAACAGATGAAGTTGCATATGCGCTTTTTCACTGGAGAGGCGACATGGGTAAATGACACACCCACCAATCGACCCAGAAATGGATGCAGAACCATCAGCATAACTCTCAACCTGCATATTAATGTAATTTTGGCTAAAAAAGTTGCATAGTGGGCCTTTAACTTGCTTTCCGAGAGAAGAGAAGACAGCGCGCTGATCAATTGCAAATACTTCTATTTTGTGTTATTTTGCGGAAAAAAAGGTTGTTCTGCAGTTTCTAAAAACATTTGAATAAATAGCCTTTATATTAACATCCACCCAAAATCCACTTGCCCGTTCGGGCAACCAGAAATCAATCTCAACTTGCCCAAATATGACATTAATGTCGAGGCCTGCATGTATTAATTCAGTGTTTGCATAGAAAGATCTTTAATCTAGTCTTATAGCTGAAGAGATGCAGAGATTCAACCTAGAAACCCAGGAACTCGTTGCTATAGCAGATAACACTGGCTATCACAGAGAGTGCTATAGCTGTTTTCAACACAGTATCACACCAAAATGGAGGAAAATGGAATATGTAGAAGTTCACACTCAGTTCAGAGTACGTTTACATGCACAGATTAATCCGATTATAGCCATTAGCCATAGTTCGACTATGCTCCTCAATCGGACAACTGCAATTGTCCGAGTATACATGGCGTAGAAAATCAATTCATTGGCCGAAGCAATTCATAGCCCGGTACGATAAATGGCGCTGTGCCCATTTCAACTAGTGGTAATTAGGGATGGGGATCATTAATATTCATTGATATCGATCGCATTTTTAATACTCCTTAACGATCCAAGTCTTTATCGATACCACTATAGATACTTTTCATTATATTACTATACTAAAATGATTAGAGCACTATACAACTGTATGGGTAATACAGTATTATTCATGTTTCTCACCAAAAACTAAATTGACCGTCCAGACCTTAATTTGAGAGTGTGCGACTGAATTTTGAATGGTCGCACATGTGCGACCAGTAAACTACCCCTTTTTAATTTTTTTATTTGTACACATTAAGCGGGTAGGGGCGCGTCAACAAATCCGGAATCTGTAGCAGGCCAATGAGTGTGAGAAGGATAGGGAATTGCCACTGTTAGTGGTACATTTATGGAGGGGGAGGGTCCTAGGGAATAAATATTGAGCGTGCGTAAACGTCAATCGGCACCCGCCCGTACCCGCAATACCCGCAAAACCGCATTTGACCCGTATTCCGACAGTAGCGCGAACAACGTTCCGCACCTGACCCGACCTGCTATAAATTGATATCGACGCCCGGCCCGCACCCGAAGGAAAATTAGACACATTAGATGGAACGCCGGGGTTATACAGTAAGGGGTGTTTGGCCTGGTGCCTTAGTTTGCTGTGCAAAAAAAGCACATCATCCACTGGTGACAGTTTCAGTTGACTCCTCCGCTCCTGAATAACTTATCCAGCACCGGAGAAGTCTCGCTCGCAATCGCAAAACCCGCGCCCGACCCACGCTGTTCAGGCGAACCCGTGTCCGACACATTATTTTTCACCCGTTTCATCCAAATTGTGCGGGTCACCCGTCGGGTACCCGAACCCGGATATGCGAGCGGGCAGAGAGGAGGCGCAGCGTCCTGCGGCACGACAAGCGGGCGCACTCCCGTGAAACTTTCGCTTCCGTACTCGTCGAACGCATGCGCGCACACGTGGAAACAGTTGATAAAGATGAGAATCACAATAGAATGCGACACTGAATTTGAAACCGCACATTGTAATTTCTGCATCCATTATCAAAATATTTATAAGTAACACAGTGAAAGAAATTGAAAAAAGCATTGCCATGTTGATTTAGCCCTACGGTGTGTGCCCCTAAAATGAGAGACGCCGAGATCGTTTAATGGCCTGTGGCATGTGCCACCGCGACCACTGACATACCATGGCATATGCCGTTCTGGAACGGTAACTGCCGTTCTGAAACGGTAACTGCCGTCGCGACCACTGACATACCATGGCATATGCCGTTCTGGAACGGTAACTGCCGTTCTGAAACGGTAACTACCGTTCTGAAACGGTAACTGCCGTCGCGACCACTGACATACCATGGCATATGCCGTTCTGGAACGGTAACTGCCGTTCTGAAACGGTAACTACCGTTCTGAAACGGTAACTACCGTTCTGAAACGGTAATGCCATGGCATATGCCTTTCTGGAACGGTAACTACCGTTCTGAAACGGTAACTGCCGTTCAGGTGGAACGGTAACTGCAGTTCCCAACAATGGTATGTGACACCAGCATAACTCCTCCGTATAATTTCAAGACAGGTATTGCCATAAATGTAAAGGTATATATATTTGGTATTTATTGACACAATATCACAACATAACGCCGTAAATAAAGGGATTTACACGTTTCTCTCGTCCGTGCTGTTGTAAGGATATTTCCGATCTGTTTGTTGCTGCTTTTGTAATGACAGATGCTTTTGAAAACAGCCGGACTTGCTCCGGTGACGGTAGTTATAGCCTAGCCTTCTAGGTGGCCATAGAGCTATAGTCTATTGCTTTGTTCCAATATCCATACTATCCGCAGTCATTATACTTTATTTTAGTATGACTTATTTTTTATATAGTTTGAGTACGTAGTGCGTTGCCAGTTTCTACTGGCACCTACCGTTTTTCCGCTGGCATGCCACTCATGTAAAATGGTATTACCAGTTTCTACTGGCACCTACCGTTTTTCCGCTGGCATATGCCACTCATGGAAAATGGTAATTACCAGTTTCTACTGGCACCTACCGTTTTTCCGCTGGCATGCCACTCATGGAAAATGGTATTACCAGTTTCTACTGGCACCTACCGTTTTTCCGCTGGCATGCCACTCATGGAATATGGTATTACCAGTTTCTACTGGCACCTACCGTTTTTCCGCTGGCATGCCACTCATGGAAAATGGTAATTACCAGTTTCTACTGGCACCTACCGTTTGCCAGTAGATATTCCTTTCCTGTGGTATTTGCCCGTTCATACACACATACCACTCATGATTCACAGCTACACAATCATTCTTATAAAAACGGTAGGTGCCAGTAGAAACTGGTAATACCATTTTCCATGAGTGGCATGCCAGCGGAAAAACGGTAGGTGCCAGTAGAAACTGGTAATTACCATTTTCCATGAGTGGCATGCCAGCGGAAAAACGGTAGGTGCCAGTAGAAACTGGTAATACCATTTTCCACGAGTGGCATGCCAGCGGAAAAACGGTAGGTGCCAGTAGAAACTGGTAATACCATTTTCCACGAGTGGCATGCCAGCGGAAAAACGGTAGGTGCCAGTAGAAACTGGTAATTACCATTTTCCATGAGTGGCATGCCAGCGGAAAAACGGTAGGTGCCAGTAGAAACTGGTAATACCATTTTCCATGAGTGGCATGCCAGCGGAAAAACGGTAGGTGCCAGTAGAAACTGGTAATACCATTTTACATGAGTGGCATGCCAGCGGAAAAACGGTAGGTGCCAGTAGAAACTGGCAACGCACTACGTACTCAAACTATATAAAAAATAAGTCATACTAAAATAAAGTATAATGACTGCGGATAGTATGGATATTGGAACAAAGCAATAGACTATAGCTCTATGGCCACCTAGAAGGCTAGGCTATAACTACCGTCACCGGAGCAAGTCCGGCTGTTTTCAAAAGCATCTGTCATTACAAAAGCAACAACAAACAGATCGGAAATATCCTTACAACAGCACGGACGAGAGAAACGTGTAAATCCCTTTATTTACGGCGTTATGTTGTGATATTGTGTCAATAAATACCAAATATATATACCTTTACATTTATGGCAATACCTGTCTTGAAATTATACGGAGGAGTTATGCTGGTGTCACATACCATTGTTGGGAACTGCAGTTACCGTTCCACCTGAACGGCAGTTACCGTTTCAGAACGGTAGTTACCGTTCCAGAAAGGCATATGCCATGGCATTACCGTTTCAGAACGGTAGTTACCGTTTCAGAACGGCAGTTACCGTTCCAGAACGGCAGTTACCGTTCCAGAACGGCATATGCCATGGTATGTCAGTGGTCGCGAAGGCAGTTACCGTTTCAGAACGGCAGTTACCGTTCCAGAACGGCATATGCCATGGTATGTGTGTGGTCGCGACGGCAGTTACCGTTTCAGAACGGTAGTTACCGTTTCAGAATGGTAGTTACCGTTCCAGAACGGCATATGCCATGGTATGTCAGTGGTCGCGACGGCAGTTACCGTTTCAGAACGGCAGTTACCGTTTCAGAACGGCACTTACCGTTCCAGAACGGCATATGCCATGGTATGTCAGTGGTCGCGGTGGCACATGCCACAGGCCAATAAACGATCTCGGCCCTACTGCCTAAAATTTCTGGTTGTGCCCCTAAAATTTTCAGTGTGGGGGCCAAAGTGCTCCTAGTGAAAAAAGTTAGCCTGGAGCCCTGCCGTTTCTCTATGTTACATTGAACGCATCATGATAACCTAACAGTCGCTTTACTAAGCCAACCTCAATACATCATCATGCAGCACATCTGAAACTTTATTTACTATTTAAGATAACTAGCTTGTATGCTGCCAATTAAAACACCGATTTCACTATTGCATTACTATTTTTAACTGACGGGACTAGCGACAATGTCTGTGTGTGCGATTACCGCTCGTACTTTGAGTGGATGATTGAAACGGGCCCGTCTGTGGTGCGATAGAAGGAGGAGGAGACAAGGGGACTCTTTTCGACTCGGAGACAGTCGAAGGTACTGCATCTGGCCTTTATTTGATGCACAATGCTAATGTACTTGGTCATTGAGGTTGTGTTCCCCCCTTTACAATAAATGATTAACGCCCTTTTCGCCCGTTCAGCCATCCTTGCGAGCAAGGTTAACAGGCAGACTTCACTTGTTTTTCTTGTAATACCTGTTTGCTTACAATTCCATTCAAAAACATTGGTGGACACGCTGCAGTGATTGGATTGATTTGATTTAAATTACGTTACAGGACCTACGGGACAGAAAAAATAATAAGTGAGCGACGGGACTCGATAGTGCTATCGATAATCCCAAACATTCATGATTATTGGGTTTTGAAAAAAGTGAAACTGGGTCCTTGATAGAACCGGTTTTCGATCCTCATCCCTAGTGGTAATAAAGCCACCGGTTGGCCACTTTACGTCAGTAGCAACAACAAACTCGCAGCTGCGGCCGCAGCATTCGAGAAAGATGTTTTCAGTAGACAGCTCTCAGTTCACTTCGGGTCCATGTCATTTCTCCGACGCTCCATTGTTCCGACCTCTCGGTCACATGCGGACTCCTCCGGTGGCGGCGGAGCAGCTCTTCCGGGAGTCAGAATACGGCAACAAAACCCTTTCTCCTCAATGTGGCGTTTCATCTAGCTTCATGTTCAGCCTTGGGTGAAATTTAAGTGTTACACCTTTCCTGCTGTCGGCTCCCAGACCGTAGTCGAGGAGCACAGGAGAGACGTTCCCTCCAGGGCCGATGTTCTCTGGGGGGTAACACCCTTCACTTTGACTGGCAGTCTGCTTACTGGTCGGAATGAAGCGGCCACCGATTATTGACAGGCTGGTTACTTTATTCATAGTTATACTGACTTAACAGTACGCGTTTGCACACACACAACCGGACTCGTTCATTCACTAAACTGACATGCGCAACCGCTCGCTCTCCTCGCCCGCCCACTCACTTGCTGAAGTCACTCACACACACCATTCTCGTGCACACACATGCGAAATATTGAGAAATGTTGTTAAATTCTATTGATACCTAAGGGGTCCACTGTGCCTCTGAAGTTTCCAACTAACGACGTACATACAGCTGGGCTGAAAAAATATATTTTTCTTAAATAACGGCAAAAATAATGGATCTAGCCCTTTAATGTCAAAAAATCGTGCATATAAATATGGACATTGGGCATCATTTATTACTTCCTGAGATATGGCCGTAGTGACATCTTTGAGGGGAAGACGCAATGAAAATTGCCTTCGCCAGGCATTTTCCATAATAAAAGCATGAAAGCAAGCTATCAATAAAATCTTAAATTATATTCCATTTAATCACAATATCATAACATTAGGTAACTAAAGATTAGACTCTAGGCTGTTGCCTGGAGGTGATCTTGCCTGTAGGAAGCTGAGCAATTTGGTCCTGGAGCAGAGAGATCTTGATGGAGTACAACAACTTAGCCATCTAGCGAGCCCGATGCATTGCACCTGGTTGCTTGAAAGAAAATGGTCCCTCCCAGAGTTCCCGTTGTCCGGTAATTACCGGTCTTTGACCAGAAAAAACTGAGGAGGACCGAAAATTCTAAATGTTTCCGGTCAGAATGACCGATTGGAAATAAGGGCCAGTCCACACGGAGCTGAAACGGGCGAAAACAATCTGGTTTCGTTTTATGCAGAATATTGAAGGCGCTGGTTCTCCACAGAAAAAAGTGGTGCGCATCAACGCTGCGCGCATACAGCATGCGCGCTGTATACAAACATTCAGTCACGAGGAGATTCAACCTTTTAAATTGAGCAGGAATACTTTTGAATGTGTTCATTTGAATTGTGTTAAAATATGCTACAGTAGTCATTTGTTTAGCCAATTCATGTAAAACAATGAGGGTTTTGATTGTAGCGTAGCTTGTGTGATAAAATAAATAAGTTGTTGCATTTCGTGCACTCGCTCAAATTGATCGCTATAGACTACCGTAGGTTTATGAACTAAACGGCGGCAAGCTAGCGAAAGCCGGTGGCAAGCTAGCGAAAGCCGGCGGCAAGCTTTGCGGAGTACCGGTATTTAACAACCATGGCGAATCAAAATATGATCACACACTTCTTCTTCTTCTTCTTTATATAGCCTGCCTATCAATTTTGTGTAATAAACACGGACAATATCCGACCGATTTTTTTCCAATTTGACCGGTAAAATGAAACCTTCCCGGTCACATGACCGGCACCAATTTCTTCTAGCGGAAACACTGGTCCCTCCTCTGGATATGCATCCAGGAATACTAGGCACAGCTCTACGAATTCCAAGTAGGCATCAAGTTTTTGTTGAATACTTTCTTTGGCAACTTGAATGGCATTATCCTGTAGACTGTGGAATACCTTCCGGGCAGCAGCAGAATAAGCTGTCACATTGAGTCTGCACAAATCCCGTGGTTCAATCTCAGGTTGAACCACAGGAAAAAAAGAGAGGGAAATTCTTCTTAAACCTCGAGAACAGAACCACCTCTTGGGATTTAGATGCTTCAATCTTGAGATCTGTGAAGACATGGTCCAGCACAACCTGGCCAACATGATGGCTGCTGTTCCCTACAGAGACTGCTAACCTTTCTTCAGACTTGTTTGGTGTCATCACAGATAGTGTTAACTTTGAGTCCCAATGAACAGTAAGCATCACCGGAGATTCCCAGTTGTCCTTGTTGGATGTGGATAGTTGCTTCATTATGTGTCTACAGGATCTGTCAGCTGTTGCATATGACAGTGCAACAGTTTATGAGTTTCCACCAGCTTCTTCAATGACACCCTGAGTGAAAGCAGCTTGCTGAGATGGAGTGAGCTTCATCCTCGTGTCTAGTGACACCAGCTTGGGACGTTTCTGGATGTCATGAGGAATGAAAACTGAGGTGCTGGTCTTTTTGACACGCTTGTGTGGTCGCTGTTTGGAAGGCTGCTGCAAAGATTCATCATCATCACAATACTCACTTCCTCTGCTGCTGACGGCTCCCTTAGATGTGGATGCCTGTTCCTCATACATGCGTTTTCTATCATTCTCCGCTGACAACCGGGCTTCCTTCCTCTTCTCCCTTGCAGCAGTCATCTTGTCCAGAGCACCAAAGGTTGCTTTCCGATCCGTTTTCATGGAGTGGAGAAAGGTCAGGTCTTCTTGGTTCTTCATGAGCTGTTCCACATTAGAAGGCCAGATGGCAAATGTCCCCTGAAGCCCGACCTGGATCTTCTGTAGCTTATCCTGTGAAGCTGGCAGCTCCCTCCGGTTCGTTGGACTGGCTCTTATCTTGGCATTCTCATCTGACAAGGCTGACGAGGCTCTTCTGCATGGCCTTTATCTGAGATATCATTGGGATGTTGGCTTTC